>NC_140943.1:136091850-136589350 GCF_014529385.1 Adiantum capillus-veneris | reverse complement strand
AATAAGGGCTGATGAGGGGCAAGAGCAGGCCATGGTGGACCCTGAGGCATTTATGGAGGAACCAATATTGAAGGAAAATGATCCGGAGCCTATGTCTCTTAGGGAGGACACTATGCCTGTTAGGGAGGATCCTAAGGCTATTAGGGAGGAGCCTGAGGCAGCCAAGGATAAAGCTCGAGAAAGGCAAGGGCAAGGCCCTGCTTCACAAGGGCCATCCAACGAGGAGCCTTTATCAGATGAGTCAATTATTTTAGAGCAAATCAACAAAGAGAAAGAAGAGGAGTTGCAAGTTCTGCTCAATGCAGCGCCTTTGCATGCACAGATACTGCTTCCTAGAAGGTCAGAGGAGGCCTGCATTTTCAACCTTAATCAACAAGACTTCTTGCACATGCGCAATTTCACCAACTCCAACGCAACGGATGGGGTCGTCAACATTGCTTTGTGGTAATTCTCATGCTCTTTAAAAGTCACGGTTGGTTCATTAAATGGCTCACTACCAAGACATGGGTCAATACCAAGCGAGTCAGTGGCTTATGGAATTGGATAGTGATACTACTCGCTCAGTATTGACCCATGTCTTCATGATAGTCGTCAAGTTTTTCTTTATAAGTCACGCTTGGTTCATTAGATGGCTCGCTACCACTAAGACATGGGTCAATACCAAGCGATTCGGTGGCTTATGGAATTCAATAGCTGTCCCAGTCGCTCGGTATTGACTCATGGGTTTGTGGCAGTGATAGCCCATTGAAATAACCTAAGTTTAATCTTTGCCATTGATTCATGTTAGGCACGTTGCCTCGCTTCTACCCCCTGAGGTTCAAAACAAAGTATACGTAATAGATCCGCTGATATCGCCTATGCTGCAGACCCAGCGGAGTTTCCTTTTTGGATCTGATGGGCTGGTTTAGCAAAGTCAATTTTGATCTAGCGCGCTTTTTGGTCACTGTATACAATCAATCATGAGTTTTTTCTTGCCTTGTAAAAACCATGTTGCATTTAGAATCTTTCTCCTTATCTTTGATGGTTCTGGTGTAGTGATCATTGGAGTCTGTTGTTATTTGACATTGAAGATAAGCTTGTTTACTATGCAAACTCCGGGCAAAGCACGGAGTTTCACGGTCGTGTAAAAGCATAAGGCACATCTGGGTACATTTGGAAGTAGTTTCTCTTTGTAATGTGTTCCTGACTCAAGTGGTTATGTATGTAGTGAGGCGAAAAAACTTTTATGCTGTGTAGAGCATGTTTTGTTAGAACATGATCTAGGAAATACCATTCGGCACGAATTGGTAACCGTGCCCATGCAGATTGATGACTATAGTTGTGGCTAGCGAACTTGTTTGAATGCCTTGTTGCTCCTCAGTTAAATTTTGGATGTACCGAACGTAAGTAATCGTGTTGTTTCATTGTTTGCTGCAACGTTTGTTTGAAGCAACATCTTTACTTACTTTCCTATTATCACACTTCTACAGGAACTTCAATTACATAAGTACACCCCCAACGATGTGCGACATTTTTCTGTAATGGTCACCCAGCATATTCTAATCTCGATAAACAGACGTACAAGAGAGGAAGGGGCGAGAGTTGAGGAGTTCAAACAGGCTCACGTTAACGAAATGACGCAGCGCTACAATCAGACTCAAGAAGACGTTCCAAATATGCAAGAATCAATAAATCAATATTATGCGGATGTCGCAGAAGTAGAGGAATGGGCTACATGTCAATAGCAAGAGCAAGAACAGAGGGAAGCTTCACAGGTGCAAGATGCATAGGAAGCCATGGAAGAGGCCCATGATTTCGAACGATGCGAAAGGATGCCCGAGACCAACGTCCCCAGAGGCAGAAGTAGCAGCAACCGGAGTAGAGGGCAGGGTAGCGGTGGCAGCAACCGGGGGAGAGGGCAGGAGACCAGTGGCAGCAACTGGGGGAGAGGACAGGGGACCAGTGGCACAAATCGGGGGAGAGGACAGTAGCAGGGAAAGGGAGCAGTAACTTGTATAAATCTTGACAAAAACAACACAATTTGTAAAGTTTTGAGACAATGAAAAGTGTATATTTTTAAAACATTGTTTGACCGCTACAAAATGTCTCTGTATTAGTCATTTTGAAGAGTACATCATGGTTTGCATGGCATCAAATCTCATTGCGTGCACAAGGTATGTGACCTAGCTTCCGGTGGAAGCAATTAAGTGAAGTGTATTTGTGAGTGACTCCTTGCACAATGTTGTTTTCTCCTTGCGTCTTGGAATCTGAAAAGAAGAAAAAGTTAAATTATGTCTTAATGTATTAAAGACAATCAAAAATTCATCACTTAGTAAGAACCTTTCTATTGTTGAGACTGAATGCATACAATTTTGGCAAAAGTGGAAGTTCTTCACATGCAAGATCTACCATGAGCCGTGCAAGAGTTGTGCTTGACATTGTCTCCATCACAACAAGTAGGCGATCTCAAAAGTAGAGCTCCATTGATAAAGGTTTGTTCTCGAGGCTAGACTCTGTATCTTGGTCGAGTGGAATAAGCTGCCCACTAAGAAGATGATATCTAAAATAGTAAAACGACACTATGAAATTTTGAGAGCTTATAATGAACTTGCAAATTATGGACTTCTGCAAAATACAGATTTTTCTCTGTGATTGTTTCCTATCCCAATTATCATCTAAAAAGTCCAAACAGCTCTAAGACTTGCAGATGAACATTGTTGCGGTAGTTCTTATTTGCTCATCGAAGAAAAAATCTACAAACACTTCAAGAGGCATAAATAGTGCGAGCCGAACTATTTTTGTGGCAATTGAATACTTGAGGTACTTTTGTATATCCTGAAACAACTTATTCCTAAAGCTTTCACTAGTTTGCGAAGCTGGCAAAGACCAATCCTTGTTGTCAAAGGATGAAAGTGATAAAGGAGCTACACGACCCCAACCAATGGAAGTTCTCGGTTCCACATATGACATATCATAAAAAAATATTCCATTATCTGCAAGTTCCTTGTGTTGTCTTCCTCGGTACATTTGTTCACCAATAAATGCATGGAAAGCATCAAAAATCCCAACTATGCTTTCAATTGGTTGCCAATATGTCTTATTCGATGGATAAATATCTGAAACGTACCAAAGATGATATCCACCACTTAACCTTCGAATATAATCATGCACTAAGTGAGATGCTCAAAATAACTTACAGTTGGGTCGATGCCTTGGAAAATTTGGAGGAGATGTTTGCAACCTTAAGTTCGCATGCTGGAAATCATGTTGTATGAGGACCTCTTTCACCCGCTTGCTTTGTGCACGCACTTTAAACTCTTTAACTTGTCCCTTCAAAGCCTCCACGAAATCATTGCATTGGCTCCTCTTCCTCCTCCTAGTTTGCACTAGAACCCAACTTCCGATAGTTATTCGAGATGCTATCCATGCTTGATCATCTGTAGTACAACTGTTAAAAATGCTAACAGAGTCAATGGTAGTGCTAGGCCTTTGAGAAGTAGTCATGGTGTGCACTAGAATACACAAAAAGATTAGCGCAAATATGAAAAAGGGAAGAAGTTTTGAGAGGTAAGTAGAGCTACTCAAAGTCATATTTGGGGGGGAACATAGATACTACATAGAGTCTTCAATGAAAGTTCTGAAATTCCTCGATACAGAGTTAGTATGACTTATGGCATTTGTGCCTTGAAAGCGTGAAATTGTGCAATTTGATGAATAAAAATAATATTTTCTCCCGTTTTTCTAAAAGATCTTGGCTCCAAAATGTCGATTTTCAACGTAACATTAGCCTCTTCCTCATTGGTCGAGCGCCACTCTCTCTCTAGAATTGAAAGGCCCAAAAGTGAGTCCAACTTTCTCCTAATGTTTGTTGCTGCTCGAGATACTTTTTAAAATAATGATGTAACAACTTGCACTTTGCTATGATGCTGTTTGGTCGAGATACTTTTTAGACTAATGATGTAACAACTTGCACCTTGAAAAAGGCAGAGAAAAGGATCATCGCTTGGACAAAAGAAGATTTGGTAAGAAATTTCAAATCTTGACTCTTAGTCGTATTTTAAATGAGCCCTAAAGCATTTGACATTCAAAAATTGATTGAATGTTTTACAATGAATTTCAAAGATAGCAAGAAAAGGAAATAAACAATTAGAGGTGTCTCTAACATCTAGTGTATCAATTTTCTAGAACATGCGTGTCAGTAGTTTGTCCACACTACCCACTGCTTTTAAATTTTTGCTCACAAAGGTTGCAAAAGGCAAGGCAAAGTTTCATGAGGGTACCTCCACTAAGGTTGTCACTGATGTGGAGGATTTCGGCAATGAAATCAATGACACATAGATGGAAGCATACATGTCGGTGGGAGCTATTGTGGGTGATGATTTTTCAATTAACAAAGATGTTACTCTACATCAAACCATGTTATTTAACCATCTCAAGAATCTAAAGGTATTTATTTTTTAATTTGATCAGTTGGACATTTACTACAAAAAATGATTTTTAAAATCATGGACAACATGTAGAAGGAGCAAGAAATTCCATTGCCATTGGTTCCATTATGTCAACTAGCGTGGCTGGAGAAAGCAAGGCAAGTGGGCTAGGGCCCCAAGTGATTGAATCCCTTGGCAAACATGCCCTTTCTCGAAGGTTATTACAAACCCAAGGGATCCTTTATTTATATGTTGGATGCACAAGGATATCCATCCATCGATGTCGCGAACAAAATCGGGCAGCAATGGGACCCTTTAAGAGTTAAATAATGAGTTCAAAGAAGATATTAAGGAGACGTGCTAGGTGGATTTATCTTCTTTGTTTCATAATACCTTACCAATAGAACATCAATCAATATGATCCACTTAGAGTGCTTGCATTATTTTCGATGTAGGTTACGGGAGAAACATTAATTGTCACCCTAGAGTTCGAGTTGAGCTTGTGTCAGTAGGCTCAACTAATGAGGCAGATATGCTTAGTATTGTGATGCGTATAAACAAGTAGGTCAAATTCTTTTATTGATCCACTGTTTTAAGAGAAGAAAGTAAATTTGTCTTTGTCTATGATATCCATGTTATCTAAAATTGAACAACATTGGTTATGTGGCTACATCATACATAGACATGCTATGGATGGTGCACGCAATGAAACTAGCCTCTAAGAAGTTGTCATGGCTAAGCTCCCATGCATTGTATAGCAAGCAAACATAGAAAGAAGAGTTGGGAAAAATGTGTGGTACAATGTTCTTGTGGCCATAAGTCACAACTACTACATTTGGTAAGTCACTTTGCAACACATATGAAACATATGCAGGTGTTTAAATGATACATGTATGTTCTTCAAGAAGGATTGCCCTTTCCAAAGAATGACAAATCACGTGATGGCCATAGTTGACCTAGCCCTTGTAGAGAATTTGTGCAAGTGCATTATGATCGCTTGGTTTTTTATTTGTAGACATTGTTGTGGTGTTGGGTTTAATTATTCCATGCTTGTACTACAACTTTGGTGCTTTATAAATATTTGTTCAAGAGGACTTTGCAAACAATTGAATGGAACTCAAGACCAAAGTGGGTCTAAGAAGAGCAATTTTATTTCTTGGCTTGCGCAGACCTCCCTCCAAGAAAGAAGACTTTTTTTTTTTGGGCTATGCCCTTGAGTGATGCTACAAATGTGAAGAGTGACCCTGTAGATGTGAAGAGTCTTGACATCCCTAAACCGGTACTTGCACTAACTGTTCATATTATTTAGCACACACTAAAAAATAAATTTGGCGACTGCTTGAACCTAAGGGAGTTTGTGAATAATTAAATTCGCTATCTTTTGAGAATGGTTACACATTGTGGTTTTGTGGTCATCAATTGAAAGGGAGGCACAAACCATGTACAACTCAATAAGAAGTGTCCATTTGAAACCCACTGAGGGTGCAAACTTGGACTCGTTCTTGGAAGATGCCAAGCAACAACAAGAATAAGGATTTTGCTTATGAGCTTGGACTTATGAAGAAGGAAGCATAAGCAAGGTGAGCAAGGCTTTGGCACACGCAGGGAAACGGTATCTTTACAGGTAGGTAAAAACAATGTTTTAGTTGAGTATTGATAAGTTCATTTTGAGAACTAATGAACCAAAAATTGTTTTAGATGACTGAATAAACTTAACTTCGACATTAAACAACTCAATAAGAAGTGTCCATTTGAAACCCACTGAGGGTGCAAACTTGGACTCGTTCTTGGAAGATGCCAAGCAACAACAAGAATAAGGATTTTGCTTATGAGCTTGGACTTATGAAGAAGGAAGCATAAGCAAGGTGAGCAAGGCTTTGGCACACGCAGGGAAACGATATCTTTACAGGTAGGTAAAAACAATGTTTTAGTTGAGTATTGATAAGTTCATTTTGAGAACTAATGAACCAAAAATTGTTTTAGATGACTGAATAAACTTAACTTCAACATTAAACAGTGTCAAAATTCTATATATGTTGCTGGATGAGAAGAACTCAGATGCCATCTTCAGCCCTATGTAGCTGGTAGCCTGGTACGTAACTTCAAGAGAACCACGTACATGGCTATTCCATTGGTCTTGGAGTATAGCAAGGGCACACTTCCTCCAAACAACGAAAGGGCACACAATGGTGTGAAGGAAAGGGAAGATCGTGCTCGACATGCATCACAACATACACCTCCCTCGATAACCTTGAAATTCACTATGACTCAAGAAACCCGACAAAGCTGACAATTATTGAGTCTAGTGTACAAGTATCACATCGAGATGAGACAACCACTACATCTTAGGTGTGTAATTGATGACTTGTAGAGACTAAAGGTACATGATGGCATGTCCACACAAAGGAAAACAATAAACTTACAATGCTTGTTTTATTTCATAAAGACTCTTTAAACAAGAGACAAGATAGTTAAAAAGGTGTCATTGCTTTCTTGTTTCTTTGATATCAAGGAAAAAGGTGTTTGAGTTTACCTTCAAGGACACGATTGATTTCACAATCGGTCTTGAAACCAAAATAATGGATGTGTCAAACATGCCAATAGTGATGTACTCCTCATCTGGTAAGTCGCCCCAAAATCAAAGTAATAGACATCTAAATGGGGGATATTACAGTTGAAGTGTGTTAAAAATAGGGTTGCAGGAAAACGCACACATCTTGGAGAAGATGAAGGAAGCTCAAGGCACACAATAGAGAGTAGTATTGCTTAATGTGTAATGGAAAGATAAGATAGCCATAGAGTGATGGGCGTATATACAATTCACGGGGGAAAGAACCTCCTAGTAGTGAGAGAGAAAATTCCAAGTTGGTCCTAAGTGTGCTCACACACATCACTACCACATGTATAATGTAACAAATTCCCCTTGGGAATGATGCGGTGAATGAGAGTTGACACACAAGGCCACAAAGGGGAATAAGCCCAAAGCTTTGCGTAAAGCTTTGAACTTCTCATGAGACAATGGCTTTGTGAAAAGATTTGCAAGGTCATCCTCTGTTGGCACATAAGCCAAGCTAATCGCCACTATTGAGAGTCTCTCCCTAACATAGTTATAATGCACCTCAATGTGCTTTGTGCGGACATGAAAAATTGGGTCCCTCGCGACTACCAATGCACTCTGACTGTTAGTGTAGATGATGTTGGTAGTGTCATGTCCAACACCCAAATCAGCCATAAGGAGTCTGAGCCATACACACTCAATCATAGCTATGAAGACTACCCTATAGTCAGCCTCACAACTAGAAGTGGCCACACTAGGTTGCTTCTTGCTCAACCATAATATACATGAATTGTCGAGCATGAAACAAAAACCACTTGTGGACACTCACGTGTCATAACAACCATCCCAATCTAAGTCCAAAAAAGCATGTAAATCTAGCGTCAATGATCCCCCCTTTGGATAAAACAACCCAAGATGTAAAGTGCCACTCAAGTAGCGAAAGATCCTCTTGACAGCTTGCCAATACTTAGACCTTGGGCTATGCATAAATCTGCTAACCTATGAGACTGCAAACTAAATATCAGGCCTTGTATTGCATACATAAATAAGGCATCCAACAAAAATTTGCTAAAGAGTGATATCGGAAGGATCACTAGCAACATGAAGACTCAATTTCAAACTTGTACCAATGGGAGTGGCAATAGGGTTGCCATCCTCAAGTCCAAATTTACATAGCAATGTCTGTATGTAACTTGTCTAACACAAGGCAATACCACCATCACAGTGCTTAAACTATATGCCCAAGTAATAATGCAACAACCCCAAATCTTGCATCTGGAAAGTAACATCCAAATCAGCCTTAAATTCAGAAATATGTGCCTCATTCGGACCAATGATCAAAAAATTATCCACATATAGAACAACAATGAGAAGTACATCAACCTCACACTTTACATAGAAAGTGCTTTCTGTTGGACTGTTACAAAAGCCTCGTTTGACCAAATGAGTGTCAGCTTTCTCATACCAAGCACAAGGAGATTGCTTCAACCCATACAAACCTTTCTTACATTTTCACACTTTAACCTCTTGCCCTTTCTTAACAAAACCATGAGGCTACGTTACATAAACTTCCTCAAATATATCACCATTCAAGAAAGCAGCAACAACGTCTGATTGATGTACATCCCAACCAGAATGAAATTTGAATACACATACAAAATGCACAATAGTCATACAACAAGTGGGAGAAAAAGTCTCTTCATAATATATGCATTTTTGTTGTGCATAGCCTTTTGCAGCAAGTCAAGTCTTATAGTGATCAATCTCACCATTTGGCTTTGCGTTTCAACTTGTAAACCCACTTCATACCAATGGCCTTTTTGCGAGGAGGCAATCACATAAATTCCATGTGTCATTTTTTATAAGTGCATCATATTCATGGCAGTCATCCAAATTTTTGAATTTTGTGCTTCATCAAAAGATAGAGGTTCCTCAACATCACATAAGCTAGAAAAAACCAAATCATAAGAATCTGATGCATAAGATGAGAACCCGAGCAAGTACAACTAGACAAAGTTGCTTCCAATTTACTATCACGCAAAATATGCACGGCCATTTTGGCATACCTCTAGTCTGCTCATTCTCGACCCTTTCCTCATCAAGTACATCATGTACATCTGCATCAGAACATGGCTGATTTGTATAACAGAAACCCCCATAGATTGTATATTTACATCATTTGAATTTACATTCAAACTTCCACCATTGAAAATAGGCAACAAATTGTCATAAATGTATTGTGAGCTTACATTAGTGTCTATAGTACATGACAACAAGGGTTGAAAATAATCTTCCACAAACACAACATCTCGTGAAACCAAGATACGCCTTGTTTGTGGATGGTACAACCAGTAACCTTTTCTTTCAGCACTATAACCAACAAAAATGCATTTGACAGTTTTATCATTCAATTTTTTGCACGACGTTTGTGGCACCAAAGCATGAACCACACAACCAAAAGCACGCATATGATCAATAGACGGCGTTCTATCATGCCATGCTTCATATGGAGTCATAGACTACAAAGCTTTTGTAAGACACCTGTTAAGTACATAAGTAGCATACATGATGGCCTCAAGTCAAAACAAATATGGTAAAGCTTGACCCTTGACCATACATCATGCCATCTCTGCAAGCAACCTGTTTTCCCTCTCAGCAACACCATTTTGCTAAGGTGTATACAACACTGTATATTGGTGTTTTATCCCATGACTATCCAAAAATGCATTAAATTCATGAGACATATACTCCCCCCATCGATCAAAACGGAGGGCGCCCATAGTACATTTAGAGACATTTTCAATCATAGCCAAAAATTGCTTGAAGCACATAAACAGTTTAGACTTAGCTTTAAGCAGATATACCCATGCATGCTTGGAGTAATCCTCAATGAAATTAACAAAGTAAAGGTATTTGCCAAAAATTGCTTGAAGCACATAAACACTTCAGACTTAGCTTTAAGCAGATATACCCATGCATGCCTGGAGTAATCATCAATGAAAGTCACAAAGTAAAGGTAATTGCCCAAGGGAGATGGGAATCAAGAGAGCTTTTGGAGGGAGCTTATGAAAGAGCTTTTCCCCAGCCTTCTATGGAGTAATATTTGCAACAAAAAAGCTCTCAACACTTCTGACGGAGAGAGCATTTTGGAGAGAGGCTTTTTTTTTCTTTTCTAACAATGCATTTGAACCTTCAAGACAACATGCCCATCAAAAAATAGTATGCTTTGAACTTAGTGGAAGCACATGTAGATACAAGCTGCCTTACCATAGCATGAAATTCTCCCAAAAAAATACAATATTAATTCAGCATGTAACATGTAGTAACTATAAAATATGCTCCACACATTACCAGTACGAGGAAAAAAAGACTCAATCCACCATCTCCAATAATGAATGACGTTAAACAAATTACAATATAAAACCAGCGATTACAATTTGTGCACACATTTGTATTTGGCACGAGGGGATGTGATCAATACAAGTTAATTACAACTCTATTTCATGTTGTGTGCGGTGATAGTTGAAGACACTCAGTAGATCCTCACTTCTTAGCTTGCTTTGATAGATAAACATATTGTAGTTTAAATCCAAGCCAAAATAGCGGAGGAAGATGTAGTAAATATGCTTGCAAGCCATTTATGGTTTTCTTTGTGCCACCCGTTCTGCAAAGTCTCCACATGTACACACCGGGCTACTTGCAATATGTACCTCATACTTGTCGCCTTGGACTTGGGAAGTAGATGTCTCTACCATGAATCTTTTATGTACGCCGGCCTTTATGACAGTATGCTGCACAATACAGGCTACCATGTTTACTGTTGACTCAATTCTCTTGGAGGCTTGAATAGATACTCCTAGCCAATAATGCAAATTGTTCTTCTTTTTTACTGCATGTGAACCTCCTATCTCCAATGCCAGCAACTTCGAAGTACTTATGTTTATTCCCTTTTCCACTCGCCATATACTTGGGATTCTTGATGGACATTGAGTGATAATGTTACATATTTTCAAGGTGTGATCTACACTATCATTGTAGAACCACATGAATTGTGCCTTTGAATCGTTTTCGTGACCACTGTCATCCCCTCTCTCCCATGTCCAAATAACCCAGAAGGATGGTGCAATAACACCTACTCCCATGTTCTTTATATACTTTTTATATTTATCGACTCTGGATCCTAACCACCCTTGACATTGAACCTGCTTCCCTTTGGTATTCGACAGATTTCCCACATTTTCTTATGAATGTCACTCTCCACAATCACCAGTCCATCCTTGTGTTCCCTGACCACGTGATCAATCTCTCTAGCAGATTCTTGGAAACCTCTATGATTTTGTGGGATGTTTTGTGTGATATACTCTGCTCAATCCAAGCATTCTCTCCCTCATAGCTCACTGTTGCAACCTGTTTTTTCTTTCTGGCAACTATAATATTATCTCCCTCAATTTTTGGTTTGCTGATAGAGTGGAATATTGCTAAGCCCATCTTCAATCTCTCTAGAAACAATGGTTGGCCAAGGTACTCGACCTTGTTCGGCTTAACGTGCAAGTTTTTCAACAGAAGGCCTAGCACCGTGATACCTACCCTTGAAAAAAGCAAGCATCTTGACACTTTGAAGCAAAGCGTTTGATAGATCAGACACACATGCATCGTACAAGCTTAGCATTTCTTTGTTTCCCTCATTGGCAAGCTAGCTTGTGTGCTTTGTTTCTGCAAGGTTTGTAGTTGGAATGAATGACAGATCGTCCATTTCTTGCAGTTTCCTTTGGAATTAAGGGATTCCACTTGCACACTAAATTTTTGGACTTCTGTTCAAAATTGGTTGGCTATACTTTACCTCAATGAAGTGTTTTCTCCAGCGATGGTAGCGCACATGCCACCAACTTAGCCAACAATCCGTTTGTGACAAGTTATAGTCGGACACTTTTCAAGAAGCCCACCAAGCTTGTATATTCTTGAACAATCTTGTTGCCTCTTCTTTGCTCCTTGCACAACGCCATAATTCACACATATGCTTGTGCTCATCTTGAAAACTTTTATGCACATATTGCATGGTGTGAATGTGCAAGCTTTCCTCCCAATGAAACAAATAGGAGCGTTTCCTTCCTTCCATAATATTGTCAGGTCCTCCATTCCAATTTTTTCAGTCCGAACAGCTGTCCAATTTTCTCCAGCCTCATCTGCCATGAATCCTCTGAAATTGGTTGGATGGTGTTCACTCTCCAATAGCACCAAATTCATCATTTCCCAGAATAGTATTTGTGCTTGAGTGTCTTCTTCTTTCATCTTGCAGGTGGAAATTGTTTGCATTTCTTGAATCCTAAACATAAAAATGATCATTCAATGCTATAAAAGAATAAAGTAGTAGTAAGTTTTCATGAGTTTGCCTTACGTAGGATCGTAGACATTTGTTTCCATTGTTGTCCACCTCTACGCAGGTGATCGAAGCAAACCCAGCTTTTCTCCAAGTCTCCATTTCCATCT
Source organism: Adiantum capillus-veneris (assembly GCF_014529385.1). Lineage (NCBI taxonomy): Eukaryota > Viridiplantae > Streptophyta > Polypodiopsida > Polypodiales > Pteridaceae > Adiantum > Adiantum capillus-veneris. The sequence goes on along the minus strand of NC_140943.1, from coordinate 136,576,900 downwards.
TGTCGCATTATAGCTACTAGCTTGACACTAGATCCAAGGCCATCGATCGACATTTGGAACACATGGTAGCGTTTGTTGCAATCTGTCGATTGCCTTGGAATAGCATACCATGGAAAAACCTATAGCCACAGTTGTTCTTTAACTGAATCAATTCGGACTCCACACCGACATCCCTAACATCTTAGGGACACCATTTGGTACAACGTCAAGCTCATAAATGCAGTCCCCATTGTATACATGTGGAACTTTGTCCACTTTTTTCTTCATCAAGCACCTAGAAATCATTCGATTTAACTTGGGATACTTGTGGCTATTCAGTGCAATGTACTCCAAGGTACTCTGGGTTTTCTCCACCTAGTATGAACCTGAAGGCTTTTTTTTGTTTTCCCTTTTGTCATCCCAACCAACATCTTTCGCTAATTGTTGACAAGCAAGGAATAAACCTTCATTTTTTTGTATGAGTTTCTAGCAATAAATCTTCCGCTTTCATCTAGGGAGCTGTTAGATAAGTTCACTATTGTTACTTTTGATCTAGCTAATATATCCATATCCATGTTTGTGACCAACAGCAGCAAGAACTTTGTAGATAAGGTTGAATCCAACACATATTGAAAATGATGACTTAATCTCGCACCATCTTTAACCTCAATTTGAATGCCACCTTCTAGTGTAGAGATGATGGCAAACATTTTTCTATTTCTACTACCCCCCATAATCCCCAAGATTCACCATAGCACATCTTGCCGAACAATCCAGCATCACAGGGTCACCGCTAAGAGTATTCAAGAACAAACTAACCTTGCATGTTGAGGAGGAAGCCATCACTCCGTGCTTTTGCTAGAGCGAGATATATTTAGCTAATACCAATGCCTATATTTATAGAAAAACGATCCACTTAAATTCAACCATCTTGTTTGGGTTTTGGTTTAAGGTGAGATTATGTAATTTTTAGACCTCTCTATGTTAATTCCAATACTCTCCCTCCCTCCTCTCTCCCTATACATATATCTCCCTCCATTCCCCTCTCTGTAACCCTCAATTTCCTCTATTTTGCTATATTCATCCCTCTCTCGTTCACTCTCTTCCTATTTTTGTTGCTACATCTCTCTCCCTAACTATGGTTTCTTTCATTCTCTCACCATGTCATTTTGCTCCTTACTCTCTATCCTTATCCATCTAGTCTATCTTTTTTCCCTTCCTATCTCTCATTCTCTTTCTCTCTTCTCCCTCTTTCTCCCTCCATTGCAATTTCTCTCTAAATCTTGCTCCCACTAACCAATATTTCTTTATCCCTAACTCTAGGTCTCTTTGTCTATCTACCTCTCTCTCTCTCTCTCTCTCTCTCTCTCTCTCTCTCTCTCTCTCTCTCTCTCTCTCTCCACTCTACCCTCTTTTTATCATTGTCTCTTTCTCGAGGGATCATTTCCCCTCCCTCTCTCCAGAGTTTTCTTTCTATCTCTTCTCCTTTCTCTCTCTCTACCATCCTCTCTCTCTCTCTCTCTCTACCATCCTCCCTCTCTCTCTCTCTCTCTCTCTCTCTCTCTCTCTCTCTCTCTCTCTCTCTCTCTCTCTCTCTCTCTCTCTCTCTCTCTCTCAGCACAGTGATCTGCATGAGATGATGATGGATTGCAATTTTCTAATGCCTCCCAACAACCTCTATAATTCACCTTATTTCCTTTCAAGGCTTGAATTTTGGTCATTCTTCCATAAATATATTTGGCATAGTTCACTTGTGTCTTGGAGCCTATTTGCAACATTATGATAGTTGTAGTGTATCTCATTCGGTGTTGTGGGTATAGCTTTGAGGAAGTTGCAAACCTCAACTTGTCAAATCATTGAAAGGAGCAACTACTCTAGTTATTTTTAATGCTTCACACTTGAACTTGTTCCAAGTCCTCATAGCTTCTCCTATAGCTACTAGCTTTATAGCTTTTGCATTCACATATTCCTTGATTCTCTAAATTTGAAATAGATTGTTGGGCTATGCCTCTTCTATGATGATAAAGAGTGGCTCATGAGTCCTTTCATGATCCACTTTGTAGGAAAGTAGCTCAAAATAGTTTTGCAAACCCATTCTTTGGAAAATTCTCTTCATTTTTTATACTTTGGGAAGGTATTTAGGCATGACAGGCACATCCATAATTTTGTCTTCTAAATTCCTTGATTTACTTTGAAACATTGTGGTCGAGTTTACTCTTAGCTATTCTTTGTCTATCCACCATGTTGTGGGTTTGTCAGATACTCTCATTTTCCAATCGATACAACTCTCATTTTTCCATACTCTCCTTTAGAGACTACTTCCTAAGCGTACCTCTATTGGTTATAGGCATTGTTCTTGCATATTTTGGGCAATTAACAACACATGTAAGTTCAAAATTTTATGCTCAATCCCTCTCTTAATTGCTTTTTATCTATCTCTCCATCTCACACTAACTCTAACCCTCCCTCTCTCCCTCGTCTCATAGATAGGTGAGAGCTAGCACGAGGGAGAGAGGGAGGGAGGGAGGGTTACAGTTAGTTTGAGATGGAGAGATAGATAGAAAATCATATACAGGTTAGGATTTAATATTTTTACCTAAAAATCATTCGTAGCAATGTTTTCAAAATACAAATATACCAAAAATCACTTGCTTTTTTTATTGAACATGATTAACAGAGGGATATAAAGGCTTAGTAACTTTAAGGTTTCAAAAACCGCTTTAAAGCATGCTTTTTAGCCCAAAAATCATCTATTTCTTGCTTTTCACTCCCTCCCTCCCTCTCACACTAGCTCTCTCCTTCCCTCCCTCCCTCCCTCCCTCGCAAGGGAGGGAGGGAGGGAGGGAAGGAGAGAGCTAGTGTGAGAGGGAGGGAGGGAGTGAAAAGCAAGAAATAGATGATTTTTGGGCTAAAAAGCATGCTTTAAAGCGGTTTTTGAAACCTTACAATACCAACTAGAAGATTGGAGAGAGCTTTTTGAGGGAGCTTTTTAGGAATCTTTTTTCCTAATTTTTACTTGCAGCAGCAAAAAAACAAAAAAGCTCCCTTAGAAAGGTCTGAGGAGAGAGAGCTTTGGAGGGGGCATTCTCCCCTCTCTCTCTCTCTCTCTCTCTCTCTCTCTCTCTCTCTCTCTCTCTCTCTCTGTGTGTGTGTGTGTGTGTAGAGAGTGCAACCCGTCCTCTCTCTCTGTCTCTCTCTTGTTCTATATTTCGAAGGGATCTTTTTTGGATTTTTGCTACTACAAGTAAACATTTGAAAAAAAAGGTCCTTAAAAAGCTCCCTCAAAAATCTTTCTCAATTCCCATCCCCTAAAATACCAAGCATCACTTCCCTTTGTATTGGAAGGTGAGTGAGAGGAAGTTGAAGAGTTATTGTGAGATAAGGTTCCTATAAAAATGCAATCGGCGTTAAGTTTTTTTCATTGTTTGATTTTGCAAAAATATTAAGTTTCAAAGGTATGTACATCTCTCCCACTAACTATTGCTACCTACATACACGTTTTTCATCTTTCTTTTCTCTCTCTCTCTCCCTCACACTAACTCTCTCCCACCCACCTCCTCTCTCCTTCGCGCACATAGAAGGAGAGAGCGGGGAAGGGAGGGAGGGAGGGAGGGTGGGAGGGTGGGTGGGAGAGAGTTAGTGTGAGCAAGAGAGAGATGGAAAGGAAAGATAATTTTTTATTGCTTTGATGACCAAAGAGCGCTAGTGCTCATGTTTATCTTAGCGCAAGGTAGAGACGGAGAGAGGGAGGGAGGGAGGGAGGGCAAGAGTCACTTGCCAAGAAAAAAACTTTCGATTGCATTGATGAGCGGAGAGCATTAGCGCTCAGTTTAATACTAGCACAAGGTAGAGAGGGAGGGTGAGAGAAAGAAAGAGAGATATCATGCTATAAACAAAAGCTCTATAGAGAGGATTGGTGTCTAGATTTTCTCATGTTCAAAGTGTTAAAATAACTCGTCATGCAAGAGATCTACCAATTGTATGGGTCATATTAACCATCCCTCACTCACCCTCCCTTCCTCTCTCTTCTTCTCTCTCCAGAGCCGCGAGCGCTAGCACTAACCACCTCTTGAATGCGATAAAGAGAGAGAGGGAGAGAGGGAGGAAGGGAGAGAGTCAGGGAGAGTGTGAGAGAAAGAGATGTTTTTTTTAAAAATTATTGGTGCCTATAAAAAGGTGTTGAGGAGGGAGATATTTTTAAAAACTTGAAATTGATTTGGTGAAGGTTTGGACCTATCAAGGTAAGCTTTCCATTGAAGATAGTGCTACCAAATAATTTGAATTGCTTTTATTAATTTTCTCTTTCTCGCTTACTCACTCTAACTCTCTACCTTCCTCACTCTCTCCCTCCCTCTCTCCTTCGTGCTCCTAGAAAGTGAGAGCTAGCGCTCACCTCTGGGACATGAGAGAGAGAGAGAGAGAGAGAGAGAGAGAGAGAGAGAGAGAGAGAGAGAGAGAGGGAAGAAGGGAGATAGTTAGGGTGAAAGGAGTGAAGCAGGTTAGTAGAGACGAGGTCGGTTGCTTATAAATAGGCTAGGGGTGCTATGTTACAAACAAGTTGATTGAGTACGTGATTGATATTTCAAAAAATCAAGGTACCTTGTTCTTCTCTCTATTCAAATTGGTTTTTATTAACAGGGAGTGGGATGAAGAGAGAAGATAGCTAGCGCTCACCTCTAGGACGTGAGGGAGAGAGAGAGAGAGAGGGAGAGAGGGAAGAAGGGAGAGAGTTGGGGTGAAAGGAGTGAAGCGGGTTAGCAAAGACAAGGTCGGTTGCTTATAAATAGGCTAGGGGTGGTACGTTATCGAACAAGTTGATTGAGTACGTAATTGATATTTCAAAAAATCAAGGTACCTTGTTCTTCTTCTCTCTATGCAAATTGGGTTTTATCAGCAGGGAGTGGGATGAAGAGAGAAGATAGGTAAAGAAGTGTGAAGAGGGTTAACAGAGGGGAGGCCGGTTGCCTATAAATAGGCTTGGGGAACTATGTATTTAGGAAGGTTAATTGAGTACATGATTGATATTCAAAAAAATCAGGTGCTTTCATCCTTATCTCTTGCTAACCCTTCCCAAAATGAACAAGATTACGTTTCTTTTTTGCAGATCAAAGCAGATGCTAGCACTTGCATTGAGTTCATTTACAATGGAACGACGATTGGTATAGGTCATATTAAGAAGACTTCCAACCTAGCTAAACTACATGGTAGCAAATTGCCTTATGGTTGCTTTTTGGTTGCAGTGTTGGAAGCATACGATGGCAAAGATTCCCCTCTGCCACGTCACGAACGATGAAATGACTACTCTTAAGAAAGAAGAGAAAAGCCTGGTTGCATTGCCGCAAACCAATTTGGTGATTTTTATATTCATCTCTATAGAAACAATGTAGTTTGTTGTGTATGAGTATAATCTTTCAAAGAATTGTCAATTGATTACTAATCAATATTGCGTTGTTCTTTTATTAGCGTGTCTCCAAAACTGCAAGGAACAAAAAGAATGTCTACATCTGCTAGTGTGACTTTACTGAACAGCATACCAGCTGGCGCAACACCATCTCCTCCTCTGACATCAAAAAATCCAAAAAAAATGCAAAAGGAAAAGCGAAAGTGCATGAAGGAGCATCGTCTAAATTTGTGGAGGAGAGATACAACTCCGACAAAGAAATTGATGATAGAGAAATGGAGGCTTATATGACTGTAGGAGCAAATGTTGAGGAAGAACTCCCCATCAATCAGGATGTGACTCTAGCCAAGACATGTTATCAAAGCATCTAGGAAATTTGAAGGTAAGTTAGAGCATTTGAGTCTAAGGATTTGTGATGATCCTTGAGATAATTTGGTCATCGCAAGTAGAGCATAAATTTGTACTCCCTTGGGTTCCTCTTTGCCATTTGGTAAAGCTGGAGAAAGCGAGGCAAGTAAGATGGGACACCAAGAAGTTGCAACCATTGGCTGATACTTTCTTGTTGGAGGGGTAGTATGAGCCTAAAGGAATCTTTATATGCTCTCTCGATGGACCGGGATATCCTACCATCCAATTGGACGATGACATCAAGAAATGTGGGATCCATTATGGAGTGCAATAAACAAGGAGTTTGAGGCTGAAATCCAAGGCACTAGTTGGAGCAACATGTGCAGAAAAATGTTGTACACTTGGGATGGCAACCATAGGCTCACCGCTTGGATGGGATTTCTAAAAGATACTAAGCTACGTCGTAAATGATGTTGATTTGCTAGCATGTTCCAAAACGCAATGAATGTGTGACCTCTCTTTCAATGTTAGGTGTTGCTTATGAAAATGATGTTGATCTGCATCCACAAGTTCAAGTGGAACTAGTGAACGTAGATTCATCAAATGAGGCTGACATATTCAGCATAGTAATGTCTATAAACAAGTAATATCTCTCACACATATTCGAGTGTGCAACTGGCTAGAATTTTGTCTTATGGGTTACATTGCTTCAATTTGTTGTAGATTGAACGAGTTAGGATACATGTCCACATCATACATAGACATGCTATGAATGGTACCGGCAATGGGTCTAGCTTCAAAGGAAGCAATTGGAGAAACTTCCATGTGTGGTGCCGACAAAAGGGTGGGAAAGAAGTCGTGGTACAATGTGCCCGTCGCACTGATGTCTAAGCTTCTTCATCCAGTATATGTTTTCGGACTGTTCGATTGTTAATTGACATAATATGTTGGAATCGTGGATTTGTTTGATCATTATCACCATATTTGTAGGAAAAACATACGCATGCGTTGAAGAAACTTGTGGCAGAGAAAAATAGAATGCCTGACCAAGTTTCAAGCCCAATACAAAAAAAAAAGCATTCTTTGAGGCGAGGTGTAGTCTAAAAAAATGACAAGATATGCATTGGCGATTGTTCAACATACATTGGGAGGTGAATGGTGGAGGTGGGTTGGTATTGGATCTCTTTTGGAGCTAGAAAAAATGTTCAGAGTGCATGTCTCCATTGACGCCTTTGGACTTGTGTGTGGGATACTATGCGCAATTGAGTGGACCAGCCGACCAAAGCGGATAAGGAGGAAAGATTGTACGGGTTGGCTTGTGCAGCTCTTCCCTCTACCACAAAAACATTCATCCTCCATGTGATGGCCTCTAGTAATCCGGGAGATGTTAAGAGTTTGGACATTCCTCAGCCCTGTGGGTGCATTTGATTGCCACGTTGTTAAACAATTGAGTCATGGAAATAGATTGTATGACATATTCATTGTTTCTGTTGTCAAAAGAGAGTCTTCTGTTTTTTGAGAGTGGTTGAGGATCAAACTTTTTTGGTCTTCCATTATTAAAGAGACGGAGAATGTATACAGGTGTACCCACAGTATACATTTGCAATCGATGCTTGGTTTGAACCTAGAGTCATTCATTGAGGGCACTTGATACATAAAAGCAAGACTCTTTCTTATGAGATGGGTGTTATATAAAAAGGGAACACAATCTAAGGTGAGCAAGGCATTGACAGATGCAAGAAAAAGGTGTCTTTGCAGGTATGCACAATTGACAATTACAATGAATCAAATAATTAAATATGCTCCTAACAATACTCTCATTTGTGTTAGATGGTTGTGGATGCGCAAGTTTAACATAAAAGGGGTCAAGAGCTTGCAGGAAATGCTTAAAATTGAAAAATCAGAGCATACTTTTAACCCAATGCAGATAGCATGCAACTTTAGGAGCAGAGTCTAACAGGAGATTTACCTTGGTTCTTGGAGTATGCTGAGGGATAATTCCCTCTGAACGAGGAGAAGACAAACAAAAATTTTGTGAAGGATAGGCAAGAGCACGTGGAGGAACACAAATATCTGCAATAGCAAAGTCGAGTGTCCAAAGGCCTCAATTAGAGGGGTTTGAAACAAGATCTTAGGTATCAAAGTTGATGCCTGGTTTGCAGATGGAGCAGTCTAGGGAGTCATCGGGTTTGCAGGGGGCGGCTCGTAAAAGTGAGAAATGTGAGTATGTTTGATAAATGTCCAAATGGTGAACATTTTTTATTCGCTTTAAAGTTGGGGTGTTTCTTGATGATCATGAGAGATAAGTGGAATGTCAACAAAGGAGGTGATAGACTTTGCAATGAGCTTAGAATCAGAAATACTGCATCTTTTGGATTTGCCATTGGTTACATACTCGTCAACCGATACGTGGAAAACTTGGATGGGAGTTGCGGTGCGTTTCAAAATCTAACTTGTTCTGTTCGAGGGTTTTTGTAGAGAGCGATGTTGACCATATTCAGATTGAGCATTTTGGTTCAGAAAAGATAGAGGATGACTTGAAGAAGGCCTTGCTGAGCTCTGTGAGGTCACACATTGTGGAGAAATGTCTTTGTTCATTGCATGATGGGTCGGGTTGTGGATTCTGCAGTGACCGCTTCCATTGTTTTTTTACCTAGCATTGCAACTCTGTATGGGCTGTTAGATTCTGCAGTGCCAGATTGGAATAGAATGGAGGTGTGCAAGTTTGGCTAGTTTACCCGTCTATCATTGTCAACATCAGATGATAGAGGTGTGTTTGTAGTCGTCTGCCAATCAGATAATTATGGAATGGTGTGTGATATCATTGTTGCTACTGGATGGCACAAAGACCACATAAACATGGATTTTTCAAGACACCGATATGCAAGAAGGATTGTAGGACTATGTGCACAATGCTGGTGTCCTCAATGAGGAAAGATCACACCTGGACATCAGAGGCAATTGACATACCATCGGATGATGCCTGGTTTGATTCTCTAGAGGGAGAGTGATTGGAAGAAAGAAGTTGATGGGACACCTATGTGAGGTACACATCGAAGCCACTTTCTTTGCGTAAAGTTTTTTGTTGTCTTTAACTGTCTTTTGTCGTGCAGGAGGTATGAAAGGTGGGCATTGGTTTCTTTTGAAACTACTTGCCCAATATATAAATGAGAACGTCATTGTCGTACAATACAGAGGTGATTGTGGGGCAATGGATTTGTTGGGGAGCCAGATGGGCCGAATGATGACAATATTTGAGAGCAACAAGGAATTCTCCAAAAAACTACGCTCTGTTCTTGAAATGCAAGCCCAATGGCTGAGAGAGATTCAAGAGCGAGATAGAAAACTTGCAGAGAAGGTGGATCTTGCACTACAAGCAGCAATTGATGAAGCCACATCCAGACATTGTGGAGTTAGATCCTCCGGCCGCCACTGACCTAGAGTAGATGTTTCAAAGATCTTCTTGCATAGTGTGTGGATTGATTTTTTTTGTAAATCGCTATGAACGATTGCTTTTAACAGTCTTTTCAATAGAGGAATGGTTATTTTCAAGTACTCTGTAAGGTCGCATCCAATTAATTTGATCGATACCATTTTATTTGAATATGTGTGCTTTGAACGTGTTAAAACTTTTATTGTGGAAAATTTGGCTCTTTAAACATATATGTACTTGTCAGTTTTGGTGATTAAGTGAATGTAAACTTCTTCTCAATAAACTTGCAGTCAAAGAGGTTCTCTTGTCTCTCTACTTGGGCAACATGACAATTGAGTTGTGTTTTTCTCTATTGACTTCTTGTGCACGTCTCTCCCACAACCCGTGCCTTTAATAATTGGATAATTTCTAACCACCCAAGCACCAATCTAAAGCTATGTCACGTAATATGGCGGCACACTTATGGAGAGCTGGTTTGCATCATCAGCCAGCAAATGGGGGAGGGAGCTTTTTGCCTAATAATTAAGAAATCCAACTAAAAGAACAAAGAGAAAGTTTTTTCAAAAGATTTACCAGAAGGTCTATTTTCTTTAAAAAGCTCCGGGCTCCCTCCAGAAGCTCTCTCGATTCCCCTACTCTTGTCCAAGGACGGAGTTTGCATGGCCCACAAACATCACTATGCACAAGCTGCAACCTGCATGTAGCCCTAACTAAAATATCCTTTGGAAACTTTGAACATTGCATCTTATCCAAAATATAGCCTTCACAAACATGCTTCACAGATGCTTCAAGAGGCGGCAAAGAAGAAACCATATCAGATTTCTACAAATGCAGCAAACTGGAAAAATTCAGATGCCCAAAATGTGTATGCCAAAGTTTTGCATCTGAAATATCCTTAGAATCCACAACTACATTTGCAAAATTCTACCTACACTTGTCATACAAAGTAAGCTTATACAACCCACGACAAAAAATGCTTGATGCAACAATATCACCACCAAAACTGAGATCATAAGTTGTACATCTGTCATCTACAAATTTGAGAGCAAGACCAAGTCTAGCAAGTGCAGATACAGATAAAAGGTTCTTTTTTATCCTAGGTACATAAAGTGCATCAACAAGTGTGAGAGAACTACCATTCATAGCAATAAGCACAATCTTTCCAACTCCCTTGACCGGATAAGAGGCAATATTTGAACAAGTGATTGTATTCCCGTGAGGGACATCCTCAAGAGGGGTAAGCAAGTCACGATGAGAGGTAATGTGCTTTATAGCACCACTATCAAAGTACCACACGTGAGCATCTGCAACAACTGACATACATGCATCATGGACAGAAGGATCATAAGTGCACTTTACACTAAAAGCCCATTATGCAACTACATTAGTATCACAATCTCCTTTCACAAAAAGACTCTACAATAGTTTGCACTTGTGGTGGAACCATCCTCTTTTGCCTTCAACTTAGGACACTGCTTAATCAAGTAATCATTAGCTTTACAACAATGGCAACACATCTTCTTTTTGCCCTTTTCAGTAGAATTCCTAGACAAGGTATTGCCAGCAAAATCATTTGAAACAAGTGATTTGCCACTCGCCGAAGGACCATGAGAAATGGCTACATTGCTAGTACCACCTTTTCTTTGAGCATCAATAAAAGCCTCTTCAAATACACGCTCTTTAGCCCTGTTTTTTCTTGAAAGTGACTCTTGCAATAGCAATGTGCATAATGTATTGAACTTGACAACTTTTGGATTTCCTTGGGTCATAAGTCTCCAAGTACTAGCAAAAGTCTGGTAAGAATCTGGCAAAGCATCAAGAACAATCTGCACAAGGGAACTGTCAGAAATGACTTTGCCTGCAGAATTAAGTTGCTCACTAATATTCTTGATACTAGCAAAGAAATTTTCCATTTTATCTTCCTCGTGCGTAATCTTTAGCTCCAACTCTTTACGCAGCAATGCAATTTTAGCCTCATTGCGACTTGCATAAAGACTAGCTAGAATATCCCAAGCCTGTTTTGCAGATTTAGTCCAGCGAATGTGAGGAGTAATTGTGTGCTTCATAGATAATGCAATCAATGCATGAGCCTGTGCATCTCTGAGATCCCAACGAGCTTGCTCAGCTATAGGAAAAACAATTTTGGCAGCAGCAACCCTGCCACTAAAACCTATGTCATTCTCAACATCGCTTGCATCGTCAGAATTAGGACGTACATCAATGCCCTAAACAACATTCCAAATGTCCTTTGACACAAGTACATGTTGCATCATCTAATCCCACATTGGGTAATCGTCCCCATCCAATTTATCCTTAGTAGCAAACATCTTGAACACATCTGTGTTGTTGTCAGCCACGATGAATGCCTGCACCTGATGTGAAAACTATTGGAAGGAGGAGAAAGGAAGTGAGACCAACACGTGCTATATAGCACAACCCCTAGAAGTCTACAAGATATTCTTTATGCAAAAAATAGCACTGACAAAAATTCTGCACAAAATGATGAAATTGCCTGCACAGTTTTACTTGAAGTGGCCAAAATGAGCACGAATGGAAAAGTTGAGTAGACTAAGATCTACGATCTTACTTCAAATAGAGTGATAGCCTCCAAAGGCTTTAGTGGACACCTATTGAGTACCTTTGCACGACACATGACACCAATTCCCAAAATGCATGTGGCAAAGCTTGGCTTTTGAGATACTCTAATCTCTCTTGTAGACGTGCAACCACTTGTAAATGATACCCACCTCTTGTAGGCTTTAGTGGACACCTCTTGAGTACCTTCGCACCACACATGACACCTCTTGCCAAAATGCATGTAGCAAAGCTTGGCTTTTGAGATACACTAAACTTTCTTGTCGACGTGCAACCACTTGCAAATGATACCCATCACTTTATTCAAAGATGAGACAAACATAGAGTGAACCTAAGCATCAAAGATATTGTTCAATATCTCTATAGAAATGCATGCAAAGCTGAAGAAGATGAAGGAGATGCGAAAGAGTACACAACACAAGAGTAGTATAAATGAGTGTGTTGATTCCAAGATAAGGCTTGAACAAGAGTCATAGGCATATACAAGCCAAGAGTAAAAACCTCCTACGTAGGGAAACAAGTACACAACACAAGAGTAGTATAAATGAGTGTGTTGATTCCAAGATAAGGCATGAACAAGAGTCACAGGCATATACAAGCCAAGAGTAAAAACCTCCTACGTAGGGAAACAAAATTCCCAGCAGGTTTAAGAGTGTTCACACAAAATCGCTACCACAATATGGTAACAAATTCCGCTGGGAGTGGTGCAGTAAACAGTAGATAGAACTCATGTATAGGAAAGTGCCAAGTGATCGGTCCACAAAGAGGACTAAGAAAAAATCTTCTATGCAAAAAGGCTTGAACTCCTCACAATGCGGAGACTATGCGGTTGTGCTACATAGGTACATAAGCATATCTAGCCCATCCTATAGAGAGTCTCTCCTTGACGTAATTATAATGCACCTCCATGTGCTTTTTGCAAGATGGAACATTCAGTTCCTAGAAACTTCCAAAGAACTTTATCAGTCAATGAAGATCATGGTGGCAATGAAGATGATGGTTGCACAGTGATGCCCAAGTTAGTCAAAAGAGGTTCGAGCCAAACGCACTGAATAGTAGGTGTGAAAAATGCCATGTACTCACCCTCACAACAAAAACTGGTCTCACTATAGGCCACTTCTTGCTCAACAAAGATATACATGAGCTATTGAGCATTAAAACAACCACTAGTGGTCGACCACTCATGTGTCATAGCAAGCAACCTAGTTTGAGTCTAAAAAACTTGTTGCTCTAGCAGCAATGATCTCCCTTTGGGATAAAACAACTCACAATGTATAGTGCCACCCAAGTATCAAATATCCACTTAATTTCCTTCCAGTGTGTAGACACTAATCTATGCATAAATTTGGTCTCTTCTAAGATTGTACAAATAATATTATCTTTTTACTGCATACATAAATTAGGCAACTAATAGCCTTTTGTAAGAGTGTGACATCAAAGTAGTCTCCAACATCATGAAGACTAATCTTTAAACATGTCTCAATATGAGTAGCAATAGGCTTGCAAACTTCAATGCCAAATATGTACAACAATGTCTCAATGTACTTTGTCTGGCATACAGCAATACCTCCATGAACCCGCAATAGGCTTGCAAACTTCAATGCCAAATATGTACAACAATGTCTCAATGTACTTTGTCCGGCACACAGCAATACCTCCATAAACCCGCTTAAACTATATGCCTAAATAATGATGAAAAAGGCCCAATTCTGACATGTTAAAACATATATTCAAATCAGCCTTAAAATCAACAATATGTCTCTCATTTGGTCTAGTGAGCAACATGTCATCAACATAAATCAAATAATTAGAAATGCATCATCCACATGCTCGACATACATGAATCTTTTTATACCAAGCACGTGGAGCTTGCTTCAATCCATACAAAGTGTTCTTAAGCCACCACACCTTGTTTTCCTACTCCTTTTGAATAAAACCACAAAGTTGCACTACGTACATTCTCATGGATTTCCATTCAAAAACACATGTTTGATTGCAAATTCTACAAACGGTAGTCATACAATAAGTAGGAGCAAATGTCTCATTAAAACTAATGTTCTTCTCATGAGCATAGCCTTTCGCGATAAGTCTAGCCTTATATCAATCAACACTAGCATCAACCATTTATAAGCTAAAAGGCTACTTAGTACCAATGGTCGTTTTTCTAGGAGGAAAATCACACAAAGGTAAGTGTCCTTCTTCACAATACCATCATAGTGAGGTTGCATTGCAGCCAAGAAATTTTTGGAATTTGGTGCATCGTCAAATAAAAAAGGTTCTTCCTCATTATACATACTAGATATAACCAAAACATAAAAAATCTTCTGCATAAATGAGTGCCCTATTTATCCTCTCAGCAAGGCCATATTGATAAGGGGTACATGGCACTACAAATTAAGTATACAACATTGTACATTGGAGTTTTATCCCACATGTAGAGTTACAGTGGATCGTTGAGACTAGCATTCATGGTGTTAATGCATGCCAATGACAATGTTAAATACAGAGTAGAGATAGAGTAGAATGTAGGTGTAAAACTAGATTGATTGATTCGACATGAAAGTGTGTATAAAGGGCTCCTTATATAGAGCTAGCTAAGGCATCTCATCTGGCATCACTAATGACATCATACAAAGGCTCCAAATCAACCATCCAACTTGCAAACTTGTGGGTGACCTTTCAAGCCACTTTAGGAGTCCATTAACTAACTCTAGGTGAGTCCACACCCCCCATGGGTACCTACACCCTTGAGTACCTTGTCCACATGCTGCCACATGGTTATGTGCCAAATAAGCGTCCTAGTAGGATAGAGGAGATACACACCAACATGGGACAAAGCCCACAATTCTCAAAAACCCTCCCATTGGGGTTTGGACTAAGACAATAGAAAATAGCTACGCCAATCCAGCCTAACCATCATCCCTAATCCAGAGGACCATCTCCAATCCAAGAGACCACTGATGATAAACACTCCAATCCAGGAGCACAACTCAAATCCAGAGTCCAACACATAGCTTTAGTCCAAGAGTATGCAAAATCTTTCATTTCCACAGCTTCATTGTTTGTCCTCCTTTTGACATAGGTTTCTCCAGAGCTTTATTGAATAAAAATGAAAAGCTAAGTAACACTAACGCAAAATAGAAAATTGATGTGAATTCTCCTCCCCTTGAAAGTAGATCTCTCCTTTGCTTCCCCATTGTGCCTTGGAGCGGTCTTAGCGTTTGGTTTTTATGCCAAGGCTAGTGTCTAAATTCCGTATAGACGCACATGATGAAATCCTTAATGATAATTATGGAATACATTGCGGTAGGTTGTGCCATGGATGAAAAACATTTTGCTTTAAAGTACAAGATTTTTTAGTGAGAGGGAAATCCTTGGAAGCTCAAGGTTGCCTTTGAGTGCTTGAAGTTTCGATGAGGAGATCCTTGAGTTTCTTGAAGCTTAGGGTCCTTTGAAGTTGTGCTTTTCACTATGCAAACTTGCTTTGAATCTTTGAAGCCAATAGCTTTTGATGCCTTGGCAAGCCTTTGAAATTTCGCATATAGTTTTGATGCTTCTGAAGTGAGGAGTAAAAGAAGTCTCTTTGAAGCTCTTGAATGAACACTTGAAGCTTGTACTTATGCTGCTCTTCGGCTCGCGGGAACTGCCCTATGCTAGGCAGATACGGTTCTTCTGTCGGTGGGATACACCCCCTATGGCGGGTTGAGAACCTCTTGGGAGGTGGTATGGCCGTGGGGGGCGCCCCTTAAAAGGGGTAGTGGGCTACAATGTGGACTCTAGAAGCAAGCATTGGAAGGGGGGCTAGGCCCTTGAAAAATCAAGAATTGAGCTCTACACACACACCCGGAAGGTCAACGACCTATTTGGGGAATGCTAGCCACACCACCTTGAGCATTTGCTTGTCAAAACCTCCTAATGATAGTGATATGACCTCAGATTTTGCAAAGTTGCACACACACACACACCTATTATTGGAAAGAAAAATGGATTGGGTTGAGGGAGCTCCCTTTGTCGGAATTTGATGCTTGAGGGCTCTACGGGAAGCTCTTGTCAAGCTCTAATCCCACACACATAGAATGCCGCGATTTGGAGGTTCGAGCAAAGAGTAATTAGAGGGAGAACACACAAAATCGACTCAAGAAATGCAACCTAAATGAAAATTGATGCTTCCTAATCAATCTTTCCTAATCCATGGAGGGTAGTGGCCTCTTGGGTCTGCCAAGGATGTGCCCACACATAGATAGGTTAGACTCGACTATCGAGATATGTAATTAGGGAGATTAATTGGAGAATAATCTCACCAAATCTCTGATACCACTTGTAGAGTTAGGGTGGATTATTGAGACTAGCATTCATGGTGTTAATGCATGCCAATGACAATGTTAAATACACAATAGAGATAGAGTAGAATTTAGGTGCAAAACTAGATTGATTGATTCAACATGAAAGTGTGTACAAAGGACTCGTTATATTAACCTGGCTAAGCCATCTCATTTGGCATCACTGATAACATCATACAAAGGCTCCAAAACAGCCAATCCAACTTGCAAACTCGTGGGTGACCTTAACAGCCACTTTAGGAGTCCATTAACTAACTCTAGGTGAGTCCACACCCCCTAGTAATGACCCCCATGGGTACCCACACCCTTGAGTACCTTTTCCACATGCTACCACATGGTTATGTGCCACGCATCCCAGTAGGATAGAGGAGATACACACCAACATGGGACAAAGCCCATAATTCCTAACATCACGATGCTCCAGAAATGCATTGAATTCTTTGGACATATAGATACATTTTAATCCATAAGCATTCAAGCGCATAAACACTTCAGACTTTGACTTTAGTAGATACAGGCATGCATGCCTAGAGTAATCATCAATAAAAGTCACAAAGTAGATGATTTTGAAAAGATGAAATACATATAGGACCACAAATGTCACTATAGACAGTGTGTTGCCCATAGTCATAGTCTGCACAGAACCATCCTTTGGAAACTTAGAATACTACATTTGACCCAAAATAAAACCTTTACATGCATGTTTCAATGGTATCTTAAGAATTTGTGCAACCATACGAAATTTCTACAAACACATCAAGCTGGTAAAAGTTCAAACGAACAAAATGTGCATTTTCCATCTAAAACAATCTTTGAATTAAAAAAACTACACATGCTAAATCACATTTCTTGTAAAAATTGAGCATAACATCCCAAGAAACACAATGCTAGATGCCACATTACGAACACCAAAACTAAGTCTTGCACATTTACCTATCATCCACACACTTGACTACAAGGCAAAGTCTTGCAACTACAAATATACACAAAAGGTTCTTCTTGATCCCACATACATACAAAACATCATAAAGTATGAAAGAACTACTACTTGAAGGAAGAAACATAACCTTTTCATCTCCCTAAACTAAATGAGAGGCATTGCTAGCATACGTGGAGAAGCGAACAAATCATGATGAAATGTAATGTTGTTACTTGTATCACTATCAAAGTACCACACATGATCCACAGAGTTTACAATACAGTCATCATGAACAGATGGGTTTTACGCATTGTGCATTAAAAGCCCATTTTGCATCATACATGACAGTTTTCAAATCTGCATTGAAGGAGTATCTCCAATGGCTCAACTTCCCTCTTTCTTATGAGCCTCTTTAGCCTTACGCTTCGGACATTGCTTAACGAGGTGATCTTTGCCCTACAATATTAAATTTCACATTCTTCTTGCCTTTATTGCTAGACTTCTCAAATGTATCGCTATTTGAAAAAGCGGTAGTCGTAGGTGTTGCCCCGCTACCTACGATAGCATTGGACATGTCAACAATGGCATTGTTCTTTCGCCGTGCAGCCACAAGTGCATGTTTGACAACATGTTGCTTAGCCCTACTTTTTCTATATTAGACCCTTCATAGCAATTCAGTGACAAGACCATCAAACTTCACATCATCATGTTTGTTCTCTATCACAAGCATAAAAGCGTAGGCAAAAGTCCAATAAGACTATGGCAAAGCACCAAGAACATTCTACACAAGAGTACTGTCACTAATGACCTCACCAATGGAAATTGACTTACTCTCTGCAAGAAAGTCATCCTTCTCATGCATAAGTTCAGACTCTAGCTCCTTAAGAGGTAAAGCAATTTTTGTGGAATTAGGACATACATATAAAGAAGCTAGTCTATCCTAGGCTTGATTTGCTATTCGTGTTAAATGAATGTGCGGAGTAACGGAATGCTTAACTGAAAGTGCAATCAATGTATGATTCTATGCATCCTTAGCATCCAAACATGTGTGTTTATATCTAGCAATAGAACTGCTAGACCAAACATTATGATCCACAGAACCCTACACCATCATACATAGAACCTCTATCCACAGGACCTTGTCTTACATGATAACAGCACACAATGCTCCAAATGCCCTTTGCAACAACAAGATGCTTTATTATGTACACCCAAAGTGCGCATTTGTCCTCACCTAATTCATCCTAAGGACACATGCGAAAATATTATTGGTGTAAGCCATGGTTGATGACTACGCGTGATGTAAAAGTTGTCTTCATAGAGGAAAACTGCACAAAACTAACACATGTTATATAGCCCAACCCAGAAAAGACTAGTTAGTGCCTATTTTGCAAAAATCTGAAACTTGCAAAAAAAACAAAATTGACTGTGTAGAATTGCTAATAGTGAAAATGGAGGCTGAAATGAGCTCAAAGAGTGATCTCAAAGGTTATAAATACTTTCCAAAAATCACCTCAATTTTGAAAATATGAGCCAGGAGGGTGTTGACAACGCTCAAGAGCTGCCAAAGCTTACTTTGATACAAAATGTTGAAAATACTCTTGTGCTGGAGAGCACGAAAAGTTGGAGAAGATAAAGGAGAAGCTCACGAGCACACCACAAAAAGTAGTATTATTGAGCGTGCTAAATACAAAGATAAGGCTTGCCCTAGAGTGATGGTGTATATACAGATAGGGGAAACAACTTCCTAGGGAGGGAAAAAGGCACCCTGACAATCCTAAGTGTGTTCACACACATCACTACCATAATACGGTAACAAATACAAGGGTAGCAAAAAATCCCCACGTTTACTCTTTTTCAACCCATATTTATATACTCTTTTAGCATCATAATAGAATGTCCCTGTCCTTAGAAGCATCTCATCTAGCTCTAAGAATGATGGTAATATCAAATGCAGTGCATAACTTGGGGCCACACCAAAGAAAACCAACTAATATTATCAAACCCTTGGCCAAAAACTCTTTAAGCCCCTCAAAAAATAGACAATTTTTTCTCTATTATGTCTAGACTTGTCTTGGCTCCAAAAGACGAGCCTAACCTAGAGAGAACAAAGAGGACGTGTCCTCCAAAGCAATTTGAGAATCCACAAGGTAGGACTAAAGACAAGTCTAGCATGGAGACAATAGTGTTTGTGCTACTAAAGAGCCAAGAGATAGCCCAACAAGGGTACGTGACAAGGCAATATTTCGAATTATTAGAGTAGATGTTTCCAATGATAGCTTGCAAGGTGATGCACATGCCAAACAAACTAGAAAATGATTCCAAGCTAAAGATGGACAAATGCAAAAACTAAGGCTTGTCATAGGGGAACCACCGTTGAGTTACACATATCTGAGTAATTCACTTTTCATCTAGTAAAGAAGACCGACGAGCAGTTGCACCCTATGGTAATGCCCAAAGTCTACAAAAGTGACGATAGAGAGATGTGTTTCTTCATACTCTCCTATGCAAAACTAAGGTAGGACAAATTATTTTGATTGAAAGAGTTTGAGTTCATCAACTGTGCCATAATCAAATGAGCTTTATAATCGACATTCAAGCCCATCAAGGTTGTTGGTTTACAATCTATCTAAAAAGTGGAAAAGACTGCTAGACAATGACAACCTTGTTGTCAATGAGCGTCGACTTTAGGAAGAGGGTGTCATTTCATGAATTTTCCCTCCCTGAGAAAGAATGTTGGATCAGGATTTCAGAATCTAGAGAGACTATACCAGTTGCTCCAACTAGGGACCAAGCTAGGAAGGGGGAAATTAATGTGCCAAGGTCCCTCTAGGTACTCCCCAAGCCCAAAAATTCTACTCAATCATGCATCCAGCGCAATGTTGACAAAAGTTGTGTCAGATACCAAACCTGAGTAGAGACCACAAATTTGTGAACATAAGCTTGCTGATTGATACCAACTAAAACAGGCTGCTTCATTTGATAAGGACTTGTGCTTGTATGACTTTGAGACAAAATGTCAAAGCTAACATTCCAACAAACTCCATAACCAACATGTACTAAGGATGTGGGGCACCATCAATAATCGCATGTCGCATATTGCAAATTGGCTTACTTAAGGCTATCCCATTATCATTTTATGACACTTCTGTAACAATATTACAACACAATCAGAAGAGGCATTCTACCATAAGGAAATATGTTGGTCACCCATGAACTCCCTGCAAAAGCAGGGAGACCTTCCCAAAACGAGACATTGTGCAGACACGCACAGGCACTATCACACACATGCATGTATGTACATACATAGTTGTATATGTGTGTGTGCGTATGAGCTACACATTTTAAGCAATCGAGTAGTAAAAAGATGGCTTTTGATACATGCAGCATGTTAAACCTCGCATCTCATGATATGGTAGGCACACACCCAAATACAACTAAGATCATACCTATTACATCACATACCATAAGCAAAACAGGAAACAAAGGTTCATCTTATGGAGACCAAATGATTTGCACAACTGTTATAGTATATTGGGGCCATAGATATTTTAAGGTGTGCTAGCTTCTAGGGGCTCCTCATATCTTGGCCCTTCGTATAGATTCCAAGTTTAAGAGGGTTTTGGGGTCATTTTATCAATCATCATCTACAGAATTGAGCACTATGTTGCACCTCTTCCTGTGGCAAAACTTGAGCTACTAAAAGCATCAACATTGGAAGATCATGGTTAGAGTTCATTTACTTTAGGGCAATGCAACTCCAAGGTTGCTTGTCCCTTGAATTGCTCATTGTTTGCCTGCAAAACAAGGGATGTGACCATGATAATATCCAGCTTATAAGTTGGTTCTTGGGTGTATTACAGATGTCTAAGACCTTAAGAACCACCTTCACTTAGCTTCAATTTGAGAGGAATCCAGCGGCTACATATATGGCATCGAACCGTACCACTTTCTTGGGCCAAGAAATACATGGGAGAATTTGTGACCACCCTTCTCAGCAAGTCAAGTTGTGGCCTTTCTCAAGGTGATGCCTCAGAAGGCTAATTTCCTAGAAAAAGAAGCAACTGTACTTTCTGTTTACGAAAGCGGTCTAGCTCTCTACAAAGGAGAACATCAACCCAAACCATGCATTAAGTAGGCTTAAAGCACATCCTCTACTATTAGTACTTCAACACCTAATTGTTGCATGGACCCTGAGCCCTAAAAAACACAACACCAGTGGCACGCACAGTCCTTCCTATTGTTTCTGCCTAGCAATAGGCTGATGTAGTAATTTACGTGGGCAGTTTGAAGCCGTACTGCAGAAATACTATCACACTGATTCATCCACATAATAACTGATGTCAGCTCTGTAAGGTTGTAACCGAACTACAAGTAACCAAATCAAAGCCTTCCACAACGTAAACAAAAAAAAACATCACAAGATCGTAACTCTCAAATTCAAATTCTGTCGATACATAACATGGTCATTTATCAACATTTCAAGGACACACATCCCAAGAACAGTAAATCCAATGAGTGTACAAGGTCAATTAAGGTTGTAAAGCAAAACTCTCTGATCCTTAACTCTACCATTCCTATCAAAAAAAGACCGCCATTCTTGAAGTATAGCCATGGGCTCTTGAAATACATGAACTATACCACTTTATCCACTATTTTGCTGCTAGAATATTATCTACAGCTAGGCTGTTATAGAGAAGGCTGAAGTGTTCATCATTTCTGAGCTCAGAAACGACTAAATCATCCACTAAACCTCAATCCCCAAGTCTCCATAGTCCTCTAAGAACTATTTAGCACCTGAAATTACTGTAATGTACTAATCCATGATGCCCAAAAGTAAAGAACGCATTCGCACTTATTTTGTCTCTGCTCTCTTTTTCACTATATCCACTTCAGCTGGCCGGATCAACTTCTCTTTGAAGAAATACCCAGACTACATAACCGCAAAACTGTTAAGAGCTTACACTTATATTCGTTGCAAAAGTACATTGGAAATTACGAAAACGATACCTTTACAATATTGACTATAGTTTGAGGCTCTTTGGTCTCATCTTCGACTTCAGTTATAGCCAGGTGGCTCTGAGGATCATATGTTTCACCAATAGGATCATACTTCTGAACTCCAAACTTGTTAAAAATCTACACACAAATCCCCACAAAAATGAAAGCATGGTTGTCATTGGCGAGAGGCAGGTACAACTAGGATATGAAAACCCAGAAACAAGGTACATGAACAGTAAAACTGAACATGAAGGGTTTGGCATGTTCAGAAAATTTTCAAGATACAACTGCACATGTAACAATTGGAATATGTTTTACGTACTCCAATACACTGGCACCATTGTGCTTACAGAATAGAAAAAACAAAGTAACAATTAGCCTGCGCAGAGTGAAGATACTATGATCAAATATCCTGCATGGGATGTATGTGTCTTTATCCCAAATGAAGGATAAATCTTTTAGAGATAAAATTTAAAACACCAATGAAAGCGATCGACCTGATTGCATACAACATCGGTTCACAATGTAGCATCTGCCCAATCTTCAGGTTCTATTTCAGATATTAAAAACATACGCCCAGTTGCAGCCAAAGGCTTGCTGAAGGTAAGGTATCATCAAGGTCATCAAGGTTCACTCTGTTGAGGCCTATGTATGACCCTTACTAGTCGTAGGCCCTTGAGGAGGCCACTCAGAAGTCCACAGAGTAAGAGAGCAGACCGGCGCCTTCAACTCTGCAAGCGCAGGAAGAATCACTGTGTCTCAGGACTGCTCCTTCAAATTGGTGGGGGAATAGAGGGGCAGGTAGAATCGCAGAAGCTGGATGGACTCTCTCTCTCTCTCTCTCTCTCTCTCTCTCTCTCTCTCTCTCTCTCTCTCTCAAGGTATCATCAAGGTCATCAAGGTTCACTCTGTTGAGGCCTATGTATGACCCTTACTAGTCGTAGGCACTTGAGGAGGCCACTCAGAAGTCCACAGAGTAAGAGAGCAGACCGGCGCCTTCAACTCTGCAAGCACAGGAAGAATCACTGTGTCTCAGGACTGCTCCTTCAAATTGGTGGGGGAATAGAGGGGCAGGTAGAATCGCAGAAGCTGGATGGACTCTCTCTCTCTCTCTCTCTCTCTCTCTCTCTCTCTCTCTCTCTCTCTCTCTCTCTCTCTCTCACCGAGACCGCCGCTAGTGTGGGTGCACACGTGCATCTAGCGACTCCCTTACGGACGACTCCCCCACACGCCCAACTGCCGCGCCCGCTGCTAGGGTGGGTGCACGCGTAAATCTAACCCCCTTGCGGACGGCGATCAAGCATGAGGAAGACGAACGATAAAGCCAACCCCCTAGAGGATGTCATTCAAAAATGCAAAGAGGAAATGACGGAGACCATTACCAAGATGAACTGCAATCTCTGGGGCACAATAAACATGCTCGAAGGACGTGTGCTGATCCAAGAGAGCAAGATAAGCACGCTGGAAGACCGAGTGACAACCCAAGAGGAAGAGATCGCATCACTCAAGAAAGAACTCGCCGAAGCCCGATCAAGAAACACACTGGAAGAGGGCGAATTGCAACCCTCAGTAATCGAAGAAATCAACACGATCAAGGAACAAGTACGGGCCATCAAAGAGGGAGAAGAACAGCACAAAGAAATGACGACTTCTTGGGTGGATGTTCTTACCAAAACCCAACAGAAGGCAGACGAAGCCGAGAAATGGATCAAGGTGGCCAAGAAAGGAAAAGACAAGGAGATAACGCCCACGTCCACACCCAACAACATCATTAACCAGACACTAGAGGAGGAGCAGAGGAGAAGGGTGTGCGCTTTACATGTGAGAATTTGCGGTCTTAAAGACAAAGGCAAGGTGGACGAAGAAGTAAAAGAACTCACAGCCTTGATGGGGATTCATGAGCCGACACACACAAGGGCATGGAGAGTGGGCAACATAAAGAAAAATGGAGGCAGTAGAGAAACCTCAAAAGAAAGAGCACTCATCCTCCGTTTTCCCTCCATGGAAGCAAAGAAGTCATTCTTGAAGAAAAGACCAACTCTTAAAGAGACTGGCATCTTTCTCGGGGATGATCTCACCCTCTCGCAGATCGCTCATATGTAGGAAGTAATGCCGGAGATTAGAGCGGCAAGGGGAAAAGGCAAGATTGCTTTTTACCGAGACGGAAAAGTGGTAATACTTGAGCGACGCTCCACATGACAGTGCGAGACTTATGGGACCACACTCAAAGTAGCTGCCTGGAACTGCAATGGATCTATGCGTCTTGATGTGGGTGCTTTTGAGGATAGCTTTACTGGAAGAGACATCATCTTCTACTCTAAGACACACTAGGCCCCTGAGTGGATACAGGCGGGAGACAGCCTACAGACAGGAGACACGCTCAGAGCACAGAGGGCGGGGCTCGGGGGGAGTGGCAGTGTTATTTAGAGAGGATCTGCAGCCACTGATACATATAGCCCGCAGGGATGAACAGGCTAGGTACATGTGGGTGAGATTGAAAGCAGAGACAGGCAGATATCTCTACCTAGCTATTTGCTACTTTCCCCCGAGTACATCAGTTTATGCATCACCCAGAGGACAGTCCCCTTTCTCTATTCTAGATGATGACATATGGGAGTTCTCTAGAGATGGTGACATTATCATACTAGGGGACTTCAATGCTAGGACTGCCCATCACCAGGCAGTGTTTTATGATACTTCAGAGGAGATGCTAAGAGAGCTAGATGTCATGGAGACGGGCCTGTCCAAACTATCACACGATGTGGAATATACTGAGTATGGGCGACACCTGATAGACATGGGCACTGCACATGGATTGGCCATCTTGAACGGCCTACAGAGATTTCCTGCTGCGGGAGGTTTTACATGCTTCCCACACAGGCATGGAGCCAGCACAGTGGACTAGGTCATGGCACAGCCGAATCTCATCTCTAGTATCCAGGATCTCACAGTTGGGCCCAGACCGGTCGAGGTAGCAGTAGATCATGCTCTGGTGTCGATGACCATCTCTTTCCAGTTCAGTGTAGCACACAGGCCACGGGTAGCAGTCCCTACCCATCTCTACCAAAGAGCAATGATCAGATAATGGAGCTTTAAAGAACTTAGGGTTAGCTTTATTAAAGAACTCCAAATGTTAGTGTTGAAAGTCCTTAGACCTAGGACCTTTAGGTACTTCAGACCTTAGGCAAGCTAGGCGTATGCTTGAGGTGCTTATCGTGCTTGAGTTGACAAAGAGGCTTAAGGTGTTTGTCGTGCTTAAGCTGATTAAGGTGCTTGAGGTGCTTGTCATGCTTAATGATTAAGGTGCTTGAGGTGCTTTATGTCTAAGGTGCTTGATGAACACGGTGTTTGAGGTGCTTGAAAGTCAACAAGGAGCCTACAAAGGAGGGGGCGAGTCCTAGAAGTAGGGATGAGAGAGAACACACTTACCCTCTTCACAAGAGGCATAAAGGACACATGTCAAGCCCCTAGCTAGGTTTCCCTCATAATGTGCCTAAAGCCTATTGGATGGCCTTTAGGGAGGTCCAATGAGAATCTAGATGCATGTAAATAATTAAATAAGCTCTCTCTCTCTCAAAGGGGAAAAGGACACTTGTCCAAATGCTACCCTTATTTCTTGATATGACCATAGCTTGTGATTGGTTAGGCTTCGCAAGCACTAATAGGGTTCAAGCTAGAGTAAAGAGAGAGAGGGGTCGACGAAAGCAAGGAGAAGTCCTCCTTTTTTCACATTGTCACACACACACACACACACACACACACATTCACACATTCTCTCATGTGCTGAGCAAGAACTTCATCTCCTTCTCCGGGAGACGGATTCTGTACACATGGACGGGATCTACATATGCTTATGCACTGAGGACCCGGGGCGACCTTTGGAGGACCTAACTACTATACTGACACAGACATTGCATGAGGCAGCAGCAGAGGCATACCCACACACCCAGCCTAAGCAGAGCCGCCGATCAGGACGCATGCCCCAGAACAGCTGGTACGATGAGGAGTGCCGCCAAACTAGAGCCAAACTTCAGAGGGAGGTGCTTTTGGGAGATGTCACTCACAAACAATCACAGATTGACTTCCGACGCCTGGTACGGCGGAAGAAGAGAGCTTTCATGGCTCGACTCGAGCAGGATCTATATCAGCTATTCTTGAGTCAAGACTCGCGGGAGGCATGGCGGCTCTTTCATGAGCAGTCCCCCCCCCCCCCCCCCCCCCCCGCGCTATTTCCTCCACAGAGACCTGGGGTCAGTACGCATCATCCTTGTACACAGTACCTGGACAACCGCCCCTCCCCAACCCCCCCGACCCATGCCCACACACATGTGCTTTTTTCACCGCTGAGATGGTGAAGAAAGCCATTAACAGGATGAGGACTGGGAGAGCATATGATCATGATGGCTTAGTCGCTGAGCATTTCATGCATGCCAAAGACCTACTAGCAGAGCTTCTAGTAGTTATGTTTAACCGTGCCATGTGTGAAGGCCTACCGGACACTTGGAGCCTATCTACGATCGTACCTATCTTCAAGGCAGGAGACCGCATGGAGCCTGGGAATTATCGCACTATTATGATTGGGCACACACTGGCACGGTTGTATGCATCCATTCTTGAGCAACAGCTAAGTAGATGGGCAGAGAAGAAAGGCATGCGTGCAACTGGGCAGGTAGGGTTCAAGAGAGGCTTCTCTACTCTTGACCATATCTTCACACTTAGGGCCATCATCGAGGAAGGCAGATCTCATGGGAGACGGATCTATTGTAGCTTTGTGGACTTCCGCAAAGCTTTTGACACAGTACCTAGAGCTAGATTGATGCGCAGATTACAGGAAATGGGAGTACCCACAGAGCTCATTTGGGGGATCATGGCATTGTACAGATCAGTAGTAGGACATGTACGCACCCCGGAGGGACTTTCTACACCGGTTCACTCAACTATTGGGGTGAAGCAAGGCTGCCCGCTCTCTCCTACTCTTTTCGGTATGTATGTGGATGAGGTTTCTGACTACATTGACAACGATGGGGATATAGGTGCTCAGCTGGCAGGGACATGGATTCCACTTCTGTTATATGCTGATGATATTGTGTTGATCTCCAAATCCCCAGAGGGAATGCAACAACAACTGGATACTCTGCATACGTTTGCCCACGAAAGTGGTTTGTCTGTCAACCTGGGTAAAACCAAGGTTATGGTGTTTAATACCACCCCACAGTGGATCAAGAGGTCAGCACCTACATTCACATACGGCCAGGAGACTGTGGAGTACACAGACGCTTACACTTACCTCGGAGTGGTTTTCAACGGACCTACATTCTCACTCAGAAGAGCAGCAGAGACCAGACTAGCTAGAGCCCACGCAACATTGGGTAGATTGGAGAGGATGTGTTCGCAGGTTCAGTTTCAGGAGCCCCGGACGAAGCTCTGGCTCTTTGACACCTTGGTGGCTTCAACATTGCTCTATGGGGCCGAGATATGGGGACCTTCTTTGGATCACCACGGGAGGCCGAGTCGCACAGACGGATGGGGGAACATGGAGAAACCTCTCGTCTCTATGATCTCGCGGCTCATTAGAGCCAAGGCATCAGTACCACGGGCCATTATCCGCGCAGAGCTAGCGGCTCCCCCACTAGTGGTGGAGGCGCTCACCAGATCAGTCTCCTTCATAAACCGCACATGGGAACTTCCCAGAGACAAATATGCTCGCATAGCACTTGAGTGATTTTGTGATAAGCCACCCATTTTTGCTTAGTTTTTTGCTTAGCTCACATCGACCAGTCTAGGATCCCATAGTATATATCTTTGTTTTAAACTGTTGTTAGGTTATTTTCGTTACTCTGACTTTGTATCAGATCCACCACCTTGTAACTTTCTGGTCTCATAGGTCACTATGGCCTTTTGAAGACGTTAATATAACATCTCTCTCTCTCTCTCTCTCTCTCTCTCTCTCTCTCTCTCTCTCTCTCTCTCTCTCTCTCTCTCTCTCTCTCTCTCTCTCTCTCTCTCTCTCTCTCTCTCTCTCTCTCTCTCTCTCTCTCTCAAGGTATCATCAAGGTTCACTCTGTTGAGGCCTATGTATGACCCTTACTAGTCGTAGGCACTTGAGGAGGCCACTCAGAAGTCCACAGAGTAAGAGAGCAGACCTGCGCCTTCAACTCTGCAAGCGCAGAAAGAATCACTGTGTCTCAGGACTGCTCCTTCAAATTGGTGGGGGAATAGAGGGGCAGGTAGAATCGCAGAAGCTGGATGGACTCTCTCTCTCTCTCTCTCTCTCTCTCTCTCTCTCTCTCTCTCTCTCTCTCTCTCTCTCTCTCTCTCTCTCTCTCTCTCTCTCTCTCTCTCTCTCTCTCTCTCTCTTTTGGAAAAATCAGGGCTGTATATTACTGAGTACAAGATAATCCCCAGCGGATGCCAAAATAGCCTATCATGTGGGGTGTACAAGCTGAATGTAAGGTTGAGAGCCACTACAGTGACAACTCGACTAGAATAATCTCATGGTGGTCTGTATGAAGAGTGGAGGAGGAACCACTGAGGAGGCGCATAATGCCATGTAATCTGTCCACCTGTAAGTGTGAAGAAGAGTGGAGATCTTGCCCAACGCCGAAGGAAATCAAATCGACGAGCCTCGGCTGCTCTAGATGTACCTGAGGAAGAATCCCACTGCCAAATGAGGGTGTGAATGATGTCCAGCCAAATGGCAGTGAGGATATCCGGAAGGAGCTGAGGTGCCGCACTGAGAATATGAAGACAACGAGCTCTCCAAACATTCCAGAGTGCAATGCTAGTGATGACTGAGAAGATTTCATCACGTGTCTGAGGATCCCCCTGCCAAGCAATCTGTGGTAACATAGCCAAAGTCCCTCGTCGGTAACCAATCGTGGTAAGCATAAGAG
Source organism: Adiantum capillus-veneris (assembly GCF_014529385.1). Taxonomy (NCBI): domain Eukaryota; kingdom Viridiplantae; phylum Streptophyta; class Polypodiopsida; order Polypodiales; family Pteridaceae; genus Adiantum; species Adiantum capillus-veneris. Next base: position 136,547,991 of record NC_140943.1, on the reverse strand, counting down.
CTGGATCTGTGTCTGAGCCCTCGTAGAAAAGATGCGGTCCGGGCATCGGCATCAACCAGGAAACAGATCCCCAAGTGAGAAATCCATGCTGAACACCAGCTCAGCTAAGTAAAAAGCAAACTGCTAGCCAAACTGCACGAGAAGACGAGCATGACCAAAGGCAGTGCGCAGGTGACTCACGTAGATGCAAAGAACAGCAAGTACATAACGGATCGTGACCCATAGAAGCTAACCAAGTCCCAACTGGAAGTCCTACATGTGCAGTCATCCAGAGGAAAAAGGAAATACGACGAGCCACATGTAAATCCCAGATGGCTGACCAAAATTGCCGTAGATAGGCATGTGAGAGACCTGAATGTAACCAGAAACGCATACGAGTGGGCTGCTCTGGGTGCTGTCTCATCAATGCGAATCTTCCAATTCTGACTGTATACTCAAAGAATGATACATGTGCACCGGTGGGGTTAGAGTGAGGCCAATGCCACTCTCCTGGGTCCCAATAAAGCTGAGATAGGGCACGACCCTCCCACACCCAAAGCCTCTCTCTCTCTCTCTCTCTCTCTCTCTCTCTCTCTCTCTCTCTCTCTCTCTCTCTCTCTCTCTCTCTCTCTCTCTCTCTCTCTCGGTATCATCAAGGTCATCAAGGTTCACTCTGTTGAGGCCTATGTATGACCCTTACTAGCCGTAGGCACTTGAGGAGGCCACTCAGAAGTCCACAGAGTAAGAGAGCAGACCAGGAAGAATCACTGTGTCTCAAGACTGCTCCTTCAAATTGGTGGGGGAATAGAGGGGCAGGTAGAATCACAGAAGCTGGATGGACTCTGTGTGTGTGTGTGTGTGTGTGTGTGTGTGTGTGTGTGTGTGACACCATTTCCCTCCTTAAAAACAGGTCTTGAGTTCAACTCTCCTCGTCGGATAGATCTTTAAGGTCTCTTGGGATAGTTTCCCACAACGTTAAAATACTACTCTTCACGGGAGTGTGTGTGTGGGTGTGGGTGTGGGTGTGTGTATGCGCTAATAAAACGAGGAAAATGGTATAACCTTTCTATCACCTAAGTGTGGTAGATTGGTTATGCCATGTCCCTCTTGAATAACTGGTCTTGAGTTCAACTCTCCTCGTCGGATAGATCTTTAAGGTCTCTTGGGATAGTTTCCCACGCCGTTAAAATACTCTTCTTCACGCCGCACGGGTGTGTGTGTGTGTCTGTGCTAATAACAGGAGGAAAATGGTATGACCTTTCTATCACCCAAGTGTGGTATATTGGTTATGCTATTTCCCTCTTGAATAACAGGTCTTGAGTTCAACCCTCCTCGTCGGATAGATCTTTAAGGTCGCTTGGGATAGTTTCCCACGACGTTAAAATACTCTTCTTCTTCTTCTTCTTCTTCTTCTTCTTCTTCTTCTTCTTCTTCTTCTCTCTCTCTCTCTCTCTCTCTCTCTCTCTCTCTCTCTCTCTCTCTCTCTCTCTCTCTCTCTCTCTCTCTCTCTGGTTTTCTTTTTTTTTTTTTTTGCAAAAAAAGGGGGCTGTACTTTGTGTACATAGGAGACCTCGGGAGATGCTCAATGGCCTATCACCTAGAGGCAATCCAAAAGAGAAGTGACAATATGTAGGCTATGTGAACATCAAGGTGGTTTGTACCATGAATGTAGAATGAACCACTGTGGGGGTGCATAATGCCATGTAATGTGACCCTGATCCCAATGGTAAAGAACTGACAACCGTGCCCATGTGTGGAGAGAGACACATCGACGCTGCTCTGCTGCCCTGGAGGGGCCAATTGAAGAATCCCACCGACTGCGAAGAGTATGCAGCAACTCTGTCCAGATGGCTATCAAACTGGTGGACGTATGGGAGGCATGTGAGCCCAGAATTTGGGCACGTCAAGCAACTGGTCTCACAAGACGGGCACCATGTGCCAAAGGAAAACAGCAGACGGAACACTTTAAGCACTTCAATAACAATTGAACTGAAAGAGAGACACGACACGGGGAGTGGCGAAGTTCCACCCCATAGAGTATTGGCCTTAAACCTTGGCGCCCCTTTCGGTATTTCTTTATATTACTTGAACTCAGTACAATGCCCGTACTCCACCCTCCCCCCTCCCCCCCCCCCCACCTTCGCCCTCGCGCTGCCCCAGCTGTGCGCTGCCTGCCTGCGCGCTGTCTGTCTGCCCCCCTGTGCACTGCCTGCCTGCGCGCAGTCCAGCCAGAGCGCAGCCCCGCCCGCTGCCACCCCGTTTTTTCGCTGCCCGCTGCCCTCGCTGCTCCAGCCCCATATCCTCACCCCCCCCCCCCCCCCCCCCCCCCCGAAGGCCTCGTTTAAATTGCTTGGCAGAGGATTTTCAATTGTTTCTTCTCCTTGCCGAGCTCTCAAGCGGTAGCCTTCACATCCGCCTTTCTCCTTCAGAGCAGCAGACACTAATGGAGGCTCATGCTCCGCCCCAGAGGGACTCCTCCGAAGCCCCCTCGCCCGACTCCGCTGAGCCCACCATTCGACTTGCTCTTTCGCCGACAGAGCAAGCGAGCCTAGCCGCAGAGGTAGAGCGTCTGCAGGCGACCTCGGTCATTTGCAAGATTCTCGGCACCCGACCCAGCAGAGGAGAGCTGCGTGACCTTCTCCAAGCCCGCCTTCTCGCAGAGGTGGGCAAGATTTTGGATGTCCAGATTCTCGGACGGGGGTACTACTAGATTGATTTCGAGACCTCCGAGATGGCTGCCAAGGTCATAGCTATGAGTCCACTGGCCATCCGAGCATCACGCGCCCACTTTCGACAGTGGCGTCATGGTTTTGACCCGACTTCGGATGTGCTAGTAGAGGAGGCAGACATCCCCATCTCAGTCTGCTTTCCGGGTTTACGGAGGGAGTACCTACCACTTCTCTCCAGGATTGGCTCCGCCATCGGGACTGTCCTGGAGACACCTCGTACGGCAGCATCAGTAGCTACCAAGGCGGCTGGCATCCCCTCGGTTCGAGTTTTGGTCAGAGATACCCACACGCTCCCGAAGGTCATCCTTCTGCCTCGGGTGAGTGGGGGTTGGTTTAGACAGAGTGTGGAGTACTCGGGTCTTCCAAACCAGTGCTTCATTTGCAGACAGATGGGCCACCTAGCGAAGGCCTGCCCACGGAGGAGGCCACAACCTCAGCCTCAGCCTCAGCCTGCCAAGGCTGGGCCGCAGCCGCAACCAGAGGCACAGCGCACAAATTCAGAGTCACCCTCTGAGCCTGGGGCTCCAGCGGAGGAGGGGTGGCAGCAGGCCCGTGGCCGGCGACGCCAGGGGCCACAGCGACAGCCTGACACTCAGAGTGGCCCTCAGGTACCCACTCAGCAGCAGTGGGTTCCCACGGGGAACCGCTTTGGTCCTCTTGAGCAGGAGGAGCCCCCTACGCCAGCCTCCACCTCCGCTTCACCCTCGCCAGTCGCCCCCCCTTCAGAGTTCCCCTCCTCCTCCTCATCCCCCCCCCCCCCCCCCCCCCCCCCCCCTGCCCTCTGCTCCCGTCCACTCCCCACCTCGCCCCTCTACCTCTTTCGCCCCACCCCGCTTTCCCTCCCCCCCGCCCCCTCCAGCTCCCTCTCCCCCCCCTCCTGCTCCAGTTCCACAGTCGACTCGAGAGACTGGTCCCTCGCCGGCGGCTAGGAGATCTTTTGGCAGCGCCTTTGCCACGAGTCGCCTAGCGAGAGAGGGTCAGCCCTTCTTGCGGCCCCCTCTGCAGATTCAGACATCTTCCCTTGCAGCTATCCCTCGTGGTCTGACGAGCATCGACCTCCGCCGCCGCTGGGATTTCTTCGACTACGGGTTCACTCGCTTTCTCGGCGATTCCGCAGCAGACCATGAGGCAGCCTACTTCAGGGTCCATGCTTTGTTCCTCGCCGCTAGGGGGACAGAGGCCTTGGACTCAGCAGTTGGTTTCTCCTTCCCCCTCTGTGGTAGGACCGAGACAGAGTGGTCCCTCGACTCAGTGGTGGGATGGTTGCATACACAGGTTCTCGAGTTCTCTCACCACATGGGAGAACTTGGAGTTACAGATCTACTGCAGACGTTGTGGCCATTGGCCAAGTTTACGGTGACACCCCCAGACTCAACAGGATGTCGGCACATTGTGGTGTACTTTTTTGCTGATACGCAGTGTTTGCCTTGCTATGTATACATTCATGAGGACTCTTGGACAGAGGAGGTTGCTTTACGCACGACTCGCTCTGCTTGGGATTGGACTAGGCACTCACTACAGTCTCGCCTATCTAGAGGACGCTCGGATGCGGATTACTCCCCATCCAAGCCAGCCTCGAAGATAGCCCGTCTTGCTACTGCGGCAGCATCTGTTCTCTCTCGCTCCCCATGAGGATCGTCTCGTGGAACGTGCACGGACTAGGTGGGCCCCAGTTTCAGCGACAGCGGGGCTGGTTGCGACAGGAGCTTCAGCGTTGCCTTGTGGGAGGAGAGATCGATCTCCTTATGCTACAGGAGCACCATCTGTCTGAGAGCCGCATTCGGCGATGTGGTCACATTTTGCGTGGACGATATGATACCTTTTGGTCAACTACTTTTGGACCTGGAGGCATCCAGGGTGGGGTATGTATGACTATTGCAGACTCATTGCAGCAGGCCATTGTGGGCACAGGGATTATTGTGCCAGGCAGGGCTCAGTGGATTACTATGCAGGTTCAGGGTGGCCTTGTCGGCTTCCTGAACATCTATGCGCCCAATGTGGCGAGTGCTCGCGCAGAGTTTTGGTCACAGATTGTTGAGTCTTTGCCACAGGCTGACCATTGGTGTGTAGGTGGGGACTTCAACATGTTGGAGGACCCTTCTGACACGATTGGAGGCGGCCATGCTACTGTGCATGGAGTCGAGTTAGCAGCTTGGGAGAGGTTGTGTATGACTTTGAGGGTCTCGGATACTTGGCAGCACTCTGGCTTTGTGAGGCCTCCAGAGAGTCTTGCCTTCTCTAGGTCGGACCGCAGAGTGGGTGGAGTGAATCTATCGCGGATAGATCGCTTCTACACTAGTGACCACTTCAGTGACTTGGGGGGATCAGTGGGCGTTCTGGCAGGGACCTCCTTCTCGGATCATGCACCAGTGATCCTCACAGTGGCAGACAGGCAGCGGAGTGGGAGCACGATGCTTCGCATCCCAGAGCGGGTCTTGTTGGACTCAGCACTCATAGAGAGGGTAGAGGCTCTTTGGACAGAGGGCATGGACAGCCAGGCTTTACCTGCAGACAGAGTGGCCTTAGGCCTAGCTCAGCTTAGCCACTTTTTTCTTCAGGAGTCTCTGGCTCGACGGGCTGCAGCAAGAGGAGGAGCAGCATCTCAGACGAGGCATTGCTTCACTACAGAGGATGCAGGAGCAGCATCCAGACAGTCCATGGTTGGAGGAGCAGTTACAACAAGCTCGACAGGAGCTTGCTTGCACAGAGGAGAGGCGTCATGAGTTTGCCTATCACCGACAGGCATCTCAGTGGACTCAGGTGGGTGACAGAGTGACAGGTGGTTTTTTTGAGACAGTGGGACCTCGGCACTCGCATGCCAAGGTCAATCAGTTGAGGAGACCCGATGGGTCAGTTGTTTGTGAGCCCGAGGATATGCGTGCAGTTGCTACTGAATTTTACCGTGAGTTATTGTCGGCTGAGCCCCAGTCAGAGCGGCAGGATGCATGCAGAGAGCAGGTTTGGGCACAGATGCCTTGTCTTGTGACTGAGGAGATGCGCCAGAGGCTCGAGATGCCTCTTCAGCTTGAGGAGCTACACACGGCTCTTAGGGCCCTACCTCGTGGTAGCTGTCCAGGTGAGGATGGGCTGACTCCCAGTTTCTTCTTGGAGTACTGGGACTTGCTGGGCCCAGATCTTTGTAGTGCCTTTCAATACATTCTGCACACAGGAGTGATGCCGGATAGCATGAGTGAGGGCCTGATTTACCTCATTCCAAAGGAGGGTGGCTCTTTGGATGAGATTCGACAGTGGCGCTCCATCACCATCCTCAACTCAGCCTACAAAATTCTTGCCAAGGATCTGAGTTTGAGGATTCAGCCACTTTTGGAGAGCCTTATACATGGGACTCAGACAGGTTTTGTCAAGGAACACAGTATCCTTGACAACATCTTCACTTTCTAGGAGGCTTCTGCCCTGGCACGGCTCCGTGGGGAGGACCTTGTGATTCTTCTTCTCGATTTTGAGAAGGCATACGACAGTTGACTGGGACTTTCTAGAGGGCACTCTACGCAAGATGGGCTTTTCAGATGCTTGGATCAGAGGGGTGTCAGCTTTGTACAGACAGGCTCACAGTCAGGTGCTTTTGGCAGAAGGTAGAGGGGAGCGCTTCATGCTCACACGCTCGGTCAGACAGGGTTGTCCTCTTGCCCCCTTTCTCTTTCTATTCTGTGCGGAGGCGATGAGCAGATTTTTGGTGTCACAGCAGGTTGGTCTAAGGGGCCTTGCACTCCCTATACGGGGAGTTGAGCTTCTGGACGTTGAGTTTGCCGACGACTCAGCCTTGTACTTAGAGGGCCAGGAGGCCAATCTACACAGATGTGAGCAGGCTTTGGCAACCTTCTGCTTTGCATCGGCCGCACTGATCAACTGGAGAAAGACAGTGGCTTTCTCGGTTGGCAGTGCTCCTGTGCCAGATAGGATGCCAGGTGAGGGTTTCAGGTGGATTCCTCCAGGGACTGCAGTTCGGTACTTGGGTTGTCATGTTGGTTTGGATTTGTCCCCAGAGCAGCAGATTGCTCCTCTTCTCCTGTCCATCAGGAGAATGCTGCTACATTGGAGCTCAGCACGACTTTCACTGGCTGGTAAGAGTAGTAGTTGCCAACCAGGTGCTGGCGACTATGTGGTACATCACTTCTTGCTGGATTTTCTCGAGTTCTTGTATCAGCCAGGTAGAGAGGCTCATCAGGAACTACCTTTGGTCAGGTCGTGACACTCAGATTGCCCGAGCCAAGGTGGCTTGGTCGGTCATCACACTTCCTTGTTCTCAGGGAGGGCTTGGGATCATTGATCCAGCATAGCAGAGCAGAGCCCTTCTTGGGAAGTTCATCGTCAGAGGACTTCTTCCAGGCGAGGAGCCCTGGAAGGAGTTCTTGCTGCAAAGGCTTCGTGCCAGGGTGCCTCAGTCAGGAGGCCCTTGGCAACCTTCGACTAGATGGATCTTTACAGAGTTGCGCCGAGTTGGTTTGAGCAGGAGACTGGAGGACCGATTCGCTGTGAGTTTGCTTCGATCTTGGGAGCTCCTACGGCGTGGCCTAGAGCAGAGACAGCCGACGTGCACGGAGGAGCGCCTACGGCAGCCCCTCCTCTAGAACCCCATGGTTAGCACTTAGAGAGGCCACTTGGTTGGGAGTCGGCCTCATGTTTCTTGGGGTCCCATGGCAACAGGTCCAGCACGCTCTCTAGGTGACTGGCTAGAGTTCACAGGTTTGTCAGAGGATGTGCAGGGTGCCCAGCTACAAGGCATGAGAGGGGTGCAGAGCATGTGTCAGGACATCTCAGAGTCAGTTCCAATTGAGTGGCTCACGCCTCTCGAGCCAGTAGCACCCCGGTGGATGGGGAGCCTTCACACGACTGGAGGTTCTCATTTCAATCAGGGCCTGCTCAGAGACTGTCCCAGCCCTGTTCTTCGAGCTTCAGGGTGGGGGACGTTTACAGCGAGTTGCAGTATAGGCCCCGCAGGTAGCAGAGTGCTGTTTCCAGAGGATCCGAGTTGTGGGCATCTGTGGGAGGACTTGCGTCATAGACCCTGACCCAGCAGCTCTTGAGACTGGACACTGGAGGCTATGGGCTTGGGAGTGGTCCACTGGCACGAGTACAGTGGGATCCTAGTGAGTGGCTATGGAGAGACCCTTTCTCTTCTACAGACCGCCCAGGAGTCCCCTTCTTTCAGTACATTGTTCGGCTTGGACGCCACATACTTGCAGCACAGAGAGAGGCCCGCCCCGCTGCAGCACGTCATTGGCAGGAGGAGGGCCTCACAGTCGAGTTCTTGGCAGCTTTTTGGCAGAGGCTGTGGGACTCCAGACAGCCGAGGTGTGTCACTTTGTTCCAGTGGCTGGTTGCACACAGAGCCACAACAGTAGGGAGCTAGCTTGTGCATAGTGGTCTCTCGGCCGCATGTGCAGCCTGTGACCAATTGGTGGAGAGTCAGCGTCACTGTCTTTGGGACTGTCCCTCGGCCCAATAGGTGTGGCTATGAGTTCTTCGGCTGATGCCTGCCCTCTCCACGGCTCGACAGTACACTTGGGGGGCAGCGGCTTGGTCCACCCTCACGAGCCCGGCACTACAGTTTGAGCTATCTTCCACCAGCCGGATGATAGTGATGCAGGGGGGGCGACCTTCACTCCAGCCTGCTACAGAGCTTACTCCACAGGAGTGGTGCAGTGAGAGAGAGGAGTGTTGGGAGCTCATCAGTGGCCTAGCTCTCTGGTTCATCTGGCGGGCCCGCTGTTTCCGCATCTTTGAGGCTCGCCCTGTGCCACCAGCAGAGACTGTTCGTGACTTTTGGCTAGAGCTGATCCACACTCTCAGAGGAGAGCTTGAGGGACTACAGCGCAGCTCCGACCGCATGCGGGAGCACCGCGAGGCTTTCCTTCGACTCTGGCGCCCTGGGCCTTTCTACACCATAGTCCAGGGGGTGCTCAGATGGCACTACTATCCACCTGTGTGGCTCTTCCCTCCTCCCATCTCTTGATTTAGCCTCATTGTATATATGTTGTTCTTTCATTGGGAGAGTCTCCCCATCATGCTTGTTGTAGCCCTCTCTTGCAGAGGTGGATGTAGCCCTATGGGCAGTTTTCAGTAACTAATAGAAGGATCTTTTTCTCGGAAAAAAAAAAAAGAATGAGCCCTTTGCACATACTTAAAGGCAATTACATGAAAAGCAGTTAAACTCAAAAACGATTGGCCCAAAAGCAGGTGCTCAAAAGCTACCAGTGCAAAAGCAAGAATCCGTACAGCTCTGCCACGTCAGCAGCAAGCGTGAAACGCCAAAATCGTACAGTCTGCCACATCAACGGTCAGCGTGAAATCCAGAAATCCATACAACCTGCCACATCAGCATTCGGCGTAAAATCTGGAAATCGTTGCAACAGCTGCCACATCATCAGCTCGCAAATTAGCATGTGTGTGTGCGTGTGTGTGTGTGTGTGTTGGGTCCAGCTTTATTTTAATGCCTTTATGTCACCTGGTGCCCCATTGGACGAGGTCCCATAAGTTGGTGGGAACTTCTTCCGCTTCTATTGCTTCTGCTTCTTAGGGTTTAGGCCCCTCGGCTGGGATTTGAAGGTTGGCTCCGTTCTTCAGTGACTTGACATGTCGGCAGTTTGTGACATCCCCCCTTCTTGAAAGAAAGTAATCGTCCGCGATTAGAACATATCTATAAAACAACCCAAGTTAGCTCAAAAATTTCCGAGGGTCATTCCGAGGGACAATCCGAGGGACAATCAGTTTTCTCATTCCAAACCGGAGCTCTTGATTTCTTGGGTCGTTGGCTTCCCAGAAGAATCTCATCCAATAAGGAGTCTCATTCCAGATCAAAACTCTTGATATCCTAGGTCATTGACTTCCCAGAAGTATCTCAGAATATTCATTGGGTGGCACATCACAATGCAACACAAATGCTCACATACACGTGTTACAAGACATAGAAACATTAAGTCGCCGATGAACACTCCTCCCGCATAACCTAACAAGGTTCAGGCCGGGAGATATTCAACGACTCCCTAATCACTCCTCCCGCATAACTTAAAAAGGTCCGGGCCGGGAGATGTAGAGGCCTTTTACAACCAAACGCCCCCCAAACCGCAGCTTGCGTCGCTTGGAGGTGCTGAGAATAACCCCTGCTCAGACTTCTTAATACTCCTCCCGCATAACCATCGAGGTCCGTGCCAGGAGTAACAACAACTTTATTTTTTTCAAGCATTCAATACTCGCCTCGCAAATAACCACAAGGGTCCGGGCCATGAGTGTGTGCAAGCATTCTCAAACATCATTTCTCACTACTCCACCCGGGAGTAAATCACCAATCATTGAGACCAGTATTAAAACTAGAGTCAAACAATTCAAATCGGTACCAAGACAGGTTCAAAACAAATACCATCCATTTCAAACAAATTCCAAACAAGATCACCAAACAAGTTCTCAAACAAATTCTCAAACAAAACTCAAACTTAAAAAGCAATCTCGAGAGCAGCCAAGCTCGAAAAGTCAACTGACTTTCCACCCTAAAACCTGCACCAAAAATTAGGGTTAGATTCCTTCCGTAAGGTCATAGCCGACCACAGCATGGTCCATCAGCTCTTGGACAGACATTGTTCCTCTGGCGACGATGGTAGTCCCAAGACATAGCAATCACACTCGACCTCCAAGGTGATCACCTCGAGAAGAGACCTACTGAGAGATGTCGCGAAATTTCAAGTTATAATCTGCTAGGGTCTCCATGGCAAGCATTTCAGAATACCCGACTCTGCCCGAAGTTGCACTCCGAAGGAAGATGTCAAAAACCATAGAACTTTGAGCAAAAATTTTCATGAAAGCTTGCTAAGTCCTTGGAGTGTGTGACTTGTTAGCTATAGAGTTCCACCACTGCATGACACTACATCTGAGAAAAACAGCAGCTCAAAACAAATCTTGGATCCTTCTCTTGCAAGTGATCATTTTGGCTTATGCCCTGACAGAGCGATGAAGGCCCAATGCACGATGAAGTAAGGGTGGGAGTGGCTAATAAGTCCGGGGTCAGAGCACGAAGATTCTTAAAATAAAATTCCAATAGCCTTTGGAAGCGCCCGTTTGCTATGTCTGCTCTTTTGTAGGACCGGTATGCTTTAAGAAAAGCACGCGCCTGATGCTCAAATACCACTGTCAAAAGACGAGCACCACGTGCCAACAGAAAAGAACAGACTGAACACTTTAAGCACTTCAATAACAATCGAATTGAAAGAGAGAGACAACAAGGGGAGTGGCGAAGTTCCACCCCAGAGAGTATTGGCCCCAAACCTCGGCGCCCCTTTCGGTATTTCTTTATATTACTTGAACTAAGTACAATGCCGATACTCCACCCTCTGCACCTTCCTTGGCCTTGAAAAGCAATTACATGAAAAGCAGTTGAACTCAAAAACAACTGGCCCAAAAGCAGGTGCTCAAAGGCTGCCAGTGCAAAAGCAGGAATCCGTACAGCTCTGCCACGTCAACAACCAACGTGAAACACGGAAATCCATACAAACTGCCACGTCAACAATCAACGTGAAATCCGGAAATCCGTACAACCTGCCACGTCAACAGTCAGAGTGAAATCTCAAAATCCGTACAACAACTGCCACGTCATTAGCTCGCAAATTAGCATGTGTGTGTGTGTGCGCGTGCGTGCGTTGGGTCCAGCTTTATTTTAATGCCTTTATGTCACTTGGGCCCCATCGGACGGGGTCCCATAACTTCTTTCGCTTCTTCTTCTCCTACTACTTCTGCTTCTGCTTCTTAGGGTTTAGGCCCCTCGGCCGAGATCTGAAGGTTGGCTCAGTTCTTCAGTGACTTGACACGTCAACACTTTGTGACACTAATGGGATCACCTGTAGAGTGCCCATTAGAAATCCAACTAGTGACCCACATCTGGGATCATTTGTAGAGTGTCCGGTCTATAACCCAAGGGAGTAAGCAGGAAGACCGAATCTATTGGCAAGCTCTGAAAAGAGGTGTGTGACCCAGGAATTGCAAAAGCTATGCAACTGCCCCCCACGTCACAAACCCATCATGGATGCTCGCTCTAAAACATCAAACTGCCATCCACACTTGTTGTGCACAAGGACAAACCCAAAAACAGTGCCTCAAAGACTCCAGCTCTAAAATACATCTCTAACAAGTCGGATCATGACCAGTGACTACAGACCAAATACCAACATGCAATTCTGCATGGGCTATCATCCACATAAAAAAATATATCCTTCGACTGATCTGGAGGGTCCAAATGCATGCCCCGTGTGGAGAAAGACACATCGACGCTGCTCCGATGCCTTGGAGGGGCCAGCTGAAGAATCCCACCGATTGCGAAGAGTATGCAGCAGCTCTGTCCAGATGGCTGTCAAAATGGTGGACGTATGTTGGCTTCAAGCCCTTCGGTCTAAACCCGTGGGAAACTCCCTTTATAGCATGCAGAGGAAAGTTCAGTTAGAAGTGGAGTGTTTTTTGCATGGCTACCTAAAGCCTCTTATATACGTAAGGCTTCACGAAAGTAATACATAATGAAGTATAGCGTGGTATTTTTCTCTGTGTCGTACTGATCTCTCTCTCTCTCCTCTCTCGCTCGTTCTGCTCTGCACGCCTCCAAGCCATGGCAGTTCTTTGCCATCATTCACCTTAGCTTTGCTCTCAACACCTCGTATCAGAGCTTGGTGCCCAAGCAGACAAGCGCTCCAGGCAGCATATCGAAGCGCCACCTTGCTGCTGTGGTAGGCGTTGACAAGCTCTAGTCGCTAGGCGGCGGTGGGTTGGCATTTCGCCTATCAAAACGCTGCTACTACAAGGCGTTGAAGAAGACGCAAGCAAGCAAGGCCACTGCGCAGTCACAGCAACACAGTGCAGGGCACTTTGCTGCTTGGCAGTTTCGGCATCTATTGACAAGCTTCTCAAAACGCACGCAGAAGGCAGCATCTCAAGAGTGCAGGCTACGACCTCCTTGACCTCCTGCAACGTATTGAAACGCCTTGTCTGCAGTTCCTACAAGGCCACAGTTCAATTGCATATCAAAAGGGCTCCGAGCTGCACTGCTAACGCCTTCCAATCCGCACTCTACAGTCACCTGCGAGCACCCTTTGCCATTGATGCCGCTGCCCGTTCGACTGCTACAGAACTCCCCATTTTTGGCTTTTTCAATTTCACAAAGTTTATTAAACGGTCCACTTTATTTGATTTCTTTGGCTTAAGAGCCTATTCACACCCCCATTCAATGGCAAAAGATCCTAAAGCAGCCTTTGTCCGAAAGCTTGATAGTCTTCAACCATGTGAAGTATCAGAGTTGAAAGCTGAGACACACATATTTGTTGTTTATGGTGACAATTTTTTTCCAAAATGCAACTTACACAATTGAAGCTATATCAATCGAGTCCTTCAAAAATTCTGCGAAGCAGCTGAGTGATATAGAAACACAGTTGCTTAAAAAGAGAAGCAATTATGGCAGTTTGAGACCAAGTACAAAGAGACTTTACCATGAAGCATTTGAAGTTGAAGATTCACGCATGGCATCAAATATTGACAAGTTTGACAATGGTGACCAATTTCAATTTACATCATCAGGTAGAGAGTTTTTTGCTATCAAGCCTCCCAAAGCTTTTGGCATTCCAAAGAATTTGCAATCTGGATCTTTTCGAGTGCAACCACAAATCATATCACAGATTTCAAAATTGTTTTTTCCCTGTTCAGTATCATACACTTATGGTTTGTCTTTTATCAACAAAATTATTTTTTCTTTTTTCAGTCAAAGCCTCTTTTACTTTATCTATTGTCAGTCATGCCATGATAAAAAATTGTACGGAATATAGACACTGCCACACATGAGTGGTAAGACCTCCCAAAAATATTTGTTCTTAGCCCATTTTTGTTGCACTTCTTGTGAGGTTACTGTGCACACCTTAAACCCAAGGTTCGGCAGTGAACCAAAAACTCCATTTATTGGTAGCTAATTTTTTTACCTACACCTTATTTGTTCAAGGGGGGTTTTTATTATCATAGCACCAAGTTATGGATACACCAAAATCACCGTAGTACCTCGCCGTCATTAACATCTTTGGACGATCAGCTTTTAGCCCTTAGCATCGCAAATCCACCCCATTCCTCAAGCTCTACATCAGCGTTTTCAGCCCTTCATGATCAGCGTTTTCCAGCCAGAACAACCAGAGTTTGCAGATTTCAGCTTAGCCTCGTCATTGGTTGCAGTCCCTTGCCATCGACGTCGCTAGCAGATTCCAGCATTCAGCCATAGCATCGTCGTCGTTGTCATCGACATAGATCCACAGTACCTCGTCGTCAACATAGACTCCATCAGTACCTCGTCGTCAACATCACCACCGTCGACATAGACTCCATCAGTACCTCGTCGTCGTCGGCCGCATAGACCTAGTAGTACCCGTTGTCATCATCATCATCGTCGACATAGAACCTCTCAGTACCCGCAATACCTTTGGTAGCATCAGCATCTCAGCATTTAGTCATTATATGAGCATTGTGCAAGAATAAAGAAAGTACTTGCTCTGGCAATAGAGCAAGGGGGCCCTTGAGGGTTTGGGACCCGACATCCTTTGTCGTCTCTTTTCTCGAGTACTAGAACCGAGCTAAATCCTTATAAACACTTTTCAATGCACCTGACACGACCCTCTCGAGCTTAGTTGGGAGGAGTTCCAAGAGGATCTCAATACACACTTCTTGCCTCCAAAGTACCTGAAGAGACTAAAAGAGAACTTCCGGGCTTTGTCTCAACAAGGTAAACCGGTCATGTGATATGCTAACCATGTGGCACAACTAGGTGGGCAATTGAGCAAGTCGGATGAGGAAAGATTGAAGGCCTCTCTCTTTGGTTTAGAGCACTCTATCAAGTTCAACATGGAGGCCTTTTCCTTTGGATTAGACCACTGAGCACTCTATCAAGTTCGACGTGGAGGCCGGTGATCCGAAGACATTGCACACGACCGGTGGATCTTCAAAGTGGATAGGATGAACAAGGATTTCTTTGCACACTACTGGGAACATCCCAAGGGGACTTCCATTAGTGCATTGCGTGATTCTACAGACAGGTTACATATGGATTCTGATGAGGTCCTTGACATAGCTTCAAATTATTTTGAGCATTTGTTTATTGTTGACCAGAATACTAATGATATTTGGCGTTCCAGAGCAGAGGTTTGGTCTCACGTGCAGCCAATGGTTACAAAGGTTATGTGTCATAAGTTACTAGCTCACAGGAGATGCATGCTGCAGTGCTTGGCCTCGATGGTGCCTCTTGTCCTAGAGAAGATGGGTTGACTAGACAAGTCTTTTTGCACTTCAAGGATACTCTCGGCCCCGCTATGCTCTCATGTTTACAACACATATTTGACACAAGAAAAATGTCTGCCTCTGTGTGTTCAGGACTTATTTCTCTTATACCAAAAGTCGGCGGAGATACATCATCTCTGCGACAGAGGAGACCGATCACTCTCATGTCCTCCATGTATAAGATCTTTGCTCGCATGATTAGTATGCACTTAAAGCCCTATATAGCCGATCTCATTCATGTGTCACATACGGGTTTTGTGCAGGGCTATTGTATTTTGGACATTATCTTAACATTCTATGAAGCAGTTGAATGGGCTCCTCAAATACATCAGCTGTCACGAGGACGTGGCAGTTATTAACCATGTCACAGAGATGTGGCAACTGCTAACCTTGGTTGTTGGTTTCTTTCCAATGGGGTTTATTTTATTTGTTTAAGACCCTCTTTTTGAAGTAGCAAACGGTCGGACATTGTATGGCCAATGTGAACGGTAGATTCACCCACAAACGGAAAGTGGTCGGCACTGGAATTCGTATGGTAAGAGGATGTCTAGGCTCAGAGCAAGATCATATAGGTCCCCCCGTCGCACTTAGCAAGTTGGTGGATACTAGGAAGTGAACTCAATTAAGGCGTAAAGTCAAGGTGGGACTACCAACAAAAAGTATCCGACAGTTGGGCCACATTGCATTTTTGGATGCGGTCCCAATGAGGATAGATGGTCAGAAGACCAGTGGGAGCCCAATGAAAGCATCTCCTAAAATTTACGGAACTGCTATTTTGGGCCATGAAATGTGTTCGCGTCATTACCTCCGGTATGACTAGGGGAACATTTTATAACTCTGCCGTGAAGTCAATTGGGCAACCGGCCAGGATATTTTTAAGCGACGAACCCGAAACGGGAAAATGCTTGAAAATGCGCCAAGTGTCACATTTTCGTGAACTTTCCTCTTGCAGAAAAATGGGCGCTGATTTTTATGCTGGGAGAGGCCTCATTTCAGTTTTTGTCACAGGTTAAGAGCTATGGAGTGCTTCCTTTCCCTCTCATGTACAGTGTGGTGCTAGGAGTGATGCCCTGAACACTACACACTACTCTCTCTCTCCCCTACGTGCAGTTATGTGATGCCCCACAAGAGGGCTCCTCATTTGACTGATGTACAGTTGTGTGGGTTCATGCTTTTGTGCTGAGGCAAGAGCCTCCTTGAGCAAGAACAGGGGTAGCTAGCTACTGCTCCAAAGCAGGCACTGGTGAGGGTCATAACCTCACCGTACAGGTGCAAAATCAGCGCTGTGTATGCGCTGTAAATTCACTGTTTTTCAGCCATACGGACGCCAGGACCATTGGGAATCGTGCCCCACTAGCAGAGGACAGTTAGGGGACTGTTTGGGGCTGAAAACAGGGCAAAAACCAGTAAATACAGCGTGCTGAATTTACTGTTTTTGGACAGGAATCAGAGGGTATAAGACAGTGCAAGCGAGTTCCAGCAAGGGAATTGGTTTCGCGCAAGTTTTGGGGCTGTTATGCTGCCGAAATTTGGCCAAATCAAATGGTATCTAGGTGGATACACGTGAAGGATTCCCAGGACCTTACCTTGTAATTTACCCTCCTAAAGAATAAAGAAATACCGAAAGGGGCGCCAATTTTGGGGCCTACAGGTTGTCGGCGTCTGCTCGGAGCATTCTAGCTTCCGAGCCGTGTGTGTATTCAAGTGTTAACTCCCGTCGCAGGTTCTCTTTACAAAGTGCTCTGTGTGTGTGTATAAAGTAAAGAATTTCGGGTGAAAGCCAACGCCTACCGCCCTACGGGCCGGTTTCATCAGCCTATAGAGTTCCTGCTTTTTGATTTTGAGAAATCTTATGATAGAGTAAATTGGGGTTTCTTGGAGGGCACTATTCAAAGGATGGGTTTCCCCTTGCAGTGGATCAAAGATATTATTGTACTGCTTTTAGCATTGTCACGATTAGAGGCCACATTGGACAACGCTTTCATCTGTCGCGTTCTGTCCGGCAAGGATGTCCCCTAGCAGCCGACTTCTTTCTGTTTTTTGCTTAGGCCATGTCTCTCTTCTTGCACCGCAGGACACCATGGCTGAGTGATCTGACTATGCCTTCGGTTGACTCGCCAAATTTGCTGGATCAAGAGGATGCAGATGACGGTATGCTCTTTGTACGATATGACACACCCACGTTGGTTTACGAGTAGTGCAAGAGTGGATGAAGATTGTCAATGAGGTGCCCACGATAATATCACTTGGCTACCTAGAGGGCAGACATTTGGGTTTCCATGTCGGCTTTGATGTGTTCATTGAGCACAAAATTGCACCCGTATTACAGACTATCAAGAAAAAAAATTGCCACTGGTCATTCTTGCAATTATCTCTACCTCGCACAACCCTTGTGATGAATCAGATTCTTCTTGCGACAGCTTGGTTCACCACATCCTGCATGACTCTTCATCCAGGTATTATGGCGTATTCGAAGCGCTTTGTACGCAACTTCATGTGGGGTGGCCTATTGACACTCGGCCAAGAGTTCATTGGGGGACAGTCATTCTGCCTCTTGAGAAGAGAGGACTAGGGATTATTGATCTAGAGATGCAAAGCAAGGCATTGCTTGTAAAGCACATAGTACGCCAATTGTTTCTAGAGGTTGAGCCTTGGAAACAGTTTCCGCATCATGTTTTGTCACATACCTCTCCTTGTTTTGGATCTCTAGATACAGTACGTGTTGCTAAATAGACTATTTTCTTTTTTTTTTTGAGTAATTTCTATTTATTGAAATTAGGATATTTAAATGTATACACTTGAATTGTAAAGGTTAGGAACTGTAGATCTACTAGAATGGATAAAAGAATGGACAACTTTGATGTGTCATATGATGGGTGACATTAAGCATCGCGAAGGAGTTGTACTATTAGTTTGGTGTGAGAGACCGGAAAGTGGATATTCTTGATGCATCGCATGATGGGTGACAGGAGCATCGAAAAGGGAATATTCCATTGGTTTGGCAAAAAATCCGAACTGGAAAAAGGACTACGTGTAAAGACGCAAGCACAAGAATAAAGATGGGTCCTGAGAAGCATTTTCTAAAAAAGCGGAATATTTTTAAGTGCTTTCCGGGAAAAGCAAATGCTTTCCCACGAGGAATCTGTGTCTGCATTGCATCTATGCCTGAGAATTGCATTCATGGGAGCCCGAGAAGTATTGTGTAGCATCAGTTTTCAGCTCACTGAGTTTTATTAAATTTTTTAATAGGTTTACATCATTTAAAAAGTTGACTGGCCGCCCACTTAATAAGTGGGCAGCCAATAATTAAATAAAGCAAGGCTTCTAAAATAAAAGACAAGCCCTTGCTATGGAATTTTACGTACGATCTCTCTCTCTCTTGCCTTGCAAAAACTACCGCCGCACCCTCTCCTCTAGCACTCCCTCTGCAACTATTGTTACCGACACTACACCGGCTATTCCTGTCGGACCCTAGTGCCTATAAAATCAGCCAACTCTCTTCCTCTGTCTCCCAGTTCTACCAGAGCTAACAACAAGGAGTGCCTCCGCCGAGAATCTGCAAGTGATCGTGCAAGGCCAGCATGCGAAGGTCGCTTTTTTGCACTTGGAGCAACCTGTTTCCATTGTGAATATGCTCTACGTGCTGTTGTTTCGTGTTTGTGCTTTTGCAAGTACTCCGTCACGGAGAAGGAGCAAAGGGACGTAGGCCAAGGAACAAGGGGGCGTAGGCCTACGCTCAAGGATTCCGGGATCGGAATTAGGAACAGTCTACAAAGGTTTGGATAACAAGATAGGTTCTTTGAAGCCTGCCATACGTAGCCAAGTCTAACAAATCTGTTGACTTGTCTATATGGATGCAAGTGAAAATTCTATCCTGACTTAAAAAGGTTTAGCGTGCTGCAGTCCGACTCTGATGATTTCGCTAGAGTGGAAGAGGAACTTCCTACTACTTTGATGGAATGCTTTGCCTTGTGTAAGCTGGGACTCTGAATGTCACGGGGACGTGGCAACTGTTAACTATGTCACAAGGACGTGGCAATTGCTAACTTTAGTTGTTAGTTTCTTTCCAAGGGGTTTTGATTTATTTTTGAGACCCTCTTCTTGAAGTAGCAAACGGTCGGACATTGCATGGCCAATGTGAACGGTAGTTTCACCCGCAGATGGGTAGTGGTCGGCACTGGAATTTGTATGGTAAGAGGATGTCTAGGCTCAGAGCAAGATCATATAGGTCCCCCCGTCGCACTTAGCAACTTGGTGGATACTAGGAAATGAACTCAATAAAGGCCTAAAGTCAAGGTGTGACTACCAACTGAAAGTATCCGACAGTTGGGCCACATTGCACTTTTGGATGTGGTTCTAATGAGGATAGATGGTCAGAAGACCAGTGGGAGCCCAACGGAAGCATCTCCTAAAATTTAGGGAACTGCCATTTTGGGCCGAGAAATGTGTTCGTGTCATTACCTCCGGTATGACTAGGGGAACATTTTACAACTCTGCCGCGAAGTCAAATGGGCAACCGGTCAAGATATTTTTAAGCAGCGAACCCGAAACGGGAAAATGCTTGTAAATGCGCCAAGTGGCACATTTCTGTGCACTTTCCAATGCAAGGAGGAGTTGGCGCTGAATTTAGAGAAGGGAGGCTCATTTGCAACACTCTGTCACAGGTTAAGAGCTATGGAGTGCTTCCTTTCCCTCTTATGTACATTGCGGTGCCAGGCGTGATGCCCTGCATGCTACGCACTGCCCTCTCTCTCCCCTACGAGCAGTATGTTATGCCCCACTAGTGGGCTTTTCATTTCACCAATGTACAGTTATGTGGGTTCATGCACGATTGCCGAGGCAAGAGCCTCTTGCACAGGTACTGGATTAGCTAGCGGCTAATCCCCCGCAGGTACAGGTGAATTCGGAGAGGTTTGACGCCAGAAATCTCGTCCGATTCAAAGGGCAAGTAGCCCTACAGGTGCGGGAGCTCGAGGTCTTGCTACAGATGCGACGGCACGTGAAACGGAGCCCAAAACAGGGAATTACAGCCTGCTGTGTATTTTTGCAGGTTTAGGGTTTCGGCCCTAAACGGACCCTAATACCCCCAGGAGGTTCGGGGACGCAAGGGGACCAACTATACAGGTGAACTGGCGCATTTTCGGGGCAGAAAACAGAGAATTCAGCGTGCTGCAGATTCTCGCCAGGTTTTGCAAAGTGTCCGTATGCGTCGGGAAAGTCACCTATTGCGTGGGGATACTGACTGTGAAGCGTCCTAGTACAGTTATGCTGCCGAAATCGGGGCAGAAAAGGTGTTTCTTAGCCTAGATTGTGCGGGGCAGCTTGTAGGAGAAGACAGGTTTTATTTCCTCTGTTAAAGAATAAAGAAATACCGAAAGGGGCGCCAATTTTGGGGCCTACAGGTTGTCGGTGTCTGCTCGGAGCATTCTAGCTCCCGAGCCGTGTGTGTACTTAGGTGTTAATCCTCGTTACTAGGTTACCTTTGCAAAGTGCTCTGTGTGTGTGTCTAAAGTAAAGAATTTCGGGTGAAAGCCAACGCCTACCGCCCTACGGGCCGGTTTCATGGTTCCATTGCCGGGATATCAATCACTTTTTCCTTAAAGAGTGAGCCTGGATTGTTTTGGGTAAAAACACAGAGCACGGGGATTACACTATGGCCGACAAGGGGAAGGGAATTATGGAAGAGGGTTCCTCTTCAAAGGACAGGCAGGAGATTCCTATGGTTTTTGAGATTGGCGAGAGCTCACGGCCACGTCAGTCTGTACCTCCTGTCAACGTGATTTGTACCTCCTGTCAACGTGAATGTCCCTCCAGTACCACAGGGCTTTATGACTGGGCAACTTGAGGATGATGCTTTCAAGACTCAGTTAGTTGCCGCGGTGAATGTCTTTTCGTAGCTGGTGCAGAATCCAAGGTTTATGGAGTTCTTGCAAGCGCCACCAGTGCAACAGCAAAATAGGCAACCTACGCCGCGTACGGAGCTTGTTGATGCTCAAGCCCAGGTACTTCATGTGGCGCAGGAGGAAAGGGAACACTCGCATGTTGCGGAGTCGGGGGCTCCAAACCAGGTTCCTCCCGTGCTTGAACAGGTGGCTAGAATGCCTATTCCACAGGTTATGCCAGTTCAGCCCGCCACCTTTCAGAGCCAGCATGCTGTCTTGAATGGACAGGGAGCTGGATACCAGGCAATGCACTCGGTTTTTCCACCACCCACGGTACATCCTGGGTATTTCGGGGGTGGATCAGTGTTCCAAAGTATGGCTGGTTATGCGCCTGGAAGTCAGTCGTACATGCCAGGAACAATGTTCGGGGGTATGCAAGGCATCATGCCAAACCCCATGTATGGTAGTATCGGCATGCAGCAAGGTTTCCACTGCAACCAAGGCCAGTTTGGGGTGCCACAGGGTCATTTTGGCATGGCTGGTTTTTTTGGACAGCAACCAGATATCGCACCTCTGACAAAAAATGTGAATGGCCAAGAGGTGCCGATCATGCCTACTACAGTGCCCATGTTGCAGACCATTCCGTATGACAACTTGGGGGCACTAGAGAAGCCGAAGGCTTACAAAGAAGGTGGTGCAGCAGTAAAGTTCAGTACCTTCAGTGGTTTCGAGGATAAGACAAAGGCCCTCACTTTCCTCCAGCAGTTTGATACAGCTTATGCGGGAGGGAATTTTATAGAGGCCTCGAAGGTCAGGAAAACTGCCACTTTCTTAAAGGACAATGCGCTTACATGGTGGACGACATTGTTAATGCAAGGACAGGCACCCGCCGCTTGGGTTTATTTCAAGCAAATGTTTGCATCTGTTTGGCTGGAAAAGAAAGAGCTCTTCTCAAAGCATGGGGTAGTATCAACAACCAACGGGCTCTTATTTTGTTTGACCCTGGTAGCACAGACAACTTCATCTCTACCAAGCTAGCTGACGACCTGAACTTCCAGCCCAATCGTTTGGGAGTCTCTATTCAAGCGCAATCTGCTTTCAAAGGGCAGAACTCAAACTCTACTCCAATCATAGGGAAGTTGAATCTAAAGGTCGACGACTACAAGGATCAAGAGTCTTTCTTACTAGCTTCACTTGAAGGATGCGATGTTATCTTGGGAATGCCTTGGCACTACAAGATGCATCCCATTCCTGACTATGTTCAGAAAACCTTATCTTTTGCTCATAAAGGAAAGAAGTATCTTGTACTTGCAGATGCAGGTGATTGGCGTATTCCTATCGCCAACCACATTGCCATCAAGAAAGAAATGAAAAAGTGTGTTTCAGCGTACTTGATTTTTGCAAGAGAGAGAGATGTGTCTGTTTCACAACTTTCTTCCTCTTTAGAGCAAAAACGACTTAAGTTAATAGAAAGATATAAAGATTGTTTTGCAGATGAACTTCCAAATGAACTCCCACCTTCGCGACCTGAGGATCATACCATTGATTTGATCCCAGGAAGTTCTCCTCCAAATCAGCCCCCTTATCGAGTTAGTCTAATGCAGCAAAAGGAAATTCTCAAGCAGGTTAACGAACTTTTGGAGAAGGGCTTAATAAGGCCTAGTACTTCTCCATATTGTTCACCTGTCTTGCTAGTACAGAAAAAGGATGGCACATTCCGCATGTGCATAGACTATAGATCTCTAAACAAGATCACAATCAAGAATCGATTTCCAATCCCTCGGATTGACGACATTCTTGACAAGTTACAAGGAGGAAGTGTCTTTAGTCGTATAGACTTGAAGAGCGGTTATCATCAAATCCGCATAGCTCCTCAGGATGTGCATAAGACTTCATTTAGAACAACCTTCGGGTTGTATGAATTCTTAGTGATGCCTTTTGGACTCACTAATGCACCAGCTACATTCAACAGAATGATGGATAGAATCTTCCACTCATATAGAAGTTTTACAGGCGTTTTCTTTGATGACGTCTTAATCTTCTCAGAGACGGAAGACGAACACTATAAGCATCTCGCCTTAGTGTTTGAAGAATTACGCAAACACAAATTATTTGTGAATGCTAAGAAGAGTGAGTTCTTTCTAAAAGAAATCCACTATTTGGGCCATATAGTATCTCACAACCAGGTGAGAATGGACCCTGATAAGATTCAAGCAGTTGTAGAATGGCCTACGCCAACTACAATACATGATGTACGAAGTTTCCTTGGCCTCTGTTCTTATTATCGGCGTTTTATTCGAGCTTTTGCCGCAATAACAGGTCCCCTCCATGACCTGACAAAGAAGCGGATTCCATTCCATTGGGGGTCTGGACAAAAACAAGCTTTCGAAAAGCTTAAGTATCTACTCAGTCACGGACCTGTTCTCACCGTCCCTGATCTTCGCAAACCTTTCGAGGTATACAGCGATGCATCTGGAGATTGTGTAGGAGCAGTTTTGAACCAAGAGGGTCACGCGATAGCCTATGAAAGTCGGCGCCTTAAAGATGCAGAGTTGCATGCCTCCATATACGAAAAAGAGCTAATGGCAGTAATTCATGCTCTTTCCATTTCGAAACACTATCTATTAGGAGCTGATTTTATTATCAAGACAGATCATCAAAGTCTTCGCTACTTTCTCACACAGAGAAAGTTATCAGAAAAGCAGATGAGATGGGCCAACTTTCTTTCAATGTTTCATTTTCAGATTTTACACACTTTTGGAACAAAGAATGCAGTTGCAGATGCTCTCTCCAGGCGTCCAAAGATCAATGCACTAACAACAATTTATCATGAGGAACTAGAATCTCTCAGCGAGATGTATCCTCAAGATCCAGACTTCGCCACAATTTGGGCAGATCTTCAAGCTGGTCATTCAAAGCCACCTTATTCTATCAGGGATAATACACTCTATCGTCAACAAGCAATATGCATAGCTCAGCCCTTACGACAAAAGGTGATGGATGAAGCACATAATTCTCCTTATGCCGGGCATCGGGGAATTGCTTCCACCACTAGTGCCCTCGAAAGGTATTTCTTTTGGCCAACAGTCCGTGCGGACATTGAAAAACATGTACGTGAGTGTTTAGTATGCCAAAAAGTGATATATGACAGACATAAAGTTTATGGCAAGCTTCAGCCGCTCCCTGTGCCTAACACGCCATGGGAGAGTATTGCCATGGATTTTATTACGGATCTTCCTAGATCCAAGAATGGAAATGATGCAATCTGGACTATAGTAGACAGGTTCAGTAAGCAAGCACATTTTCTTCTAGTAAAAAAGACGATCAAAGCTGATCACATGGCTAGAATATTTCTAGCTCAGATTTTTAAACACCATGGATTCCCAAAGACTATTGTCAGCGATAGAGATCCCCGCATGACTAGTCTATATTGGCAGGCATTGTTTGAAAACTTGGGAACTAAGTTGATTTTTCATCAGCTTATCATCCTCAAACAGATGGTCAAAGCGAAATCGCTAATGCCACTGTTTTAGATCTCCTCAAGTGCTATGTTTCGGAACGACAATCCGAATGGGAACAGTACTTACCAATAGTTGAGTCTGCGTATAATAATACCATACATTCCTCAACTGGTAAAGCCCCCTTCGAAATTATTTACGGGAAGCCACTCATACTTCCTATTATGGTGACCAAAGAAAACATCTTCGCCGCAGATGAATTTGTGCGCAGTATTGACATTGCCCATCAACAAGTAAAGCAAGCGATTCTTCGTACTCAAGAGCAACAGAAGAGAAAAGCAGACAAGCACAGAAGGAATCTCCATCTTGAAAAAGGACAATATGTCCTGCTTCGGTTTGAGAAAGCTAGATTGAAAAAGCGGGTCGGCAAAGGGAAAGTTGTCAAACTTTCCCATAGATTCTACGGCTCTTTCAAAATTACAGATAAAGTCAATGATGTGACTTTCAGATTGGATTTACCTTATAATTGGCGAATCCATAATGCTTTTCATGTCAGTCTCCTCCGACCCTATGTTGGACCTCCTTCAGTGGCGCCCGTACAAGAAGTCTATGTCGCCAGAGAGACTTGAGGACCATCGGATAGATTTGGTGTCAGGATGTAGCCCACCGAATAGACCTCCCTACAGGGTTAGTGCGGCGCAACACAAAGAGATTATGGACCAGGTTGAGGAGTTATTAGAGAAGGGGCTGATTCAGCCTAGTTCTTCACCCTTTTGCTCCCCAGTGCTCCTAGCGCAGAAGAAGGATGGCTCATGGCTCATGTGTATTGATTACCGTGCGTTGAATAAGAATACCATCAAGAATAGGTTCCCTATTCCTCGAATTGATGATATTCTCGATCGTTTAGAGGGTGCTGCAATTTTCAGCAGGATAGACCTTAAGAATGGGTACCATCAGATTCGTATAAGGCCAGAGGATGTGCACAAGACTGCATTTGGAACGACATTTAGTCTTTATGAGTTTCTAGTGATGCCGTTTGGGCTAACAAATGCTCCTGCCACGTTCAACAGAATGATGGACCGGATTTTCCGCTCGCATCAACAGTTTGTTAGAACGTTCTTCGATGACATGATAGTGTATTCGAAGAATGAAGAGGAGCATAGGCGTCGCTTGACCATTGCGTTTGAAGAGCTGCGCAGTCATAGGTT
The DNA here is from genome assembly GCF_014529385.1 of Adiantum capillus-veneris. Classification (NCBI taxonomy): domain Eukaryota; kingdom Viridiplantae; phylum Streptophyta; class Polypodiopsida; order Polypodiales; family Pteridaceae; genus Adiantum; species Adiantum capillus-veneris. The sequence goes on along the minus strand of NC_140943.1, from coordinate 136,522,435 downwards.
ACTTGTCAATCCTAAGAAAAATGAATTCTTCCTCGAAGAGATCCACTTTCTTGGCCACATAGTCTCAAAGGATGGTGTTAGAATGGATCCCGCAAAGGTCGAAGCTATCAAGACATGGCCAGACTTGAAGACTGTGCACGATGTCAGAAGCTTCTTGGGATTGTATTCCTACAATAGAAGGTTTGTCAGAAATTTTGCAGAGATAGCATCGACTCTTCACGCTTTGCAAAAGAAAGAGGTCACTTTCAGATGGACCCAAAAAGAGATTTCAGCTTTTAGTCTCTTAAAGGAAAAGTTGACTTCAGATCCAGTTATTGTTTTGCCAGATCTCAGAAAGTCATTTGTGGTCCAGTGTGACGCGTGTGGCAATGTAACTAAGTGTGACGCGTGTGGCAGTGTAACTAAGTCGGACTTTGTAAATAATTAATTTATTTACGAGAAAAGAATTATCTAATTAGTTGTGTGCACACCAGAATAGACCTAGCAGTTCTAAGGCCTCAGGTGAGCCTAAATGCGGGCTAGAACACCTCAGAGGGACCTTAGCAGAAATTACCATGAAGCCCTAGTGATTGGGAAATCGGGTCTTCAAAAAGGGGTAAGCAGTAGCCTCAGATTTTAGGCTCAGGAAAAATACGCGCGTCAGTACAAGCACATGAATGAGATGGGGTCCTTAGAACAGTGACCCTAAGGCTAATAAAGCTAATAAAGCCTTAGGGTAAGTTTCATGAAATTAAATTTAACGGTCCGTGCCCGGGCAGGCGGCCGGACAAGTGTGAACAGGTAAAGGCGGTGCAGTGCCCGTGCGGCATTGCGCCGGCAGACCTTTGGTATTCTCATAAAAGAATCATTGGTAGCAGTTGTTAGTTAGTTGCACATTTTTTTAATTAATGAGCTAAGATGTTTTTAAAGTCAAAAGTTGAATGGTTTTTAAGTTTTTAAAGTAAGTGTGCCAAGTGGCACATTTACACTTGGCACACTTACCAATGCAAACTAACTCTCTATCACTCTCACTCTCACCCTCTCTCTCTTCCTAGCGCCCCCTCTCCCTGATGGCTATTTAGAAGCCCCCCCTCCCCCATTTTCAGGGCTGGCAGTGCACCTACCCCCCCTAATGTGAGGGTGCTCTACGCGGTGGAGCCCTCCATTGAAGCTTGAGAGCAACCCCTTGCGACATATGTGGTAGCCTTGTGCTCCCATTGTCAAGAACAAGGGATCTCACAGTCATAGACACCTTCTGGTGAAGTTTCATCGCGAGAAGCTGCCGTAGACGCTCTCTTAGCAGAGTGCGGCTGCTGTAATTCTCTGTTTTCAGCCCCTAATCACCTCGATTAGGGCTGTTTTCAGCAGATCAGCCATAGAAATTCTCTTCTCTCTCCTTATTCTAAATCTACATCAAGTTTGGCACGATTCCATCGCGAAGAAGACCTCTGTTTCGGCGTAGGGGTGTGCACAGGTAAGAATTTCAGGTTATGTGCAGAAAATTACAGCAAGCATGTGCGTGTGCATTTTGCTTGTTTCTCTTTTGTGTTCAATGCATGAATGAATGAGCATGAAGGCAACACATAACGGAAGATGGACTCTCCTCTGTGAGAGCTTCCGATGAGCTGTTTCGGAAGATAGACTCTCTTTTCGAGAGCTTCCAACCAGTTTCGCAGAAGAGGGGAAATCCCCTAAGCAGTAAGAAAGTGGAAACACTTTCTGAGTCAATAGTCAGAACAGAACAGAAGAAAGAATAGAGGACGGGCGTATGCCCCGTTCCTGTGCTTGTAAAGATTCTCCCTTAGTAATAAAGATATTCTCTTTATGGGGGGGGACCAGCCCATCTTCTAGTCCCCAATGAAGTGTCAAGTTTTCTCGCTCCCTCTAATTCTCTTGAGTATTTGAAGTGCAATTAAACGTCAGTTTACGCTTCCGTATTTTTGTGACAGGCAGTAGCATCGGAGCAGTGCTAATGCAAGATGGACGGGTAGTAGCCTATGAAAGCCAAATTTTGCAAGGGCCAGAGAGGACTATGCAAGTCTATGAGAAAGAGCTCTTGGCCGTGATTCATGCGCTTTCTAGTTGGAAGCACTACCTCTTAGGTGCTGATTTTGTTGTCCAAACAGATCATCAGACCTTGCGATACTTCTTGACACAGTCAAAGTTATCCGAAAAGCATATGCGATGGGCAAACATTCTTTCCATGTTCCACTTCCAGATTATGCATGTGGAAGGCAAGAAGAATGTTGTGGCTTGTTGAGCGCGCGGCGGTGTGTGCAAGTGATAGAACACGCGAAGATGTGCAGTGTGTGTGTAGAGAGGGGTGGCGAAAGCCAACAGGAGAGGAAGCGCTAGCAGAACGATGAGGGAGAGAGAGAGGGCTCACGTTTTTGGGAAAAACTCAATAAGTGAGTTTTGGGTTTTCCCACTTTTATTATAAGTGACCTTTGAAAAATGTGTCCAGGTTCAATATGAACCTGGACGAAGTATAAAAATGTACAAAAAGGGGTTATTTAGGCCTTTAACCCAACAACTTCCCACTTAAAGGCATAAATGACGCCTTTAAGTTAACCAACTCCCACCAGCTGTATGCAATGCTCATGTTGAGCCTTAGCAAGACTCTTGGTGAGAACATCTGCAAGGTTATCTTGTGAGTGAATCTTAGTCAAGGTGACTAGACCATCCTCCAATACCTGTCATATGAAGTGGTATCGCACATCAATGTGCTTTGTCCGTGCATGAAACATGGCATTCTTGGCCAAATAGACAGCACTCTGGCTATCACATCCCAAGACAAGAGTACTAGCAGGCATACCAAGCTCTTTGACAAGTCTGCCCAACCATATGGCCTCTTTAGAAGCCTCAGTGGCTGAAATATATTCAACCTCAGTAGTACTCAATCCCACAATTTTCTGCAGTCGTGAACACCAAGAGACAGCACCACCAGCAATAGCAAACACATAGCCACTAGTGGACTTCCTGGTATCCAAGTCACCTGCCATATCTGCATCACAATAGCCCTGCAACTTCAGGTCACTTTTGCCATAGCATATACACCTAGATTGTGTACCTGACAAGTATCTCAGAATGCATTTCACAGCTTCCCAATGTGCTTTGCCGGGATTGGACATGTATCTACTAACAACTCCCACCGCATGGGCAATGTCAGGACGAGTGGCAACCATAGCATACATAAGAGAACCACAAGCTGTTGCATAAGGGATTCCTTCATAGCATTCACTGCCACATCATCCTTTGGGCAATCGGCTTTGCTAAGTTTTGTGTGTGGAGGTAAAGGTACTCCAAGTGACTTAGCTTCAGCCATGTTAAACCTGTCAAGTACTTTAGCAATGTACTTTTCTTGAGATAAGAAGAGCAATTTCAGCTTTCTATCTCTCTTGATTCTCATGCCCAAGATGTGCTCAGCATCACCTAAATCCTTCATTGCAAAAGCTGAATTCAGCTGACGTTTAAGAGCATCAATGGTAGACTTATGCTTCCCAGCAATCAACATCTCATCTACATATAGCACAAGGATTATAGGACTTCCATCATTATCCTTCTTTGTATACAAACAATAGTCTGAATGGCTGCGTTTAAAGCTTTGAGACAGCATAAAAGTATCAAACTTTTTGTACCACTGACGTGATGACTGCCTCAAACCATACAGTGCTCTTCTTAGTTTGCATACAAGTTCCTTTCTATCAGGAACTACAAAACCCTCAGGTTGCTTCATGTAGATATCTTCATCAATGTCACCATGAAGAAAAACTGTTTTTACATCCATTTGATTCAATTCTAAGTCAAGCACTGCAGCGAGATCAAAAAGGACACGCAATGTTGTAAGCTTTACAACAGGAGAAAAGATCTCTTGAAAGTCAATCCCCTCTTTCTGTGCATACCCTTTGGTAACTAACCTTGCTTTATACGTGGGCTTTCCATCAACACATTTGACCTTGTAAACCCATTTGTTAGGAAGAGCCTTTCTTCCTTTAGGCAATGGCACAAGATCCCAAGTATTGTTTGCATGCAAAGATTTGATTTCCTCTTCATCGCAAGCTCCCACTTACTGCTTAACTCACATGATTTTGCCTCTTTATATATAAGAGGCTCTCCCTCATCTGTCAACATAACATGATGCAAAGAGGGGTCAAAGCGCTGTATCAACCTTCTGACACGAGTAGACCTGCGTACCCAATGATCTACATTCTCATGCACAGGTTCTACATCAGGAGGCAACTCATTTTCAGCATGCTCATGCTGCTGAAAATCATTTTCAGCCATGACAGGTGGCTGTCCATCCTCATTTTGAGCATCTAAATCATGTCCTACCTCTTCTGGCTCGGGGTTAACCGGCTGATTATCAATTTCAGCTTGCGGTAATGCATCCTGAGGCTCTTTTTCAACATCAATAGGTGGCAAGAGAGGCTGAAATTTGACTGATTTCTTGTCAATTTCAGAAGATGTAGCATTTTTCAGCAATTTAGCCTCATTGAACACTACATCTCGGCTGCATACTACCCTCTTAAACTGAGGCAACCATATCCTGTAGCCCATTTCACCCTCTTCCCCATAACCTAGGAAGAGTCCTTGGATGGACTTGGCATCTAGCGTTGTCCTCAAGTCATTACGAACATGGACAAAAGCCTCGCAACCAAACACTCTCAAATGATCATAAGAGGCAGGCTTGCCAGACCAAACCTCCTCTGGAATGTCATTTTTTAGCGTACTGTTAGGAGAGCAATTGCATACATGAACTGCAGTTTTCAAACCCTCTCCCCAAAACCCATGAGGGAGATTAGCCGTGGACAACATGCAACGCACTCTCTCACATAAAGTACGGTTATACCTCTCAGCCACACCATTAGAAGATGGATTATAAGGGGCTGTCAACTCCCTTTTAATCCCATATTCTTCGCAATAACGCTGAAATTCAGCAGACGTGTACTCCCCCCCATTGTCAGATCTCAGACATTTAAGCTTACTACCCTTTTGCGTGGTCACAAAAGCATGAAACCTCTTAAATGCATTAAATGTCTCACTCTTATTCTTTAACAAATATGCCCAGCCTTTCCTAGTGTAATCATCAATGAATGTAACAAAGTATGATGCACCACCAAAAGACTTAACAGGCATTGAACATACATCGGAGTGAATTAAATCAAGAGCATTAGCTTTGCGCGAGACACCAGAATAATAAGAAGACTTCTTTTGTTTACCATACAAACAATCATTACAAAAATCTAACTTGGTGCCCTTTACATCAACCCTCTTCAAAGAGGAGAGCACATCAAGTCCCTTCTGGCTCATATGGCCAAGTCTTTTGTGCCACAACTCCAAATGAGAAGCAACTTCGGCCACTGCAAGAAACTTGCCAGGCAAAGCTTTGCCATGTAAATAGTACAATGTACCACTCTTGCATCCCTTGACAATGAGCATTGATCCCTTAAGCAACTTCCATGAACCCCCAACAAAAATGGTTGTATAACCCTGTGCATCCATCTGGCCAACAAACAATAGACTCTTCTTGATGCCTGGTACATACCTTACATCTTTAAGCATAAACTCTTTGCCATTGTTTAATGCCAAGCGCACAGTGCCCATTCCTTCAATGTCACAAGCATGGTTATCCCCAAGGTAAACCTTGCCATACTTGCCTGCATGATAAGAAGCAAAACACTCCACAGATGGAGTCACATGAAATGAGGCACCCGAGTCTAATATCCAAGATTGTGTAAGGCCATCATTTGCACTCAGCAATGCATCAATGACATCTCTACGTGAGATAAGCATGTCTTCTGCATTTGCTACAACAAAATCTGAGGGGCATGAAGCTGCAACCAAGATCTCCTCACTGTCGGATAACTCTGTGATAACCACACTAGAGGATACATTGACAGTCTCCGAATCCTTGGAGGAGGTACCTGCTGATTTTTCCCCTTTCTTATCCTCTGTCTTCTTCTTCTCTTGTGATTCCTTCTTTCTTTCTTGCTCTTTCTTGAAATACCTGCAATCTGGCTTCTTATGGCCTTTTCTGCCACACTGGTAACAAGTCACATCCTTATCCCTAGACTTGCTTTTGCTCCTGTTTTGAGTCTTGGTACCTGTATTTTGCTTCTGACTTCTGCCTCTCGCATTGTAAGCAGAACTGCCACCTTCCCCACCACTAGACTTGCGTCTAATTTCCTCATTTAAGATGGACCCTCGCACTCCATCATATGTTGTGAGGTTGGGGCTATTACTCAAAGAAACCACAAGCGTTTCCCAAGAGTCTGGCAAAGTCATCAACAAAAATATGGCTTTCAACTTGTCATCAAAAGGTTGAAGCCCAGTATCCTGTAGCTGACTCATAACACTGTAGCTGACTCATAACACTGGTGAAAGCACTTAAGTGCTCAGAAGCCGACTTTGGCTTCGTCAAGCATCATGTTCACCAGTTTGCGCATCAAATGCACCTGATTCACAGGGGTGGCATTCTCATAAGTGGCCTTCAACTTATGCCAAATTGCATGTGCAGTGTCTAAGCCCTTTATGTCCACCAAAATGTCATCGGTCACACTCATTTTGATATAGGCCTTTGCCCTCTTGTTGAGCTTGGCCCAATCCTCATCCGGCATATCCACAAGCTTTACAGCCAAAAGGGCATCCTCACAATCCTTGAGGAACAAAATCCCCTGCATCCTGTCCTGCCATAGGTCGAAACCTGTACCGTCAAATCGCTTGATTTCCATCAAGCGATTGGCATCAGACGACGAGGAAGTAGAGGCCATTTGCACGGATAAAAATGTAGCAGAAAGTGTCTACACAAAATCTGAAAATTTTCAGTGAGATCACAATGTACCGCATGTTGCATACAATGTGCTGAAAATTTCAGCAATTAACAAGTTTTCCCAATGCGTACTTGCATAAACCCACAAAAGGCGTACATAAACCTCAATTTGTGTACATAAAAACACTCCAAAGCTGAATTTTCTGTAAATTTACTGTTTTGGCACATCAATTTGCATCAAATGGACCTGTTTTGAGTGGGAAAAGCAAGGGACATTCACGGGAATCGATTTAGAACACCTGCGTTTTGTTGTTTTGACCTGTAATTTTTTGGTTTTTACCTGTTTTGACCTGATTTCAGCCTGTTTTAGGCTGTTTTGGGAACCCTAATCACCCTAGGTGACACCGGAAGCAAGGGGCTTCGCGATGAAAGCGGAAATTTGACGCGAGAGAAGCATTTGCTGTCCAGCCACCTGCGCAAAGCTTCTGAAACCCTAATTTGGCTTTGATACCAGTTGTTGACCGCGCGGCGGTGTGTGCAAGTGAGAGAGCACGCGAAGATGTGCAGTGTGTGTGCAGAGAGGAGTGGCGAAAGCCAGCAGGAGAGGAAGCGCTAGCAGAACGATGAGGGAGAGAGAGAGGGCTCACGTTTTTGAAGAAAACTCAATAAGTGAGTTTTGGGTTTTCCCACTTTTATTATAAGTGACCTTTAAAAAATGTGTTCAGGTTCAATATGAACCTGGACAAAGTATAAAAATGTACAAAAAGGGGTTACTTAGGCCTTTAACCCAACATGGCTGATGCATTATCAAGAAAGCCACAAATTTCAGCTATGTCAATTCCTTATCATCATGAGTTAGATGACATGAAGGAACAATATATTGCCGATAAAGATTTTGCAAGGATCTTTGAACAGTTACAAGAGGGGCAACATCACGAGCACTACCTCCTCAGAGATAGTTTTATGATGATGCATGGCAGACTTTGTGTCACTAGGCCACTACGACATAAGGTCATGGAAGAGAGTCATGTCCCACCGTATGCAGGGCATGGTGGCATTGATGCAACACTTAGAGCGGTAGAGACATTCTTTTATTGGCCTACCTTGAGGAGGATGTGGATGCCTTTGTGCGAGCATGCATAGTTTGCCAAAAGGTCAAGTTTGACAGGCAAAAGGCACCAGGGTTGTTACAACCACTACCGATTCCGGATAGGCCATGGGAAAGCATTGCTATGGACTTTATCTTTGATCTTCCAAGGACGCCAACAGGGAGTGATGGTATATGGACCATTATCTGCAGGTTCAGCAAGCAGGCCCATTTTATCCCTGTCAGGAAGAAGATAAAATCTGATCAGATGGCACACTTGTTCATGTACAATGTGTTTAAGTACCATGGCATGCCACAATCGATTATCAATGATCGTGATCCTGGCATGACCACTTTGTTCTGGAGAGGATTGTTTGAGAACATGGGCACTACGCTCAAGTTCTCGTCTTCGTTTCATCCACAAACTGATGGACAATCAAAAGAGGCCAATTCTATTGCCTTAGATCTGCTTAAATGCTATGTGTCAGATAATAAGGGCAAGTGGGAACAGTATTTGCCTATGCTTGAGTATACGTACAATAATACGGTGCATTCCTCTACTGGCAAAGCACCTTTTGAAATTGTTGAAGGCGGCAAAAAGGTTCCTCCCATTTTGCATACAAAGGACCAGATCTTTGAGGCGGATCGATATGTTGAGAACATGGATGAGATGTATAAGAAGATTAAAGTTGCCTTGGAGAAGACTCGGGCAAAGCAGAAAAAGGTTGCTGATCGTCACCGTCGTGAATTGTTGTTATCACCTGGTGATTGGGTTCTGTTAAGGTTTGAAAAGGCAAGGTTAAAGAAGATGAAGGGCAAGGAACGGCTGATTCCTAAGCTCAGCATGCGTTACTATGGGCCTTTTCAAGTGCTTTACAAGATCAGCGATGTGGCTTACAGGCTGAAATTGCCTGATGCGTGGAAGATTCATAATGCGTTTCACGTGAGTCTTCTAAGACCCTTCGTGGGTGATGTGCCAGAAGATATGCCAGATGAGGATTAGCCAGAAGTTGAGGAACTTGATGAGATCCTGGTACCTGAGCAAGTTTTGGCACATAAGGACAGAAAAGTTGAAGGACAAGTTGCGAGACGCTATTTGGTGAAGTTCAAGAACTATCCGCCTATGGATGCAAAGTGGATGGAAGAGCATAAACTGTCAGAGTCACCAAATGTATTGCAGCTTTACCTTGAAGCCTTTGGGTTACAGCCTAGTTATGCCCCAACCCAACGTGTGCAAAGGAGGGCTAATGATAGAGCTAGTACATCAAATGTACATATGAATTCAGTGTAATAGATGGAAATGACAAAAGTATGAAGGCCTCATTAAGTCATTTGTATCTATATGTTATGACCTTTCTTGCAGATACATGGGATGATAAAAGAGTGTTAATAGCACAAGATCATCAGTGGCGTGTATTTATGGTATGCAATCGAGGACGTTTGCGATTTCAAGAGGGGGGTATGTCACGTGGACGTGGCAACTGTTAACTATGTCACGAGGACGTGGCAACTGCTGACTTTAGTTGTTGGTTTCTTTCCAAGGGGTTTTGTTTTATTTTTGAGACCCTCTTCTTGAAGTAGCAAACGGTCGGACATTGCATGGCCAATGTGAACGGTAGTTTCACCCGCAGATGGGTAGTGGTCGGCACTGGAATTCGTATGGTAAGAGGATGTCTAGGCTCAAAGCAAGATCATATAGGTCCCCCGTCGCACTTAGCAAGTTGGTGGATACTAGGAAGTGAACTCAATAAAGGCCTAAAGTCAAGGTGTCACTACCAACTGAAAGTATCCGACAGTTGGGCCACATTGCACTTTTGAATGCGGTTCCAATGAGGATAGATGGTCAGAAGACCAGTGGGAGCCCAACGGAAGCATCTCCTAAAATTTAGGGAACTGCTATTTTGGGCCGAGAAATGTGTTCGCGTCATTACCTCCGGTATGACTAGGGGAACATTTTACAACTCTCCCGCGAAGTCAACTGGGCAACCGGTCAAGATATTTTTAAGCGACGAACCCGAAACGAGAAAATGCTTATAAATGCGCCAAGTGGCACATTTCTGTGCACTTTCCAATGCAAGGAGGAGTTGGCGCTGAATTTAGAGAAGGGAGGCTCATTTGCAACACTCTTCTCACAGGTTAAGAGCTATGGAGTGCTTCCTTTCCCTCTTATGTACAGTGCAGTGCCAGGCATGATGCCCTGCACGCTACGCACTGCCCTCTCTCTCCCCTACGAGCAGTATGTTATGCCCCACTAGTGGGCTTTTCATTTGACCAATGTACAGTTATGTGGGTTCATGCGCGATTGCCGAGGCAAGAGCCTCTTGCACAGGTACTGGATTAGCTAGCGGCTAATCCCCCGCAGGTATAGGTGAATTCGGAGAGGTTTCACGCCAGAAATCTTGTCCGATTCAAAGGGCAAGTAGCCCTTTAGGTGCGGGAGCTCGAGGTCTTGCTACAGATGCGACGGCACGCGAAACGGAGCCCAAAACAGGGAATTACAGCCTGCTGTGTATTTTTGCAGGTTTAGGGTTTCGGCCCTAAACGGACCCTAATACCCCCAGGAGGTTCGGGGACGCAAGGGGACCGCTGTACAGGTGAACTGCCGCATTTTCGGGGCAGAAAACAGAGAATTCAGCGTGCTGCAGATTCTCGCCAGGTTTTGCAAAGTGTCCGTATGCGTTGGGAAAGTCACCTATTGCGTGGGGATACTGACTGTGAAGCGTCCTAGTACAGTTATGCTGTCGAAATCGGGCCAGAACAGGTGTTTCTTAGCCTAGATTGTGCAAGGCAGCTTGTAGGAGAACACAGGTTTTATTCCCTCTGTTAAAGAATAAAGAAATACCGAAAGGGGCGCCAATTTTGGGGCCTACAGGTTGTCGGTGTCTGCTAGGAGCATTCTAGCTCCCGAGCCGTGTGTGTACTTAGGTGTTAATCCTCGTTACAGATTACCTTTACAAAGTGCTCTGTGTGTGTGTCTAAAGTAAAGAATTTCGGGTGAAAGCCAACGCCTACCGCCCTACGGACCGGTTTCACTGAATGTAGTAATCAATCTATCATGCCCAATGCTTAGGCAATTCTTATCAAACTGGGCCCGCGTTCATGTAAGTTTTGTTGTGATTGTTGCCTTTCAAATTAGCTTCGACAAGGTTCTACAGGATGTAGTTTTCAAGATCATGTCTGATTACTCTTTGCCTAGCCCCATAGCCATCACCATGGCTATGTGTAGGTTTGGCTCTCTGTACCGTGGTGGCTTTTGAACCTTTAAGTGCTGAGAAATGAGCCGCAAAGGCACCTCCATTTCGGTGTAGGTGAGGTCTTTGTAAGTAGACTTGTGCCCTTGTTGCTTTATGAAAGCCTTGTCATTGTCAATTGCTTTGGTCTTGTGAAGACGGTTGTGATTCCCCGTTGGTATGTGTAAGGGTTGGTTGATCAGTTCGTCTGTTATTCTGACTTTGACTGTAGGTCCATCCTTGTCGGTTAGGGTAGCTTTGTCGTTATATTAGATTGAGCTCATCAACTTGTGTGCTCTTTGGAAATCTGTCCCGCAAGGTGGAAGTCGAAAAAAGGTATCTAGCTACACTTCAATCACTTCTCTCTATTGGTGCAATGTCCACAGCTCTTTGGGAAATATTGTAGTCTTCACTTCACCTTGGTTCCATCAACCGCAAGGTGGCCTGGAACAGAATCCAAAAGAGCTTGGAGAGTATGCTTGTGTTGCCTCGAAGAGCACCTAGAATGACATAACCGACCTTACCAAAGGTAAAAAGAAAGCCATTCGCTCACGCGCTTGCAAGAAACTATGCTAAACATGTTCTCTGTTGTGCCCAAATTTTGTAGTGCTAGCAAGATGCACATCTTATGGCATGTATCTCTCTGAATATTTATAATGGAGAAAATCTTGTTAGCATAATTATGTCTTTGTGCAATCATCCAATAGTTTTTAATGTCCTTTATTTATGATGTCTTCATTCGATACCTTTACAGTGTCGCAGAGAAAGAGAAACTACAATTAATTGCCTTGCATGATATGAATGTTGCCATGCATTGACAAAGATACGAAAAAGGTGTATCGCCAAGGCCAGATAGCTGAGAAAGGAAAAAGAGTATGCCATGAAGTCGAAATATCTGCGAGATAAATAGTTAGCCAAATGATATGGTTTAACCGTCTTCTTAAAAAAGGGTGAACAGTGGCACTTACGACCACAGGCATCACAGTATACCTCAAATAGCTTTTGCAAGTCTAGCAAACCAATACTGGGCAGTCGTCAACTTCTTCTTGAGAGTCTTAAAGGTTGCAATCTCATATGTCCCCAAGCGAAAGGAACCCATTTCTGTGTCAAAGCATACAGAGGAGAAGCAATCTCCGCAAACTTTCGAAGGAACCGCCAAGATATCTGTTTGTTGATTATAAGACTCCATATCAAAGACCAAAACTCCAAAAGGAAAGCATGAGAGTCACCCCCTAACCAGTGCATGAACCAGCAAGGCGGATGAGGGGAGGGCAGATGCCTCTGAGAATCCACCACCTGATGCGAACAGTGTACTCTAAGAATGAGACTATCTCCACATCAAGCTAGTCAAAGGGCCACATCCACTCACTGGGATCCCATATCAACTGTGCCAAGGGGGCTCCCTCCCAAATAAATAACCGCCAAAGAGTTGCCTTCCTTTTGAGAAAAATACAGGATCGATATGAGACCGCTTACCAAGGGAACCCACTACTCCATTAGGCTGCTAGTGGAGTTCAGAGTGCTCTGGAATAGCAACCAGACAGTGAAAAGCCAACCGCATATGACTGGTCTTAGTGATCAAGAAAACAAGGTTCCCTTGACAAGCGACAACCAGCAAACCAAACTTCGAAAGATCAAAGAAAGTCCACTGTTCCTCAAGTGAAGGCATGCCAGCCTGCCGTCTAAGAGCGGTATCCCAATCAGCAGGAATAGCATCACAACAGGCCCTTGATATTCTCTGAAACCACAAGGTTTTTTGTTTTTGTTTTAGAAAGGATGAACATGGCTTTTTCCGATTGCCCATCTTGTAAGCACTCCAAGTTAAACCATCATAGCATTGAAGCGCCCACCTTGGCTAGAGACCTATCACACCAGATTCTATAGCAAAACAACATATAAATGAAGAATTACCAAGCTGGTGGCACTAATAGTGTGAATTTTCAGGGCCAACGACCTCTCATGGGCAGGAGCATCCTGCTCCACCGTCTTTTCGCGTTCAATTCAGTTGATTCCAGTTGTACAGTTTTGATTTTCCAAGAGTTGGAAACTGTGATATCATACACTGTCCAATAGTCAATTACTGGTTCCAAATGATTACACAACCTTAAAGGCAAAGTCAGTAGTATGTTGGACAACCAGCTTTCCTTCTGCGACAGTAGCCTACACTACAAGCACACTACTAGTATCTTAGAACCGACTCTCAAGTGCCCCAACTTGGTGGGCAGCTGCATGTAGTATTCAACTTCAGAAAACACTTGGAGATGGTAGGAGACATCAGCAACTGTTGTAAATTTTCACAGCCCTTTCTCATAAAACATTAATCTATGAAATGTTTAGGCATACCTAGCTGACTTAAAATCTAAAACAGCTTATGGCACTCTATTCCATGAACGATCAGAAAAAAGATAATAGATGTACCTTCATCAGCTGCTTCTGTGTCATGTCAACACCCACAAGAAGGGATTTCAGTAGCTTGGCATTTGTAGACATGTCAGTATCTGACGCTTCAGTACGAACATGTTCTGGAACATTTGCTGCAGCTCTGGAGAGATTGTCAGCCATATCAAGCAAATCTGTGGCAAAAGTCTGTCTCCAAAAGACTGTTAATAAAAAACAGTTTTATATTATGTAAGTCTCAATTTGATAACTATAGTGTACCTCCATTGCATGCTGCTTTATGCTTTCAGCATTTCTTCTGGTTCTCCCCCTCACATTTTCTACCTCAGCAAGATGTGTCAAAACCTGTTGTTTTGCTTGTACGACCTCTTTATCTTTCTCTTTCAATAGAGCTTGGGTCTCTTTGAGCAAATCCTGAAGTTTCTTTTCTGCAGCCTCAGATTTTATGACATCTTCTCCTGCTTTAGCCTTTTCTTCTACTTTGGTGGTTGCGTCAGGATCGGCCTTTGCAGCGGTCTCTGTTTGTTTCTTGCTATTCCCGTTTGATGCTTCTACACCATTATGCTTAGGTGCTTCGGTACTAGAGCCTTTATCATTTGAAGACACTCCTTCGGAGCTGGTGGACAGCAATCTTGCAAACTGAAAACCATCTCTTGGTATGGCCTTGACCTTGACGGTGCCGAGGAATCTAGAGGATTGCTACAAGAAAGACAAGTATAGTCAGCAAACCTAGTGCATCAGGAAGAAGATCTTCCTGTCCATGACTCATCAATTGTAAAAGAGAACCCCACAAGCAGAATCCAAAAAGCACACAAGGCAAAAAGGAACTACAGATAAATTGTTCAGATCAAAATCTTTTCAAACCATGTTTGTAGAGTTTAACATATGACAATAGTATACAAGAAGTGCCAACTTCTGAACATCATCATAAGTTCATCTTTGGGGGCAGAAACAGAAATCAGAATGAAAATTGTAATCATAACAATCCATTTGAAGCGACGACCTCAAAAGCTCCTTCGAATAAGGATGACGGCGAGAATAGTCAATTTAGTAAGAGCAACTTCCTTGATTGTCTTTCCTTCAATCTTTAATCCACATGTGAAAGATTCTATTATTTGGATTTGCTATGTTCTTGACATGAGCTAATTATGTCAGACAAAGATGGGGATACAATAGGAAGTTTTGCCAATCATAATTTCTTGAAGGATAACATGTAGTTCCAAATTTGGAACTAGACGATTATTATGCTTTCAATTCGTTTATTATGACGTAATTAAGGTGCCAATTGCAAATCATAAAAAAGATCAAATTTGGGATGCACAATCGGTTCATGATGAATGTCCTATTTTGAAATCCACCTCATCAAGCCTTCTTCTCGAAGAGTAAGTGAAAATCGTCTCCATCCAACATTTTCCTCCATTTCTTGCCAAAACTTACACTCAAATACAAACTTAGCAACATTACCTAGAGTCTCATTTCCCATGATCCTAGCCACTTACACATGTTGAAAACCTGAATGAATATGACTAGACAACATGCACCCAATTTACTGGCACGCAAGGTTTGCACAGGCATACCTCTAGCCTCTATATTTTAGTTTAGTTTTTTCCATTTTTATCTTGTAAATTTGCATCAAAAAAAGGCTGACCTATAACATCAATAGAAACTTGTATAGGCAGCACATGTGCCTCATTAGGATTTACATTCATAGTCCCATGACTAATAGAGGCAACAATGTATCATATACATTTTGTGAGCTGGTATCTGTCTTCTTGGTACATGCTAACAAGGGTTGGACTTCGTTTTCCATATAAAAATATATATATACCTAGATGAATCCAGAATAAGCCTAGATTCACCCTTAAAGGAAAGTGCAAGGTATAGACCCATGGTAGTCACCCACAAGACAATATAACAATCAGCTCCATCATGCATAGTATTGACAAAATGCCACGACATCCCCACTAACTCGTCAGTGCCCAATAGTGGGTGTAGAACTAGGTACTAACATATGCTCCCAAACAAAACACAGCCTAGCACTAAAAGAAGCATTAAATCGGAAAAACAACATCTTGACTAATCAAGATACGGTTTGTTTGCGAATGATGCAACCTGTAACCTTTGCTTTCTAAACTGTAGCCGACAAAAATACATTTCACAACCTTATCATCCAATTTTATGCGTTGTTGCTCAAGCACCAAATCATAAGCCAAGAAACTAAATACACACAAATAATCAATGGATGGCTTCTTTCCTCATTAAGTGTCATAAGGAGTGATAGACTAAAATGCTTAAGTGGGACACCTCTTTAGTACATAAGAAGCACGCATGACAGCCTCAAGCAAAAAAGTATGTGGCAAAGCTTGTCCTGTGACCATACATCATACCATCTCCGTAAGTCACCTATTTTTTACTCTTTGCAACACCATTTTGTTAAGGTATATAGCACTGTATATTGGTGTTTTATCCCACGACTATCCAGAAATGCATTGAACTCTTTAGACATATTCTCGTCTTCCTAATCAGAACGAAGTGTGCCCGCACTACAACCAGATACATTTTCAGCCATAAGTAGAAATTGCTTGAAGCACAATTGGACTTTTCCTTAAGCGCATACCCCCAAGCATGCCTGAGGTAATCATCAATGGTAGTCACAAAGTACAAGTGATTCCTAAAAAGGAAGAGTGTACATTGGATCACAAACATCACTATGTGCAAGCTAGAAGTTGCTTGTCTAGACTTTTCCTTTGGAAACTTAGAACACTACATTTTTCCCAAAATACAACCTTCACATACATCTTTCAATCGTGCCTCCAGAGGGGGCAATGAAGCAACCATGTTAGTACTCTCCGAACGCAACAAACTGACAAAATTCAGATAAAACAAGCATGCCAAAGTTTTGCATTTGAAATAGTTTTGAATTGAGATAAAGATGTATTGGAGGTCATTGTCCTTCAACATGTGTTTTATTGTGCTCTCTCTCTAGTATATTGATTTCTATAAAGAGAAAGGCCATGGTAAAGCTAAAATACATAAAATTTGAATTTTGAGGACATTTGTCAGACATAAACTCGACTACAACACCAGGTTTTACAAGTACATACACATACAAAATATTCTTATTGATACCGGGGACATACAAAGCCTCCAAACGTGTGAAAGAGCTACCACTTGCAATAGTAAGCACAATCTTTCCAATTCCATGAATTGAATAAGAGGCATTGTTGGCAAACATAATAGTATTCCCATTAGGGACAGTCCCAAGAGAAGCGAACCAATCACGCGGAGATGTAATGTGCTTGATTGCACCATTGTCAAAGTACCACACATGATACATAGACTTTGCAATACATGCATCATGTATAAATGGGTCATAATGACATTGCACACTAAAAGCTTATTTTGTATCTTGCACAACATTTATCGAATCTACATTGGAAGAAGCCTTTACAATGGCTACATTTGCCTCTTTCTTTCGAGTCTCTTTAGCTTTAACTCTTAAGCCTAGGGCATTGCTTGATGAGATTATCATTTGCATTATAGTAACTATATTTTTAGTTGCTTTTTGCCTTTATCACCAGAATTCTTAGACATATTACTGTAGGAGTTGTGAGTAGGCCTGCTACCTATTGAAGCATTGAAAGTGGCAACAACAGCATTCTTTTGCAACCACAAATACTTGTTTAACAACACACTACTTAGCTTTTCTTGGGCCTCTTGTAGCAATACAAAGACAAGACTATCAAATAGATTCTTTCAAGATTCTCAATACCAGTACCTCACTTTGAAAAGGGGGGGATGTGACATGTCACATGCACATCTAACCCTATTTGCATGTGGACAAGCTGTAAGGACATGTTAGAGGACATGGAATCATACAAGTTACAAGAAGATACCATCAATAATTCCACCACCATTTTCCTAAGAGATTACCTAAGCATACAAGCTAGATAGGGATTACCAAAGAGAAGACTCCACCACCATTTTCCAAGGTAATTTCAAAGATGCCTAGGGAACCCTTGTTAGGCTGCCTATGATGCCTATGCAGATGAAGGATTTGCCCAAGCCGAAGAAGATAAAGAACTTAAAATTAGTTGTGTACCCTCTGATTGCACATGAGCACAGCCAATGTCTACGAGGTGTAGGCACTAGGGAGCCTTCTTATACAAGCATATTAGTACGAGGCCTAGGTAGTACTTGCATCATAAGCACCTCTTATCAATAGGTTTTAAAACTTATTATTAAGTGACATTTAGCCAACATTTACAAGTCGTGGGGTGCCTTCTAGCATAGTTACCCGGAATGGCAAATCCGAGCGGCGAACGGGGTACGGCAACATGCATAAAATGCCATTCCTTGTTTTGGATACTCACATTTGAAAGACAGAACGAGGATCCGGAACAGGGAATTGGGATGGAAACAGGGAACGGAGATCTGAAAATGGCCATTCCCTGTAACTATGCCTTCTAGGCTTGCTACTGCTCGACCCAGCTTTCAAGGGTTATATAAGCAACCCTTGGCTCCCATTTGCATAGTAAGTTCCGTACCCATTCAATACCTGCAGTACCTCACCCCTTTGGCATTTCCTGCCATCAAAACCCCTCGTGTTTTTGCAACCCAAACTCGGCCATCAGCGGTTTTCATTATCAACACTAGAGATTGAAATCAAAACCCTTGGCGCTAGAATATCCTTGCTGTAGGGGCAGAAGCAACCTAGCGTTTCTACAAATCTCATCCCATATCATCATCGATTCTAGATTTCAGATCTAGCCTAACTTTGCATTTTCAATGTAAACATCTACTGCAAGACCCCATCAACATCTCAACATCTAGGACCATTGTATTAGCATTTATGCCATCTAAATCAAATACCATTCTAGCGATAGAGAGGGGGGCCTTGGAAGGGGGTTTGAGACCCCATCCGTCGGTGTTAGTCTTCTTCTCTCTCTATCACTCACAAAACATTCACTCCTCTCTCTCTCTCTCTAATCCATTGCACAAATCTCTCATGAAGTAAAAGGAACTCTCTCATGACATAAAAGGAACCTTGAGTATGCACTAAGCACTCATCCTGAGCATTCACCATCAATCACTTCGGCAATTGCTTTTGGGGTTAAAGACAACTTTATGTGTCAGTTGCTTTTGGGCCACGTGCACTTCTGTCGGATCAGGGCATGCTGCATAGCTCCAGTGACTCCCCGGCAATTCTACTCTGTGGATTATTTAACATTTTAAAAAATACCAAAAGGGACACCAAACTTTAAGGCCAATGTTTCTAGGAGTGGAACTCTGCCATGGTGCAAGAAACACGAACGGGGTCGAGATCAAGGTCGGGACAATAGAAGTTAGGGAGCGAGGTCAGGCTCGGAACGGCAAAAAAAATCTTCTTTTTTTTTTAGTTACACATATGTACCATAGTGCTCATACCACTTTGAGCATTGAATTGCACCAAAAAAGACAAGAAAAATGACTCATAATAGCAAAATACGCCAATAAAACATCAATCGCGTTATGGCAAATACAAGTAGATAAGTTCATGCCTCACGGGCCTAAAATGGCAAGTGATAGAGGCAAAAAAAAAGGCTAAAGCTTAACTCGAGAGGGGGTGAGGGTTGAGCCCACAATGGCACATCAAACCCTAGAGGTGCTTGCCTCATGAGAAGGCTAAATATATTGCGGCGCCAAATGGGCTGACAGGCTGATGCGGCAACGTACGGATTTTCGCAGATTACGAAGGCTGCTTTTACGCCTGAACTCTACGCTGGCTGATCTTGAAGCTTTTGGGATAAGTTGCTTTATTTATGAAAAGCCTTTAAGCTTTTGATTTTGGGGCTCTGCTTTCGGGCATCCCTTGTAACCAATAAATAAGTGGGCAGGGCCTCACTTCTGAGAGCATCTGGACGCAGAGTCTAAGAGTAAGCGTCTGCCTACTCTCTTGTACTTTGAACTCCGACCAGTCTTTGGGGCCAACATCTCTAGGCACGGAACTCCGCTAGCCCGTGTCGAATCAACTGTGAATTGTGAATTGTTTTGAAGTGAATCTCTGTTGTGTCGCAGTAGAATCTTGACTTGGGGTGTCCAAGTTTGTTACATACCAAGGGACTCCAAGAAGGACATCACAACATTCCAAGGGCATTATGTAGAAGTCCTCGTGCCCCAAATACCCCTGACAATGCAACCAAAGTTTGCCAATGACAAGTGTAATGGCCACGTCCCGTCTGAGTGCCGCTGGAACTGCCTTTGCTTGTGGTCCCATCCGATCGGGTGTAATCTCGAGCCGCCCCGCCAATTCAGGTGAAATAAAGTTGGCTATGGCTCCTCCATCAAAAAAAAACAAGGCTTCTTCATCTTTCACTTTGCCCCAAGCTCGACAAAGTTCTGTATTTTCATCAATCGTGCTTGGGTCAGTACCCATGCAATCTAGAAGAAGTCATGCTTTCATCTTGCCTTTTCTGCCACGTTCCTCAGCTGCTCTCGAACTCTCTGGCCTATCTTTCTTCTGTTCTTGTTGTGCCTTTTTAGGGCAAATTACGGAGACGAGCCCATATTCCCCGCATCCAAAACACTTCCCCTCTTTGATATAGTTGGCCCTCTCTCGAAGAGTGAGCAGGGGTCGTGAATCCTTGTCTTTCTTTTCTTGGGAACTCTTTCTCTTTCTACTTTCATTATTAGAAGTCTGTTGGGTTCTCTGAGTCAAGATCTCATCAGTGGGGTAAGCCTGAATGTATGGCAAAACCCCGTTTCGCATGACCCATCAATTCTTGAATAGAATTTGACTTTTGTTCCAAGCAGTAGTCTCGGATCTCTGTCAGAAGTCCGCAACAAAACCGCTCAATCTGTTCTTTAAACGAGACCTTCTTAAATGAAGAGGCTAGTAGAAAAGAGCTCCAAAATCTCTCGTAATAAGCGTCTAGAGAATCTCCCTTGGTCATTCGAAGATGATTCCAAGCAGTTCCAATATATCTCGTTCATACTCCCGAGTCAGCCAAGAAGAAATAAAAAGCCTTTTGAATTTCAACAATTTAACTGGAGCTTCCTTTCTCAATATTAGGGTGGACCACCATGTTCGAGCATTTCCCTTGAAGAAAGATGTAGCCCTCCTAATCTTGGAGTCCTCTGAGTAATGCCCTCCAAAAAAAGCTACATCAAACTGTTGTATGAAGGCCAAAGCCCTCGGAGCATCTCGAAATCTAGAAAAAGAGTCAAACTTAATTGACTGTCCAATTTCATTGAATTCTCTTACTTTCTTGCTTTTATTTTCGAGGAAGTCATATTGGTTGGCTTTATAGAAATGCTTCTTCTTTGCATAAAACATGTGATTGTCGGAGTCCGAACTGTCTAAGGATGACTCCTCTGTAGAACTGTCAGAAACTGGGCGAAACTTAGGCTTCTTTGCCTTTTTCTTGCCCTTTCCAAAGCTTTGCTTTTTGCCTTTTTTGTCTTCTTCGCTCGAGTCAGAAGAACTAGAAGAACTGTCAAAAGAAGAAGAAGAAGAAGAACTGGGTAGTCTTTCAAATTGTACACGCTTCTTTTGCTTTCTTGCCGATGCAAAAGTAGATTGACGACCTAATAACCCGAGGAGTCAGTTTCTTTCTTATGCTTTTTGAATTTGTTATTTGTGTCCAAAAGCCGGCTGATCTGTGTCTGAACCACCTCTTGTAATTCTTGCTCTGTAAACATCCTCGAAGAAGGAGGTTTCTTGATTGCCAGTTTGATGGGTGGCTCTGTGGCCTTCTACCATTGGGTGTGTACTTTTGCGAGGGATTGTTGAGACAAAAAATTTGCAAATTTTGGATCCTTGGCAATTTTAATCATCTGCTTTATTGCCTTGTCAACCAATTTTAATCATCTGCTTTATTGCCTTGTCAACCAATTGTCGACGTTCCATCTCTTCAATCCCAGACTGAGTAGGCCGGGGGGCCATACTCTTCCTCTGTTTGCTCATGAGAATCTTCTTCGTGATCTCCTGCCACATTCACAGATGCAAACGAAGTCAATTGTTTCTTATTAGAATCCATAAGTGTTGCGAGAAAAGGATTGGATTTCCCGGTAGAAGAGAAATCGGCCGCGCTTTGATACCATTGTAACAAACTTGGACACCCCAAGTCAAGATTCTACCGCGACACAACAGAGATTCATTTCAAAACAGTTTACAAAATTCACACGGCCCGGCGTAGTTCCGTGCCTAGAGGTATTGGCCCCAAAGACTAGCGCCCCTTTCGGTATTTCTGTTTGTATTAATCTGAGTTCAAAGCACAAGAGAGCCGGTAGGTGCTCACTCTCAGACTCTACGTCCAGATGCTCTGATATGTGAAGCCCTGTCCGCTTATTTATAAGTACAAGGGATACCCAAAAGCACAGCCCCAAAATCTCTCATCCATCTTACCATCATACTTACTGAACGTCAACTTCTTGGTGACGGGTTGTTGGAGTCCAAATCTCGGCTTGCACCACTTGATCAACAACCAACATCTTTGGCTGGCTCGGATTTCGAGGTGAGAGCCTGTCGGACCAACTCTTGCATGCGTAGGTCTCTCTGCACCTCGCGCTCTGCCTCCAAGGCCGCTCGTCTGTCTTCGACCGCCAAGCGCGCTTGCGCACGCTCACGCTCAATAGCTGCCTCTCTTGCTTCAGCCTCCAAGCGCGCTTGCTCACGCTCATGCTCAATAGCTACCTTTCTTTTTGCTTTTCGTTCATCGCGCTCGCGTTCCAAGGCAACACGAGTCGCTTCTTGTTGTGCCATCATCTTTATCATCGACTAGACCAAAGCCTCCATCGGATTTGGTGCAATCCTTGGCGTAGATGGGGAAGGGGGAGGGTTGGAAAAACCTCCTGGTGGGGAAAACTCTTCTTCGCCACTCCCATGCTCACCACCTGCATGCGAAATATCCATTCCGCTTCGGGTGATGACCATACACTTGAAGTCTTGGGTTCTTAAGTTCACGGGGAACTTGGGTTCTTGTGGGTCTTGGTTCTTGAGGTTCTTGAGGGTCTTGAGTCTTGAGGTTCTGGAGGGTCTTGAGATTCTTCTTTAGCTTGCAATCTGTGTTAGAGAAGGATCTTCTCTTTACCCGAGCTCTTCTCTTTTCCGCGGCGCACCCCTTGGCGGCCTTGCGCTCACAACCAGGTTTCTTTTTCCCACCTCACGTCGATTGGCCTGCCACTAAGTGCACGGTCCGCTCTCAATGAGTGAAAAGAGAAACAAGGGGAGGCTGGACAAGCCCTTCTTTCTTGGGTTTCCTGTCACTCTTCAAAAACTCAATTAAGAATCGACACGCCCAAGAGGACTTGGGTTACGTGCGACCGCAACAAGCAAAAAAAATTATATGGTTCTTTCCTTGAGTGATACAGAACACTGTCAAAGCTCTAACACCAATGTAAGGTGCAGCAGAAGTGAATGTTAAACTTTGCTCAAGATGAGTGCTCCGAACTGTGCTCAAGGTTCCTTTTACTTACGGAAGGGAGAGCCTTCCGTTCCTTTAATGAGAGAGTACAAGTGATCACAAACAAAGTGGATAAACACTGTGAATGAAGGTGCTTAGACTGAGATATAGAGAGAGAAGAATACGACACCAGAATGTTGTCAAACCCTCCTCCGAAGGCCCCACTCTCTATGGCTAGAGCGGTCTACTATTGATTGCACAAATCTCTACAATGCTTTGGGCTTGCCGACGATGTCAACCACAATGAGGATGACGACGAGACAGGCTGAAATTTGAAAACGCTCAGGGGCTGAAATCTGCAAATCTTTATCTGCTGAATTCTGACTCTATGTCGGTGACGACGACGATGCAACGACGACGCGCTGAAAACGCAGATGCTGACATCTGCGTTTTCCGGGATGAAACTGTAAACGCTCGTTGATCTGACCGTGCAGCGAGGATATGCTGCGGAAAGGTGAGATCTGCGAGGTTTGGGACTTCTACTACGGTGTCTGACTGCTGAAAACTGAAAACGCTAGTGCTTCTGATGGTCTTGTCGTGGAGAATCTGCAAAACGCTAGGTTGTCATGCTGATGCGAAAACGCTATGGCTCAATGTTGTCCTGCTGCAAAAACGCTATGCTTCTGCTATAGTCTGCTACTGCCGGAGTTGATCTGCAATGCAAAACACTAGCTGTCTTCATGCAAAAACGCTAGGCTGGATCTGGGGTCTCCTTGCAGAAAACGCTAAGTAAACTGCTGGGTTTTCTTATATACTTTATATACTTGGCTATCAAAATTGCCCTACCTAGTTCCCAACAAAAGTCATATAAGTTCAGAATAGTCTAAACTCACGAATTATAAGAGGGAATAAAGCACTCATAAAACTATAAAAGCAAGGGACACAAGAAAAGAAAAGAAAAACAAAAACAAACAAACTAAATCACTTTGTTTGCTACGAAACAAAACTAGATGAAACAAAACATTATTGACTTAAAAATGTTTCTAGAAAAGGCATGTGTAAAATAAAATGACGCAACTTACTTGGCTTAAAACAAGTACTCAACTTTAAGCAAAAAAAGGATAAGACATCTTAAAAACTTAATCCTAGAAATCAAACTTAACACAACTTCTAACGGAACACATTCTTAAGTCCTCAAGTAAGCTAAATACAAAATCGAAAAATAAATACTACTACAAACCTACGAAGAGCAAAGAACCAAACTTGACAATATGTGATCTCAACTTCGCTGCTTGTCCAAAGAGGAAGAATAAGATTATCACCTTTATCATGCATAGCTTGGACAACAGCTATGACATCCCTACTCACGTCGTCAGTGCCCAAGAGTAGGTGCAGGTTTATATAGAGGTCATTCATGCTTTGAACGTACTCTACAAAACCAACAAGCTGAGTTTCTATCACCCTCCGGAGGTGATGGGCATACTCAGCCATGATAAAGGCTAGCATTTGTCAAGCTATAGTAAAAATACTAGAAGCGCTAAAGATCAAAACAACAACACAAGGTGTTATTAAGTCAAACCATAAGTCTGCTTTTTAGCTCCCCACTTCTATTGAATTTACTCTGATTATCTTGAACATTCCAAAGGAAGAAACATTAAAAATAAACTTACTACGACGCAAAAATGAACGAACGTTTTTCATGATTCTTTTGAATGAGTATCCTTTTTCAACTAGTAAAGAAATAAGATGGCAAGATTGAACAACGGAAGTAGATTTACTAGAACAAAGACGAGAAAATCTACATAGTTGAGAGCAAATGACACCGTACTTTAGCTAAAAGAGAAATGTTCGAAGAAATGTGAGGCATACAGATGATTTTTAGATTGGCATATTCTGGTTCAAGGCGCTTATCATAGATATCTACTTCTAATCCCAAAGAAGTCTGAAAAATCTTAAGGTCTAAAAAAGCACAACAATCACTATTTGTGGTACAGTTAAGTTCACAAAACTCCTTGGGATAAATTCCTCCACCTACAGAACTCGAATTCATGTACATAAAATCTTGAAAAGAAGGAACGTCAGGGACAAAAAGATCATCTACAAAGCGTCTTACATTGCATAACGACCCTGCTGCCTTTAGGGTTAGGGTTAGGGTTAGGGTTAGGTCAGGGCAAAAGTAGGGTTTGGCAGAAATTAGGGTTAGGGTTTTGGCAAATTTTAGGGTTTGCAGGTTTTAGGGTTAGGGTTTCCAACAGCAGTAGGGTTTCACTTCTGGCAACCACATCATCACTTTGTGACATACCCCCCTCTTGAAAGCATTGTAATCGCCCTCGATTACACCTACAAAACAGACAGAGGCCATAAACCGTCTTAGCAGACACTAACTGTTAGTACCTACGTACTAGGAACACACATCTAGCACATGTACCAATCGACAGTCACATCACACTACATCACAGGACATCACATGGCATTCAACATTCATTCGGGTCTTAGACCATGATTTATCGGCAATCTAGCTAGCAATCGCATCTAGATCCAATAGGGACCCCTATTACAACCATGTCTATTCGAGATCAATCAGACCAAAATGCTGCAGTCATTTTGTCTATCAGTTCCTGTACTTAAAAGAAGTCAAGAACAATCAGTATCATAATCAAGAATTCCATTTCATAAAGTCATCCAGCAGAATACTGTCAGCTCTCAGTATCCCTGAAGCTCAAAGAGACATCAGTGACTTTAGTATCAAAATCAAGGCATCTGTTGCGGAGTGACTCCCCTCTTGTGCATCCCACTGCACCAGATCTCCGACCAAGCTGAATTTTGGGTTCCATTTGGAATACACTATGCTAAACCAAAAGTATCGAGGTAAAGTTTCACAATCCGAGGAGTATCTACTAGGTCCTCCTCCTCCATCCACTTCGCATCAAATGCAGGGTAGTTCTTGAGCTTAACCAAGAACCGCCTTCGGACTTTACTTTTCTTCGTATCCTTATGTGCCAAAATCTGTTCAGGAACAAGGATTTCCTCGTTTTCTTCCACTTCGGGTTGCTCATCAGGCTCCCCATCATCAAGCACATCACCTTTAAAAGGTTTCAAGAGACTCACATGAAATGCAAAATTGAATTTTATGAACAATTTCTTCCACCTGACTTCGAGCAGGACATACGGAAGGAATGGGACTGGCTCGCCCAGAAGGAACATGAAAGAGTAACGACTTATGTGGACAAGTATTGGTCGGTTCTTCTGAAGGTCACTCCCTTCATGAAGATTGCCGACGAGGAGAAGAAACGAAAATTCGAAGCGGGTCTTCAACCGCAGCTTCGAAAGAGTATGAAAGTGTATCCGTATGATACTCTTCAGAGGAAGATGGAGTCAGCAATCATTGTTGAGGATTTGCACTCAACCGGAACACCCAGAAAAATGGAGCATAGCACTTATCGTGCAAGACAAAGAGGGGTCTATGATGACCAAGGAGGCCAAGGAAGAAAACGCCCTCCATCTAGGGACGATGATCATTCTAAGAAGCCAGAGGGCACTGGCAAGCGAACTAAGTATCTTTCTCCTACTCAACTTCAAACTTTCAGAGAGGAAGGAAGATGCTTCTACTGTGGCGAGAAAGGACATATGAAACCGGATTGCCCGCTAAAGCAGCAACGGCAAGAACAAGCCTCTACGAGGCAAGAAAAAGCAAGGAAGGAACCCGCACCGCCAAGCTTGAACTCAATTCCAGATGTTCAAGGAAACACAGAAACGGAGAAAGGGAAGCGTCAACTTCTGAAGGGCTGGGGGTCTTTGAACAACCAGCGAGTACTGATTCTTTATGATCAAGGATCCACGGATAACTTCATCTCCCTGGATACTGCGGAACATTTGTGCCTCACACCGGCTCAGCTTGGCACACCGGTTACATCCGGATCGGCATTCGAGGGGTTGACAACCAATGCAACTCCCGTGCAAGGACAGCTCAATCTTCGGATTGGCGAGTACAAGGACCGTGAATCATTTTTGATGGCACCCATCGAGGGATGTGATATCATCTTGGGTATGCCATGGCACTTCCACATGACACTTATTCCCGATTATGTGGAAAAGACCCTCGCTTTTGATCATGGGGGTAAGAAAATAAAGATTCATGCTGATGCCGGAGATTGGCAGTTCCCAATTGTAAGCCATATCTCCATTAAGAAAGAAATGAAGAAGTGTGTTTCTGCTTACTTGATTTTTGCACGTGAGAAGGATAAAACTAGTAGGGACTCTCTCTCTAGTCTGGAAATTAAGCGTCTTCAATTTATTGAAAAGTACAAAGATTGTTTCACGGAAACACTTCTTGATGAACTCCCTCCGGTACGCCCAGAAGATCACCGCATAGATCTCAGACCAGGTAGCTCGCCTCCCAATCAACCCCCTTACAGGGTAAGTCTTGCTCAGCAAGAGGAAATTTTGAAGCAAGTCAACGAGCTTCTAGAGAAAGGGTTAGTACGGCCAAGTGCTTCACCCTACTGTTCTCCGGTTCTACTGATGCAGAAGAAAGATGGCACGTTTCGAATGTGCATAGACTATAGGTCTTTAAACAAGATCACGGTCAAGAATCGCTTTCCGATCCCTCAGATTGATGATATACTTGATAAGTTGCAGGGTGCAAGTGTCTATAGACTTAAAGAGTGGGTATCATCAGATACGGATCGCCCCTGAGGATGTCCACAAGACTGCTTTCCGCACAACCTTTGGACTATATGAATTTTTGGTAATGCCTTTCGGCTTGACCAATGCTCCTGCGACGTTCAATCGCATGATGGACCGCATTTTCAGCCCGTATCGAGCTTTTACAGGAGTGTTCTTTGACGACATACTCATCTTCTCTAAGTCAGAAGAGGAACATCGGAAGCACTTGGACTTAGTGTTTCAAGAATTGCGAAAGCATGAGTTGCATGTGAATGCAAAGAAGAGCGAGTTCTTTCTCTCAGAGATACACTATCTCGGCCATATAGTCTCTCACAATCAAGTGAGTATGGATCCTGTCGAGATCCGAGTGGTAGAAGATTGGCCTATTCCCACTACGGTACATGATGTACGTAGCTTCCTGGGATTATGTTCGTATTATCGAAGGATTGTTCGAGGATTTGCTCAAGTAGCAGGACCCCTTCATGATTTGACAAAGAAGAAGATTCCTTTCAGATGGGGATCGAGACAACAAGGAGCTTTTGATCGGCTCAAGTACTTGCTAAGCCATGGACCTATTTTGATAGTGCCTGACTTAAGGAAACCATTTGAGGTTCACTGCGATGCTTCAAGCGATTGCATCGGAGCAGTGTTAAACCAAGAAGGCCATGCAGTGGCCTACGAAAGCAGACGGCTCAAGGATGCAGAGTTGCATGCATCAATCTACGAAAAGGAACTCACGGCTGTGATTCACGCCTTATCCAACTGGAAGCACTATCTTCTAGAAGCGGATTTTGTGATCAAGACTGATCACCAGAGTTTGCGGTATTTTCTTACGCAAAGGAAACTATCTGAGAAGCAGATGAGATGGGCAAACTTTTTGTCTATGTTTCACTCCCAGAGCCTTCACACGGCTGGGAGCAAGAATGTGGTCGAGACGCATTGTCTAGGCGGCCAAGGGTGAACGCTATCACTTCGGTGTATCACCAAGAATTAGAAGCACTACCGGATTTGTATCCGAATGATCCAGACTTCTCCACCATTTGGGGAAAGCTACATCGTGGAGAGAATGAGTTTCCCTATTCCATTCGGGACGGTTATCTCTACCACCATCAGGCCATATGTGTGGCGGAACCATTAAGAAAGAAGATCATGGATGAAGCACACGCTTCGCCTTATGCAGGTCATCGGGGTATTCTCCCTACGACCTTAGCAATGGAAAGATATTTCTTTTGGCCTAGCCTTAAAGCAGACATTGATAAATATGTCAGGGAATGCTTGGTTTGCCAAAAAGTGAAGTATGATCGGCATAAGACGCCTGGGTTGCTACAACCATTGCCTGTGCCTAATGAACCTTGGGAAAGTATTGCCATGGACTTCATCATGGACCTCCCTAGAACTTAGACTGGAAATGACGCGATCTGGACCATTGTGGACAGGTTTAGCAAGCAAGCACACTTTATACCAGTCAAGAAAACGATCAAAGCAGATCATATGGCTAGGGTCTTCCTGGCACAGATCTTTAAGCATCATGGAATGCCTAAGTCAATTGTGAGTGATCGAGATCCTCGCATGACAGGAAATTTTTGGCGTGCCTTGATGGATAATCTTGGTACGAAGCTGAATTTTTCATCTGCCTACCATCCTCAAACGGACGGGCAAAGTGAGATAGCCAATTCCACAGTATTGGATATGTTAAAAGCTTGTGTCAGACCTGCAATCTGACTGGGAGAAATATTTGTCTCTTGTCGAGTATGCGTATAACAATACCATACACTCATCGACAGGGAAAGCACCTTTTGAGATTCTCTATGGTAAGCCTTTGCTTCCACCCATCCTTTTAACTAAGGATAAGATCTTTGCAACAGATGAATTTGTTCGGGATTTGGACATAGCCTACGGGCAAGTTAGGAGAGCTATTCTACGCTCTCAGGAAAAGCATAAGAAAGCTGCAGACAAGCACAGAATAAATCTAGACTTAACAGTCGGACAGTTAGTCTTACTCAAGTTTGAGAAGGCAAGACTTAAGAAACAAGCGTCTCATAAGGGGAAAGTGGTAAAACTTTCTACCCGTTATTATGGGCCGTTCAAGATCACTGAGCGAGTAAATGATGTCACTTTCCGATTAGAGCTACCGCTTAATTGGAAGATCCATAATGCTTTCCATGTCAGTTTACTCCGGCCGTATGTGGGACCGCCTCCAAGCCAGCCTAGTGCTGAAGAACCTCCTGAGGTTGAGGAAACAGAAGAAATACTCCAACCGGAGCAGATAGTAAGTCATGAGGAGCGGTCTCTCAAATCCGGAAAGATAACACGGAAGTATTTGGTTAAGTTTAAGAACTATTCGAATCTAGATGCTCAGTGGATGACGCAGGAGGAATTAGCAGCTTATCTCGAGATACTGGAGGTATATGTCCAAGCACTACAGTTGAGGTCAACTGTTTAGAAGCCAGAGGGATGTTGCTAATTGGACTATTTTCTTATTTTTAATGATTAATCTCTTTTTTAGGATATTTTATTGTGTGCACTAAGAACTGTTAAAAGATTGTAGCTACAGGAACTGCCATCAAGAACGGACAACTCTGATGTGTCATTTGATGGGTGACGGTAAACATCGCAAAGGAGTTTCCGTAAGTTCGGTGGAAAGGGCCGGGTTACGAGTGCCCCTGATGCGTCACATGATGGGTAACGGGTGCATCAGTAAGGGGGCATCCCGTAGGCTAAGGAGGAAATCCGAACTGAGTAAGAAAATATGCGTAAGAACGCAAGCACAAGAATAAAGATGGGTTCAATGAAGCTTTTTACGAAAAGCAGGAACAGTCGCAGGAGGGCAGATGTTTTCCCGCGAGGAGTTTGTGTCTGCATTGCATCTGTGTCGTGTCCTGCACCCGGGGACGCCTGGAATGTGTTTTTGTAGCATTGTTTTCACTAACTGAGTGAGTTTTTAAAGTTTGAACAGGTTCACACTTTATTTTATAAAGTGGCCGGTCACTTTTAAGTGACCAACCCTTTTATTAATAAAATAAAGCAAGCAAGGCTCTTAAAAAAAAGCCAGCGCTAAAAGCTAACGCAGGGGGCTGAAATTGCGATCTCTCTCTCTCCTCTCTCTAGGAGCGTCAAGCTCTGCTTTTTGGGCCTCTATTCCCGCCGGGTGCCAGACCCTATAAAAGGGTAAGCCAACGTTCCAGTTTTCAGCATGCCGGAAGCAACAGAAAGCACTAGCGCTGGGATTCTGGAGCAGAGACTGGCGACCGGAAACTGCAAGTGTTCGTGTGACGACTGAGTACGGAGGTCGCTTTTCCGAGTAAGGAGCGACAGGTATACAGTATTGATACGCATTGAGAATTGTTGCTTTGTGTGGTTTGTTTTGCAGGAACCTCCCGTCTTACGGGAAAGTACGGCTTTACGCCTAAGTCCCTAACGGGAAAGTACGGTCCCGCGCCTAAGTCCCTTACGGGAAGGAACGGCCTTGTGCCCAAGCCCTTTACGGGAAAGCACGACCTTTGGGTCTAAGATTCCAGAACGGAGGGGTTTCCTCGGGTTCTCGTGCTTGTATAAGAATTCTCCCTGAATAAAAGAATACTCTTAACGGGGGGGGGGACCAGCCCATCTTCTGGTCCACAATACTATGTTGATCTTCTCCCTTCTCTCATGTTTGCAAAGTATTATAATTTTCAGATTTGCTAAGTGCTCGTGTACGCTCCCGTTTTGTGACACCCCACGAAAAAAGGACTCCTTTCTGTGTCAAGATATGCAAAGGAGAAGCAACCTCTGCAAACTTTCGAATGAGCCGGCTATAGTACGAACACAGTCCCAAGAAGCTTCTAACTTCATGGACATTCTTCAAATCGGGCCAATCACGGATAGTCTCTATCTTGGCCGGATCCATTTGCACTCCTACTGCTGAGACAATGTGTCCCAAAAAGTGTATCTCTGGTAGGAAAAATTCACTTTTCTTTGCATTAATCACTAACTTGTGATCTCGTAATGTCTGAAAGACCTGCAGCAGATGATCTCTGTGTTCTGCCTCATTCTTGGAGATAACAATGATATCGTCAAAGAAAGTGCCAACAAATAGCCTGTACTCTCGAAAAATCCTGTCCATCATCCGGTTAAATGTCGCAGGAGCATTGGTTAAGCCAAAAGGAATCACCAAAAACTCAAATAACCCAAAAGTCGTCCGAAAAGCTGTCTTGTAGACGTCTCCCGACACGATTCTAATCTGATGATATCCACTCTTCAAATCAATCCTGCTAAAGTATGAGGATCCCTGTAAGCTGTCGAGTATATCATCGATCCTAGGAATCGGAAATCTGTTCTTGATGGTGATTTTGTTGAGAGCTCTATAATCGATGCACATTCTCCAAGATCCGTCTGTCTACAAAACCAACAACAATGGAGAGCAATACGGTGAAGTACTAGGCTGGAAAAGACCCTTTTCCAAGAGGTCTTTCACTTGGTTCATAATCTCTTCATTCTGTGCTCGGCTCACATGGTAAGGTGGCCGGTCGGTGGTGTGCTTCCAAGTATCAGATCAATGGTATGATCTTCAGGCCCTCTAAAAAGCAATCGGCATGAGTGTGGAGAAAAATCTTGGCGTTCTTTTGTTCAAGTCAAAACATATTCGACCTTTATCCATCGTTCAGTTCTCTCCCAAAAGAATGAGTAAAGAAACTGAAGTTCATCAAGTAAAATCTCTGAGCCCTTCATTTGTCAAAGTGCTTTCTCGGCCCGATAGTCATTAACGTCGTAGTTCATGTGGAACCAAGGTATTTCGAGTAAAACGTCGCTCGCATGCCCTGAACACTTCTGTCATTGCAAACGAAGTTTGCCAATGCTCGGTGTAATGGCAACATCCCGTCCGGGTGCCACTCGAACTACCTCCGCCTGTGGCCTCAACCTATCGAGCGTAGTTCCAAATCAAGCCGCCAATTCCAAGTGAAAAGAAGTTGGCCTTGGCTCCTTCAAAAGAGCTTCCTGATCCTTCACTTTGCCCCAAAAACGGCAAAGTTTGTACTTTCATTCATTTGATTCGGTTTAGGTCCCACGCCATGTGGTACCAGTTCTGCTTTCTATCTGCCTTTTCTGCCACGTCTCTCAGCTGCTTTAGAACTTTCTGGCCTTTCCTCGTCTTGTTCATTCGGTGCCTTGTTAGGGCACTTCGCGGATATATGTCCATGTTCCCCGCATCCAAAGCACTTCCTCTCTCTGATGAAGCGAGCTCTCTACTCAGGAGTAAGCTTGGGTCGTGCATCCTTCTTTTCTGGGTTGCTCTTTCTCTTTCTACTTTCATTCGCTGAAGTCTGTTCAGCTCGTTGTATCATGACCTCATCGGTGGGGTAGGTCAGACTACCAGAGTGAATGGCAAAGCCCCGTTTCGCATGACTCATCAACTCCTGAATAGAAGCTGACTTCTGTTCCAAGCAGTGATCTCGGATCTCTGTAGGTAGACCCAAGGTAAACCGCTCAATCTGTTCTCTGAACAAGATCTTCTTGAATGAAGAGGCGGGTAGAAAAGAGCTCCAGAATCTCTCGTAATAAGTATCCACTATGTCTCTCTTGGTCATCCGATGGTTCCAAGCAGCTCGTATATCGCGTTCATACTCTTGAGTCAACCAAGAAGAAATAAAAAGCTTCTTAAATTTCAACCATTTAACTGACGCGGTCTTGTTTAAAAGAAGCGTGGACCACCAAGTTCGAGCATTCCCCGTGAAATACGAGGCAACTCTCCGCATCTTGGAGTGCTTTGAGTAGCGTCCTCCCGCGAAAGGGATGTCAAACTACTCTATAAAAGACAAAGCCTTCGAAGCATCTTTATATCCTGAAAAAGTGTCAAATTTGATCGACTGTCCACCTTCCTTAAACTCTCTGACTTTCTTGCTTTTATCTTCCAGAAAGTCATAATGGTTGGCTTTACAAAAATTCTTCTTGTTCGCATAAAAATTGCCGTCATCAGAGTCTGAACTGCCTGTAGACAAGTCCTCTATAGAACTGTCACTCACTGGGCGAGATTTAGACTTCTTTGCCCTTTTCTTGCCCTTTCCGAAGCGTTGTTTCTTGCTTTGCTTTTTGCCTTTTCTGTCTTCTTCGCTCGAATCTGAAGAGCTAGAGGAACTGTCAGAAGAAGAAGAAGAAGAAGAACTGGGTACTCCTTCAAATCGAACACGCTTCTTCTGTTTCTTTGCTTTATCAAATGTCGACTGACGACCCAAACAACCCGGGAAGTCAGTGCCTTTCTTCTGCTTTTTGCCGTGCTTTTTGGCTTTGTTCTGCGAGTCAAAAAGCTGAGCAATCCATGCATCAACCACCTCTTCTAATTCCTTCTCTGAATATTGCTTGTGAGCAGAAGGTTTCTTGAGAGCGAGTTTCGGGGGTGGTGTTGTGGTTTTCTGCCACTGCTCGTGCACTTCCTGAAAAGAGTCGCTCATATTTTGCCAAGTTCGGGTCCTTCGCAAAATTGAGCATCATCTTTGTTGCATCGCCGATCAATTGACGACGCTTCATCTCTCGTTGCTCCGCCTGAGTAGGCCGAGGTGGGCCATACTCTCTGCCGGAATCTTCGTTGTGATCCCTGCCCGCATCTTCAGATACAGAGGGAGTCGATTGATCCTTGCATGAAGCCATAGGTGCCGCGGAAAAAAAAATTGGGGATCGGATTTCCCGTAGAAGAGAAATCAGCCGTGCTCTGATACCATTGTAACAGACTTGGACACTCCAAGTCAAGAATCAATCACGACACCACCAAATAACCACTTCAAAACAAGTCACAGTTCACAATAGATTTGCACTGGCCCGACGGAGTTCCGTGCCTAGAGATATTGGCCCCAAAGACTGGCGCCCCTTTTGGTATTTCTTTATGTATTATTCAGTTCAAAGTACAAGAGTGGGTCGGGTCTCACTCTCAGACTCTGCGTCCAGATGCTCTGCAGAGTGGGAGCCCAACTCACATATTTACATGTTTACAAGGGATGCCAAAAGCAGAGCCCCAAAAGCTTCAGATCAAAAGCCTTAACAAAAATAAAGCAAAGGCTCTTTTCTCTCTCTCAAGCTTACAAAATTAAAGCCAAACATTCTCTCTCATCAGCGTAAAAACAGTCCCAAAACTGCCGTAAAAGCAAAAAGCCCAATGTGATTTCCGGGACTGCCGTACGATGCCACATCAACATTGCTTTTCTTTCCGCAATTCCGAGATTCAGACCCTGCTACCTTTAGGATTAGGGTTAGGGTTAGGTCAGGGCAAAATTAGGGTTTGGCAAAAATTAGGGTTAGGGTTTTTGACAAATTTTAGGATTTGCAGGTTTTAGGGTTAGGGTTTCCAACAACAGTAGGGTTTCAGTTTTGGGCAGCCACGTCATCACTTTGTGACAGAGATAGCTCTTTTGCTTTATTTTTAAAAGCTTTTGATTCACCAACTTTTGGGACAGCTTTTGATTTTCATCTTTTGGGCTCTGCTTTTAGCATCCCTTGGAATCTTTAAATATGTCGACAAGGCCTCACAACTCGGGGCATCTGGATGCCGAGTCTGAGAGTGAGTGCCTACCTACACTCTTGTACTTTGAACACAGATTAATACAAAAAGAAATACTAAAAGGGGCGTCAGTCTTTGGGACCAATATCTCTAGGCACGGAACTCCGTCAGGACGATGTCGAATCAATTGTAAACTGTGAACTGTTTGTGATTATTTGTGCTATCGCGGTAGATTCTCAACTTGAAGTGTCCAAGTCTGTTACAATTACCGAAAGGGGCACAAGACTTTGGGGCCAATGCATATAGAAGTGGAACTCCGCCACTCCCTGTCTCTTGTCTATCGTGGGGTATTCTCCAAGTTCACGTGTTTGTTGTTTCGATTTGGTTCAATAATTGTTGCAGCAATTTTATTGCCTTGTCAGTGCCAAGCCAGATATATACCTTCATAAGTTCAGAATAGTCTGAACTCACGAATCATAAGAGGGAATAAAGCATTCATAAAACTATAAAAGCAAGGGACACAAGAAAAGAAAAGAAAAGAAACGAAAGAAACAACAAGAAACAAACAAACCAAAACAAAAACAAACAAACCAACAAACTAAATCACTTTATTTGCTACGAAACAAAACTAGATAAAACAAAACATTATTAAGTTGAATATGTTTTTAGAAAAGGCATGCATAAAATAAGTTGACGCAGCTTACTTGGCTTAAAACAAGTACTCAACTTTAAGCCAGATACATTGTAAGAGGAACAACCTCCAATATTCTAAGTTCCAAATCAAGCGACAAAGTTTACAGGTTGAAGAAGACTCTTTATGGCCTGAAGCAAGCTCCTCGAGAGTGGTACCCGAACACTAATTCCTATGACATTCCTTTTAACTTTCTTCTACATACCATAATTATATTTATATTTTTTCAAAAAGGAAGGATCGCTCTATTGTTATCCTCTATGTCGAAGCTCTGGTGATTACAAGTATCCATGATTCGCATATTCACAGTACTACGAGTTTGAGATGACAGATCTCAACTTGCTTCAATACTTTCTAACATATTGGCTCTACTTTGAAATTATTGATTTGTCGTCGAGATTCCTCCTACTATCCTATAGATCATACATTAAAATGTCTTATACTCGTCTTGAACTCATACCTATCAAACTTATAGCTCTCCGTAGAGTTGTGCTAGACCAGCCCTGCTACCTGAGGTGAGCGTGTTGAAATCCCTTTCAATGTATACAAAAAACACATAGAAACAAACGTCGTCTACTCGGGCACAGAGAGAGAGAGAGAAGCAAAAGACGGGTTTCTTTCTCATTTGCCTGTCAAACTCCAGCTTAGAATCGCCAAGAGATTCCCTCTTTTTGCGATTTTTCCAAAATTGTAGGCACATACTTGGACTAGAGATATGGCACACAAAGGGAGGCATGTCACGTACGCAAGATTTGCATGCCCAAGCACTTTAGAGTAGTTGCATCCCCTCTGATTGCACATGAGCACAACCGGTGTCAGCTAGGTGTAGGTACAAGGGATATAGTTGCATTAGTACCAAGCCCAAGGAATTATCTGCATACAAAGCACCTCTTATAATAGATCCCATTATTTCTTTTGGCTTTTAGGTATTTAATTTACTTATTTGTCAAAATTTGGGTAGGGCAATTTATTGAGGTTGCTATATAAGCAACCCATTGCCACCATTGTATACACATTCAATTATTCATTGCCAAGGTTGATTGGTTTTGAAGACTCTCTCTCTCTCTCTCTCTCTCTCTCTCTCTCTCTCTCTCTCTCTCTCTCTCTCTCTCTCTCTCTCTCTCTCTCTCTCTCTCTCGCTCATTCCCCTTGGTCTCTACGCTTCCGCATCGTCGACTTTGAGAGTTCTACATCTCTCTAGCATGTTTCTCTTGAGATGCGCTCTCTCTCTCTCTCTCTCTCTCTCTCTCTCTCTCTCTCTCTCTCTCTCTCTCTCTCTCTCTCTCTCTCTCTAGCATTAGCAAATTTCAGCCGCCCTCTCTTCTGCCCGAGCGATCTCTCTCCCCCTTCACTGGTGCCTTGTTTTCAGGTGTTCTTTTGCAGGTGCAGGCTGCCCAAGACTGTTTGCGGTGGGCTGCCCATGATCGGAGGCTTGTTCAGGGGAGTTTTATCGCAACAAATTGAAGATCTGGTGGCTGCCCATGTTTGAGAGGAGATTTTCTCGCAGCTTGGCTGGCCATGTCTATTTATACATGTCTTTTCATAAACGAGAATGTATCACAGTTCAAAACACCCAACCATACACAAGTCTCAATCACTTAATCAATTCAATTGGAGTCTCTTGATCTCAAGTCTTGTTCTTCAAGAGTTTTCAGCTTATGAAGTGTTAACAAAGTACAAGATTATCCTTGATCCTCACACACTACGAGGTCTCAATCTCCTACAAAAATTAAACGTACTTTGCTACCTTGCAAAACCACACCTAACAACAATCACCTTGGACAAAAGCCTTTCATGGAACACCTAAGCAAGTGATATTTCATAGTAGCCGAACGCAAAACCTAGACCTCCAAACATCAAAACGAAAGCTGCTTTACCCTCATAATGAGACTGCATTGTTAGTATGGTGAGGTCCTTGCAAATACGGTTAGAAAAGTTGGTCTCATAAGTGTTCCATGCGGATGGCAAGACAATCCATATTCTTCCAAAAATAGTTTACCCTGCCTTAATATGCTTAGCTAAAAAAGGATCTGATTACCTTCCTCATTTGCAATTTAGCGCGGCATGCAACTAAATGGGAAGCCAAAAATCCTACTAATTACAAACATCGATTCTAAGAAGAGCTCCACCAGGCATCCACGACAATACAATGCAAAAACAAACCTTGACTTTACGAATTGCATCCATAAAGGGGATGGGATGAGGGCAAGGTTGAGTCTCAATCTTCACACAAACAGGGATGGGAACGTTGAGTAGATCCTCTGGAACAAGCCGGCGGATGGAAGGAAGAGGCTGCTGGCTTGGTACTCGACGAGCAAGAAGACGACGTAGCATGGTCACTTCTAGAAAACGGAATGCGATGTTACAACCTGTCTGCCACAGCCGGTCTCCCACCGTGAGGTT
Organism: Adiantum capillus-veneris; assembly: GCF_014529385.1. Taxonomy (NCBI): domain Eukaryota; kingdom Viridiplantae; phylum Streptophyta; class Polypodiopsida; order Polypodiales; family Pteridaceae; genus Adiantum; species Adiantum capillus-veneris. Next base: position 136,484,366 of record NC_140943.1, on the reverse strand, counting down.
TAGCGTGAGGTTTAGCGCTACCCTAGGTGAGGGATTCTTCAAACGTGGGTAGAGTAGGGAGAATTATGAAAAAACCTAAAAGTACGGGGAATCTTTGAAGATGCTGGCTCCTTCATTTTTATTTGGTTGGCCTACGACATTACGAATCCAACCGCTGATGACCCTTCAGCAGCATGACTGTGACCCATACTTCGAAACGAAGCCAAAGGCGTTAATGACGTGTAGGTAACCTAGAGCTGATGGTAGTGTAGGTTGTAAGGGTGCATCGTTCATGTGGGGGGTGGTTGAGGTACCCCCAACAAAACATTAATGGTTCAATCTGCCATTTCAGCAAACTACTTATTGTGAACATCACCACACTATGGAGCTATCGAATGCACTTTAAAGGGCCTATGGGAGAGTCCTCTAAGTGCTTTTTCTAAAATGAGACTAGAGGATGTTCCACGTAATGTAAATGGATGTCATCAATCCCTTCAAATTACTCATGCAAAAATCCATGCCATTGGATGCCTTTTCTGAAACGCATTGTCGTCTCCACAACTAAAAGTTGAGCTTGCAACAACTGTCTTTTTTGGACACTCAAAAACAAGCCATCTACAATACCTCAAGGGGGAAGACAATGCATTGGCTACCTGTGGTTGAAGTTCAAATGCGCACAGTATTTCAAACTTATTGACGATGTGTGCTTTTTGCTTGTAGGGAGGCATATGTGCTTGCACTAGTTTTGCCCACACAGTTGAGGCTTGTGGCTTTGCAACCTATGTCAATGAGCCTTTCGGCTTGAGGGCAAGAGCAACAAAGCACCTCACCTTCACCAAGCAATGTTATGGCAACTCTTTGGCTTTCATGCTTTTGCTTTCCATCATGGGTCATTGTGTTGTCGTCTCCTTCTGAGAGACTCCATCCCAGGAGCGTTCTAGTAACCCGATCATTCGTTGTAAGCTGCCCCTTGCTCTGCATTTTGGCCCTTGTGCTACCCAACTCCTCTAACTACCCTTTGGTGCCCTACCATTGACCATCCTGCCGAAACTTGCTCCATAAGAGTACCCAGGGAGCACCAACCTCTAATCAATCAACTTCTTTGCTAATAGTCAATTCTTTGCCTCTAATTACTATGTCAATTGCAATGGTCTCAGCTACATCTAGCCTTACGAGACTGCAAGAGGCAAGCAATTAATATAGTTATTGCTTGGGGTGGACTCTATTCACGGGTATTTCTAGCCTAGCTAAATAATCTAAAAAAAAGATGTGCAGGTTGAGGTCTCATAGTGAACATGCTCACGAGAGGGGTTGTTGTGGCCCTATGTTACATTTTTTAGTTCCAAGGCATGGTGCACGAGGGGCTTTGGAATATTTAGAAGTAGGATCTAACAACAGGAAAATAAGTGGACTTAAACATTCTACACAATGCGGCAAGGTCTTTCACCATTGGCAAGCTGTCTACAAGACTCAAGGCATTATGTATATTGGAGAGCACCAAGGCTAAGCTTTTCATGCTTTGTGAAGGCGCTTTGAATGTCAAGCAAACTAGATAGGAAACAGGTGTCTGAATCTGTGACTACTTGGTTGGTTTAAGGCCTTTAATAAGGCCTCGTGATGTGGCCGTTTGGATAAATCTATACCATTGTCTCCCAATTAGATCGAACGGCATAGGCGCATACCATGCTCCATGCTTTTTTGAACCATGTGTTGACTATCAAGTGCATCAAAGGTGGCAAAAGTTGATCATGTAATGGATAGGCAAAGCCTACAGACTAAATGGCAAATTCAACCTTCCGTGGGCTTTTTATCCCTGATGAAAAAGGGAGAATCAAAGATACGCATAAAGACCACGTAGGTGGCAAGCCTCTAGCATAGTGAAAGAAGTTACTTAAATAACTTAAGAGTGTATGTGACTTAGAGTAATAATAGACTAATTATAGATGCTCAAAGAGAGAGACATAATAGATTAAGATTCAACAACTATAGATTGGAGAAGATTAAGATCCAAGAATCCGGTAATTTAATCATAACAAATCAGGCATATGCATGACATCCAGTCAGCATACACCTTGATGAAGCCTTCCAAACCAAAAACCAAGAATCCATTGCCTGTGTAGCTCTAATCTGGCTCCTAAAACCTCCAATCAAAAATAATTTTTTCATCAAAAGCTTCAGCCAAAAACCATGATGATGTGAACTTGCCAAATGACAAAGGAAGACCTAGTTGATAATGATGATGAGATATATATATTTCTCCTTGTTTTTGGCTCTCTAAAAAGTTGTTCTCTTCTTCCTCCTCGAGCACACTTGTTGAAAATCTAATGATAAATCACCCCAAAAACCCTCCTCCTCCACCCTTCTTGGTCGTTTTTATAAAAAATAGACAAAAGGAAAATGCTTATGTTTTTCTTACCTTGTACATGCAAGGCTCGGAACACTCACATCATTGGAAAAACCCATTACAAGGAGTATCCAATTTAAAGGGGACCATCCAAAGTCCAGTGCAAGTGTTGAGTATGGAGCCTGAAATACCCTTGTATTTTTAATTCTTGAAATGCACATTTGTAAGGCCCCCATTATGAGTAAAAGCCATCGTGCCTAAGAAAAATCACTCACTGGAATATCATGGCCGAACGACGATCGAAAAGTGATTGGAAAGTGGCCGACAAATACACGATTGGTGGCCTACGGTCAGTGGTCAACAATCGGTGGCCGGTGGCCAAGTTTTAGGTGGACGTGTCTACATAAGGGTAGCTACACATGGGCGTGTCTGTACATGGATGGATGCCTCTCATGAGAGAAGACATCCCATAGTGACTCCTTTACATCTATAAAAGGAGGCTTTTCTACACACAAAAAGAGAGTGAAGCATAGAGGAGAAGAAGCAGAAGTTCAAGGCAATGAGAGAATTATGTGGGAAGATGATTAAGGGTTTCTAATCCCTTTGTAATCACTTCAAGTTTGAAGTGTAAAGCCATAGAGTGGCTGCTTTCTCGTGGGCATAGCCCGCACTTGGGTGAACCATGTATATCGTGTGTGTGATCTCTCTCTCTCTCTCTCTCTCTCTCTCTCTCATCTCTCTTGGGTATGTTTTATCTCTCTCCATTAAGTATGCCTTGCTAGTTGCTACTTAGTACTCGTTGATCCTAACAACTGGTATCAAAGCAAATTTTCCTAGTAGCTAAAATATATGAACGAAAGTATGCCTTGAATTGAGTGGGAGTGATGCAGGGGAAGGTAAATTCAAGATTGAGAAGTTCAATAGCAAGGACTACCAATATTGGATTCTATTTGATATTAAGGGGTCTTACAGAGAAGCCTGCAACAATGGAAGATGAATCTTGGAACGTCCTTGATTGAAAGGCATTGGGAACAATTCAGCTTTGCTTGGCGTCAACGTAACCATCCACTACGAGAAACCATCCACATCAAATAAGGTATTTCTCATGAAGGGATTGTTTAATCTAAAAATGGTAGAGAGTGGTTTGGTTGTAGATCATTTGAATGAATTTAACACCAATATAAGTCAATTTTGATCGATGAAAGTCAACTTCGATGATGAAGTGTGAGCTCTCCTAATACTATCCTCTTTGCCAAATAGTTGACACAGTATTGTGATGGTCGTAACTAAATCAATCTTTGGTACAAATACTCTTAAGTTTGATGATGTTGTGGATGTTCTTTTAAGCGAGAAAAATGTGAAGGAGGAGCATAGGAAAAACATCGTGTTGCATTGTCGTTGAAAACAAGAGAAAGACCAAAGGATTTGTGATCGCTCGAGGCATAGCAAGTCACAAGCAAAGTCATTTCTAGAGTATTGGAACTGCCGCAAGAAGAGCCACGTCAAAAATGATTGTTGGTCAAGGAAGAAGAAGGAGTCGGAGTCTCAAGAAAGCAAGTTAACATTAGAAGCCAATGTGGTATGTAAAGTAGAGCAACAATGTGTCCAATTCTTGGGTAGTAGACTCTGGGGTTTATTCCATGCAACACCCCATAAGAAGTATTTTCAAGATTACACCAAAGGTAAATTTGGGTATGTGTACTTAGGAGATGATGAAGCTTGTGAAATTGTTGGCAAAAGTAACGTTTTTTTTTAAATTTAATATGGAAATGAATGGAAGCTTAGAGATGCTAGGCATGCACCCTCTTTTCATAGATGTAATCTCTACAGGTGAATTGGATGCTCGTTGGCATGATGAAGGCCACCACGTTGCATTCGAAAACAAATGATGGAAGGTCTTGACAGGATCTTTGGTGGCTGCAAAGGGAGACACGGTGGGTACACTCTATTTTTGTGCAATTAATTCACAATCTTCCATTTATGCAACATCTACGGAAGTTGATGGTGCGATATGGCACTATCAGCGTGGGCACATGAGTGCCAAAGGGATGCAAATCCTTCAATCAAAGAAACTTCTATTAGGTTTGAAGGAAGCAGACTTGGAGTTATATGAGGACTATGTTTTTGGTAAGTGAAGGAGGGTAAAATTCCTTAAAATAGGAAATGAAAGGAAAAGAAAAAAGCTTGAATTGGTTCATTTTGAGTATGGTGTCTTGCTAATACACCATCCCTTGGTGCGTCATTGTATTATGTGACATTATCGATGATACAACTAGGACGAAATGGGTTTATTCGATGAAAAATAAATCGAATGTGTTTTTCATATTTCAAAGGTGAAAAAACTTTGTGAAAAGGGAAGCTGGTACTAAGTTGAAATGCCTTAGATCCAACAATGGAGGAGAATGTTACATTCAAGATTTTGAAATCCTTTGTGCTAGCAATGGCATTCAAAGGCAAAAGACAACACCAAGGACATCTCAACAAAATGGAATTTCAGAAAGGATGAACATGTCAATCATGGAGCAAGCAAGAAGCATGAGGGTACATGCAGGTCTGCCACTTGAGCTTTGGGTAGAAGTGGCAAGTACATATGTCTACTTGATAAACCAATCACCCTCAATGGCACTAGATGGATAGGTAAAAAGGTGAGCTATGTATCTCTCAAAGTATTTGGGAAGTAGTGAGTACATATGTCTACTTGATAAATCGATCACCCTCAAAAACTTTGGATGGAGGAATTTTAGAAGAGGCATGGACAAGTAAAAAGGTGAACTATGCATTTCTCAAAGTATTTGGATGTGAGGCCTCCATGCACATAGGCAAAAGTCTAAGGTCGAAGTTAGATGCAAAGTCCAAAAAATGTTTCTTCATTGGCTATGGAGAAGCGGATTTTGGGTATTGCCTATGGGATCATGAAGATGGTGAAATATTTAGGAGTAGAGATGTTATTTTCAACAAATATAATATGTACAAAGATTTTTGGGATAGAAAACAAACAAAGAATGCAAGTGATAAGTGCATGGAGCTTGAGGACAATGAAGACTCAAAGAGTGAAAATGGTGACAACTTGCAACAACTCCAACAAGACGAGGAACCTCAACCTATACCCCAAAGATCTACGAGAGTTAGCAAATCTCCAGAGAGTTTCATTCCTTCCTTCAACCATCTCTTGGTCACATAGTCTGAAGAGCAAGATTCGTATAAAGAAGCAATGCAACATGAATCCATAGAGGAGTGGACGAAGAGCATCCAAGCAAAGATATAATCATTGCATCAACATCAAACCTAGGAATAAACACACTAACACTATCTCAAGAGGATTACATCAAGAAGGTACTAGAAAGGTTTGCAATGCAAAATGCAAACCAATTTCTACACCTTTAGCAAGTCACTGTTAGAAGCTGGACACACCCTACGGAAAATGACGGCTCGGTAGATTATTATTTTTTGTAATTATTCATTCATTGAGAAAACCCGACATTTCACCTTGTAAATATTGGGGCTTACAGAAGTTTCCAGATTGTATCCCAGTTTTGACATTTAGATTGAGTAGATGGTTAATTTGGAACTTTAGGGTTTGAGAATTGTAAGGTATTTATACCGCTTTTTGACCTTAATGAAAAAACCTTTTGTCATTTAAAAAAAAGTTGGAAGTCTGTGATTGTGTACGAGAGAGAGTGAGAGCTTCATCTTGACGCTACATGTGCACCGGTGGTCGGAATCGAGTACGGAGAAGTGCAGCGTGTTGCCCCCGACGAGAGCTATGCATCGATACCTACATTGCACGCGTACGATCCGGTTTTGCGAGCTCCATCTACGAGCTTCATATGGTGATTCGGTGAGCATACGTTGTCCAATTTTGCATTGTAGCATATCCACGCGTTTGCATTGAGTAGAGCTACACATTAGGCATTTTAGATTTCGGAAACGATGACCTACAAATTTCGGCCAGACATCCTACGTGATTCTACACCAGGTGTTTTGGGTTGGGGTTTTGGTTCATAGACCTTAGGGAGAGTGACCTATTGGTGTTAGTAGGGTCTCGTTCAAGTTCTGTGGCGTTTCGAGATTGTTTGATGGGTATTCAGCTCTAGAAAGCTTTGTAGGAAGTTTCCTCTTATGCACTCTTGAAGGCTGTGACTTAGACATTAGGTAGAGACCTCTGTAGGAATTAGTTAGGAGTCGGTCGAGTGTAGGTTGACACCCTATGCTTGCTTCCACGCACCTGTGGGTCGAGCTTCGTCCTTAGCTAACAAATCTTGTTAGGTGAGTTCTCGTTGTGTTGACGTCCGTCGCGGCGTATCCGTCCAACATTGGCGCCGCTGCCGGGGACGAAAACCTTAGGTAGGTGACCGAGACCTGTCCTTGAGGATAGGGATTCTTTGGCTTGCCAAGAGTCTCGTTTTACATTTAGATAGGATCAGAGGGTGGAGGACTCTCTAGGTCTTAGAGGGAGTCTAGGGAGCGTGTGTCTGGCCTAGATCCTTCGACTTACGTAGGTTAAGGTAGACTGAGATAGTTTTAGGTATTAGAAGAGTAGGAGTTGGAGTGGTATAAGCGGTGAGAGGAGAGCTTGAGAGTCCGGAGAGGCCAGAAAGCAACCAAAACACAATTATCACCATTTCACATGAGGAGTAGGAGTAGAGTAAGTAGGACATCATGATTCAAGATCTAGAGCATTTCATGCATGTATACTTGCTTGTTAGAGTCATCACAAGGTTGTAAAAGACGCAAAAGTGTGTTTGAAAGCTGAAGTGAAGTCTAAAAGTTACTGTGACTGTTTTTGATAGAGCTGCAGAGCATCAGGAGCATTTCTGTCAGGAAAAAATTTAATTTTAAGCCAGGAGACATCCTACGCGTAGGATATCTACAGGCTAATCTGGTGGGAATTTTGGAATTTTGAGTAGACCGGTGTGTTCAGAAGGTGGGGTTTACCGTATTTTCACATGGAAAGTGGAAATTTGACCATATCTTGACAGGATAAGGCCAGAAAGACTGAAATTGCCAGACATCCTATCCAAATTGTGCCAAGGCATTATTTTAAGACCAAAACCATAGGAAGACTACATGAGCATGATCTGCATGCTATATTGAGTGACAGAGAGAGGTTTCATCTCATTTGGGTGAGAAAATTGGGTTCTAAGCAGACTTTAGCGCTTTTGACTGAAAAAGGCTAGAACAGCTAAAATTGGAGACTTTTGAAATCCAAACCAAAATCTAAGCATACCACTGGGTTGCTGACATCAAGGGGAAGCTGTGGGTCAAGTCTGGGGTCAAACAGGCCAAAAAGACATCCTACGCGATCTACGCGTAGGATGTCATCTGTGTGATTTTGCACTCCAAACTTAATTTTGAGCATACCAAAGTGATCAACACCTCAAGGAGAGCCTGTGCTTTGCATTTGAAGCCATTCTGGGCAAAAAGACATCCTACGCGTAGGATGTCTAAAGCAAGAAATTGAAGCCAGATACTGACTGTAGGCCTAGCAGGGTGTTGTATAGCCTGAGGCAAGCCTCCTAGTCAATTTTGGTCCAAATTGGAGTTGATTAGACTGATCAAGACTAGCAGTAGGCTATCGGAACAGATTTTTGATCCATTGACCACCTTATAGGTGTCCAAATCAAAAAGTAAAAACAGTTGTGGACTCAGCACATCAAGGGGAATTCATAGTGCAAGAATCCAGGCAAACAGAACAGGAGACATCCTACGTGTAGGATGTCTACTGAGGCTTATTGAAAGGAAAAATTGACTGAGCTTATACAGTGAGGTTCCATTTGGCTTAAGGGTTCTAGAACTTCTTTCAGAAGTGAATTTGGACCTTGTTTGACCTTTTAACGGAGCAAAGACTAAATTCAGACTTTTCACGTAAATTAACCAACATCCGAGGGAAGTACAGTTCCAGATTAACAGACCTGATCCAGAACATCAGAAGTGTATAAAATACAGTAGTGGTTGAGGTTAACTCTCCAGTTATACCAATCATTACTAAAATCACCTCTAGCGGTTAAATGCTTTGATTCGATTGCCGAAATTAAATGCTTGTGTACATGTATATTCAGCAGCAAAGCAAGAAGTTGTGCGGAGACTAATCCTTTTCCAGGTGAGTGGTTAGATTTGTAATAAATTGCATTGACAAGTTTGATGAATTTAAAATCAGAAAGATACATTTTTAGAGACCAAAAGGTGGCAGGTGACCAAGGTAGTTTAGTGTCCACTGAGGAGAGTGTAATTTAGGCAAGCTAGATCCACTAGCACCGATTATTGAGGAGGGTAGTGATATTGACACTTCATCAGAAAAATCCTTCTTCATGATGGGTAGTCAATAGCCAGGAGGATTCACCTATGACGGACCAATGCCAGGAGGAAGAAACTCCCTAAATCCATTGAATGATTCCAAGTTCACTGTGATCTTCTTAGAAGGAACAAACTCGAGAGGAGCCCTAGTTTATTATGACTATCAAGGACGCAAGTGTATTTGTATTGAAGAAAGGCCGGCTCAGAGACTAGAGATAATTCGAGTCTATGATGATGGAGATAGATTCCGAAACGAAAAGGGGAACCACTATCTGATAGTCAGTAACCCTGAAGATTATGACAGATATGGAGATAACGTGGCGAAGGGGAAAATGGTTTCAGAAACTCAAGAACCGCCTCCAAACATTGATCGACCTGGAGCGATTTTTATGTACGATAAGAAAATAACTAGGGTTTCAACTTCTAATGAGAATGTGAAAATTTACAAACATGAGAGCGAGGGAATAGTCTTTTACTTTTGTTGCAAAGAACCCTATCCAACCGAGTTAAGCAAAGATAAGGTTCTTTACTTATTCTCTTATGAAATTGCTATGGGGAGGATATCGTTTTTGTTGATAGGTATGGGCGAGAATACCAACGTATTCTCCCAGAGGAGGTAGAAAAGGTAACAGTTCCAGGAGCATCAACATATGCCCCCGATGAAGTGCCAAGAGCCACCTACACTCCTAGCAAGTCGACAAATCCCTTCTCAGAGGAGTATGACGCGACCTCACATTCTACCTGACCGCAGACATTCAACAATCAAAACCAACCAGCAACTTAGCCATCGTTGCAAGCATGGCTTCGACAGAGTGCAACATTGGAACAAGACCGAAATCGAGATGGTTATCAAGCTGCACGAGGGCTAAGGGATTTACAAGAACCACCACTCTACTCAAGGTATCAAGCAGAGAGTAAGCCAAAGACTCAAAGGTCAAGAGAGCCTGGAAGACCACCCATAGAACGAGTTTGAAGAGATGAACAATCCCTTGCAAGAACTGTTAGAAATTATGGCTTAGGAGCACCATTGGAGAGGAACCAGCCTACTACAAAAGGCCAGAGGAGGTATATAGATTGGGACGAGGAGATCCAATGATGAGATTTGTAGACCATCGTAGAATTAGACCTTCTCAAGTGCAAAAATGGGTAAACAAGAAATACATAGGAAACGGAGATCCAAGAGATCATGTAGCAGCCTTTGTGCATGTAATTAGAGTGGAAGAGGTGTTAGACTTCCCTACCCAATTTGTAGGGTTTGGACTAACCCTAGAGGATGACGCTGCTACTTGGTTTGACTCTGTGGAGCGTAGAGACTTTGAGTCTATGGAGGAGATGTTTGACGAGTTTATCGAGGAATTCTCACAAAGGGGGATAGCTCATAATACCGTCTCACAAATCCATAAATTCAAATAGAAAGACGGAGAATCTGTGTGAAAGGCAACCCTAAGACTAAAAAGGTATGTTAAGTTCTGCCCTATGGAAGAACTGCCAACTCAGTCCAAACTTATGCTTATATTTATCCAAGGACTAAGGAATGCAGATCTCCAGAAGGACTTACATATGAAGAGGAGCACGATGTTGAATGAGTTAACCAAGGAGGCTCTTTACCTTGTAGACAATTGTGCGGTCTACAAAGAGGGTGAGTTCAAGGATCTTGACGACGATTCATCCTCACAACAAAGCGGAAGCAAGTCTTCTAAGATAGCACCGAAATGAGAAGTAGCTGTAAACCAGGAGCAGCTTGTAGAGGAAGTGCTAAAAAAGATTAACTTGTACGCCAAACCCCAAGCTAAACAGCCCAAATGGTGTGCTATTGAACAAAAATGGACAAACCATGGGACGAAGGAATGTTATTATAACAAGCGATATGTGAGAGAGAGACCTTATGCTCCCCAAGCTCAGGTAGCATCTCCTTAAGTTCCACCGATGCTTAGGTATCAAGCAGGCAACCTACCAGGACCTGTAGGTGTAGAAAGACCACAACCAGTGTTGGGGCAACAACCACCCCTACCAGGAGTACGACCAGTTGGCATAAGATACACACCAACAGTAACCGAATCAGAAGAGAAGGCTTTGGTGCCTATGCATGCATTTTATGAAGATCCCAATGGATATGCGGCAAACCCTTCCTATTATCCACCGGAAGAACCCTCAACACCAGAACCATGGAGCATGATGGGAGATGCAGGACCACCAACATCTGCACAGGCAACAGGAGAAGGAAGATATAGCTTGGATGAACGAACATTGTTGTTCATAGCCAACGGAGGCATGGACGGACAGAGACATGCATACCAACAAAGAGGAGCTCAAGGAGCACCTCAACAGCATAAAGGACCTTGCTACAAGTGTGGTGGAGACCATTGGCTAAGAGACTGTCCTCATGATGAAATCATTAGAGTCAACGCATATTGCACCGAGTGTGGAGTTACTCATTTGATTCCTGATTGCCCTAAGAACCCGAGAAAAGGAGCAAAAACTACCTTGAACATGCTGGAAGCAGTGCCTCCCAGTGGAGGTCAGAAAACGAGACAATCATACCTATTCAGGCAGTGACACGAACCCAAGCTCAAAGAATGACGAACGAGCCCATAATTGAAGAGCCAAAAACCGATGCCCCAAGTTCAGAAACGAAAAATCAGAGAAGCACTTGGAAAGCTAGAAAGGCGCGTATGAAAGCCATGAAAGAACGAGAGCAAACTGCTCTATCCGAGGAGTTAAAACACACAAAGGATAGATTAGAACGGTTAGAGGATCTAGCTAGCCTAAGCTCACACACTGCGGCAACCATAGCACCCAAGGAAATAGCAGAATCCAAAAGTGCAGGATCAGGAGGATCAATACTGGCAGACAAGGTAAATGAACAGTTAGATGCACTTCTAAAAGCTTACGGAGCCAGACTAAAAAAGAACCAAACCCAAGAGCAAAGATGGATGACTTATCCATATGCTGAAATAGAAAAACAGAGGTTGGAAATGTGTAGAAAGATGATTGAAACAGCTCAATCTTTGATAGAAAACCCGCTTGGTAAACCTGCAAATTGGCATGAAGTACCAGCTCCAACCCCTATCAAACCAGCTTTAGAGGAACAAGTAGAAACGAAGGAAAGACTCAGGAATGCCTATGAGTCTAGGGGAGAGCCTATCATAGTGCCAAATACAACAGATGAGGCAAGTGACGGGCTCCAGCCTAAAACATTGGCAGAAATGGGTAAGGATTGTAACAGTTTAGATGATCTGTGGAAGCAAATCCGGGAGGCCAACGAAGCTAACAGGGTGAGTTACCACATGAACAGCAAGGGAAAAGAGAAGAATGAGATCTTACTTCCTAGTGAAGAATTTGGGGCAAGATCACAAGTGAACTTTGATATACATTCAGAAGGGGGAGACCAGGGATCAATTAGTTCGGGGCACAGCCAACCAGATTCGCTGAAAACTTTACCCTCTTACCTAGGAGAGTATGAAGCCAAGTCTTGAGTGAGAGCAATCCCATCTCAAAGACTTTCTTCTAACAAAGTGATGGATTCACAAGGGTTGATTAAGTTATTGTCCACTCCTATGGCATGCACAATCACATTAGCCGAACTCCTAAGGTTACGACCAAACATGTGGACCACAGTAGGCAAATGCCTAGAAAGATTTGGAGTATAAGACCCCACCTCTAAGCTTAAGGAAGGGATCAGAGAATTGGACAGGCCTCAACTAAACACTACGCCAGTACCATTAAACAAAGTTGGAGAGTATTGTGAGGGAGAAGATGGAAACACCACGCTACCAGTAGAATTCCAAGGAGTAGTTTCCAAAGCTATTCTTGACAGTGGAGCAGGAGTTGCTATCGCCACCAAGGAAATCTAGAAAAAATGGGAAAAATCAGCTTTAAGAGCTACCGGAATGAAATTGCAATTGACAGATGGGTTCGTGGAGAAGCCTCTAGGACTCTTAGAAAAAGTGATTTTTACCTTGTGCGGAATCGAGTATGAGCATACATTTGCAATAGTCGATTTCGACAAAAAGAACAATTACGAGATCATCTTGGGAAGACCATTCATGAGACAATTAAAGATGGTCCAGGATTGGGGTTACGACCACATATACTTTAGACATGGCGAGACAACAACCAAAATTCACCTGAAAGACCATAGCTACAAGGATGTGAACCAGACACCAGTGGAAGAGTTTGATTCAGCTACATTAGCAGGGTCAGAACTCCCGGCATGGTTAGGGCAACAAAAAGAGCTATGGATGTGCGGAGCTTCACATTGTGGGAGCTTAAAAAGAGAGGAATGCATCTTAGAAAGAGCGATTGAGGACAAGGATTATATTCCGGAACCTTTTCCTGAAGATGCCTTGGAACCTCTGGAATGGGAATACATATTAGCAACATTGGATGTCTGTACCATTACAGATAGTCCAACAACAAAATTTTGCGATAAGGATGGCTATGATGTGCTACCCTATTACATGGTAAGCCTTATACCAGGAGGAGATGAGATGGTAGAACCACCAGAACAAGAAGATTTTTATAACTCCTCTGAGCATCTGGGGGTAAATAACGATGTAGATAATGAGTGTTAAGACAACGCAAGTGAGCGTGGGGAGAAAACAGAGAATATCAAGTGTTATGATTTTGCTAATCAGCACCCTAGACGCCAGGAACGTTATAGGAGAAAACGAGCAAGAAACAAAGCGAGAGAGAACCTGATGCCCAAAATGAAAGATAAAACTCACTATCTAATGCTTGTCAAAGCAGAGGATTGTGTAAAAGATCAAATATCAGGGAGATTCTCAAAAATTCGAAGGGAAAGAACGCGAGAGGAAATAAGACAAGTACGGAAAGCTAAAACCGAAACAAAATCACAAAAAGAGCAAAAATAAAAAAAAAGAAATAACGAAAGACCAAGAGTGGACCAAACTGGAGCGTAAACAGAAATACCAAGAACTGAAATGGTCTTTACGAGAGGAATGGACTACTGAGGAAGATAGTGATGGAAAAGGGGAGTCAGAAAAAGGAAACATGAATGTACCATCACACTATCAGAAATTCACCATCCAGGACAGAAAAATCATAATGACACCACCAGTCAGGGAAAGAACAAACCAGGAACCTTACGATGGGCCGGAAAATGCTAAATGGATAGACCTCGCTAAACCAGGTGAAGAGCCTTAGCCGGTCTATATAGCAACTGATTTAGAGCCTAAAGAAGAAGAACTGCTAACACAACTTCTCAAGAAATATAAAGATGTGTTTGCATGGTCCTACAAAGATCTCAAAGGAGTTGATCCATCGATATGCCAACATACAATTCCTTTGAAATCAGATGCAAAACCTAACAAACAACGTCCTTATACATATAATCACACATTTGCTAATCGAATAAAAGAATAGATTGACAAGCTGATGGATGCTGAATTCATCTATGAAATTGAACATGCAGATTGGGTGTCACCCATTGTGGTAGTCCCCAAAAAGAACGAAAAACTGCGAGTGTGTGTAAACCTCAAAAAGATAAATGCAGCCACCATAAGGGATAATTATCCCTTGCCAATCACAGAACATGTACTTGAGAGGGTGGCCGGGAAACGGGCTTATTCCTTTCTAGATGGGTTTTCAGGATACAACCAACTGGCAATTGCAATAGAGGATCAACACAAGACAGCGTTTGCCATAGAATGGGGAATATATGCGTATCGAGTTATGCCTTTTGGCTTAACTAATGCTCCAGCTACCTTTCAAAGGTTAATGACGCACGCGTTCAAAGAATACCTGATAATATTCTTAGAAATATACATGGATGATCTTTGTGTACACTCTCTTCTACGAGAGGAACATATTGACCATTTGCAAAAGGTATTTGAAAAATGCAGAACATATCAAATCTGTCTTAACCCAGAAAAGTGTATTTTTATGGTTAGACAAGGCCGCATCTTAGGACACATTGTCTCAAGAAATGGCATAACCACTGACCTAGACAAAGTCAAATTTATAGTAGACCTACCCAGGCCTACTAATGCAAAACAAGTGCAATCCTTCATGGGACACTGCGTGTATTATCGACGATTCATATATATGTATGCAGTCATCGCACAACCTCTGTATCGTTTGTTAGTCAATTTCGACTGGACTAAGGAGTGTGAAACTTCATTCCAAAAGCTGAAGGAAAACCTTGTATCAGCACCTGTACTTAAAGCACCGGATTGGGAAAAGATATTCCATGTTCACATTGATGCATTTGCATATGCAATCGGGAGTATTCTGGCTCAACCTGGAGACGGAACAATGGATTTTCCAGTTTGTTATGCAAGCCGACACTTAAATAGTGCGGAAAAGAACTACACAACCACCGAAAGAGAGGGGTTATGAATGTTTATGCTGTAAAGAAATTTCGGCATTATTTGCTCGCAAACAAATTTGTTTTCTTTACAGATCATCAAGCTCTTTTGTATCTGGTGAATAAGCCATGCAATACCGGAAGGATTGTACGCTGGTTTATTATATTGCTAGAGTTTGATTTCACAGTGGTAGTCAAAAAGGGTAAAACTCATCTACAGGCTGATCATCTTTCAAGAATACACAACGGGGAAGCTCCTGAAGGAGTAGATGATGACATACCAGATGCTTATCTTTTCAATATTGAAATGATACCCAAATGGTCTCAGGAAATTGTTAGCATTCTTTCCTTTGGAGGTAGGTTTGATAACACGACAGACAGATCCAAACAACAATCAATTTGACAAACAAAAACTTCCAGCTGCTTGCAGGACGGCTATATCATCTAGGATCGGACCAAATTCTACAATTATGTATAAATTCGGAGGAATTCGAGTGTTATTTTGAAGAAGCACATGTCCAGGATTGTGCATTTCATTGTTCAATAGTGAAAACACACCAGAGACTGAAACACTTGGGGGTTTATTGGCCAATTATGTACGCGGACACACATGCTTATGTTACCAATTGTACTATATGTAGTGCCAAACGACCAGTGGATCACGTGACATTGTTTCAGGTAAACATTGCACCTGCATGGAGTCAATATATCATTGATTTCTTAACCACAAGGACGTTTTCTGAAAACATAACAAGAGTACGGAAAAGGGCTATAGAGCTGGAGGCTCGTGACTTTCAGTTAATTGGGAACCAACTCTATAAGCGAGGAAAGGATAATCAACTTAGAATCTGTGCAAGTGAAAGTGAATACCTGTTGATTCTAGAACACGCACATAGCAGAATAAGTGGAGGCCATTATTCAGGTGATAAGACGGCAAAAATTGTCTTAACCACAGGAATATGGTGGCCTACATTACATATGGATGCTGAAGAGTTTGTAAAGCGTTGTGACGCATGTCAGCGCACCAAGGTGCCGATAAAGAGAGATGAGATGCCACTACGGCCAATGATGGGAGCAAGGGCATTTGCAAAATGGGGAATTGATTTTGTGGGACCTATTTCACCCCCTGCATATCGCACCCATACCCAATATATCACTGTGGCTACGGACTATCTCACAAAATGGGCGGAAGCCAAGCCAACACAAAAAGCAGATGCACGAACCACTGCACAATTTTTGTATGGGAATGTCTTTGTACGATACGGGTTACCAATAGAAATAGTCAGTGATCGAGGAACGCATTTTCTTAATGAAGTCATTGAATATTTGCTAGAGGAGTTCATGGTTATACACATAAAATCTGCTCCATATCATCCACAAGCAAATGGACAAGCTGAGGCCACAAATAAAACACTATGCAAGGGTCTCACTAAAATTGTATCAGAGTCAAGAACAGATTGGGATCAACAGCTACACTCAACACTATGGGCATACAGGGTAGCTTACAAAACATCGATAGGAACGACATCGTATAACATGGTGTTTGGCCTAAATGCTATATTACCCATAGAGTTTTTAATTCCAACTCTACGAGTAGCAAAACGCTTAGAATGGACAGGGCATGAGCTCTCTTCAAGAATAGATGACCTTGAAAAGCTAGATGAACTTCGCTTAAGAGCTGTAGCTTCGATCTATGCTAAAAAGAGAAGACAAAAGGAGTTTTTTGACAAGCATGTGCGCACGAAAGAGTTCAAAACCGGTGATTATGTACTTGTTTATACCTTGAAGCAGCATGCCAAGAAACTTAAAAAGTGAGGGATGGGACCCTTTGTGATTAGTGACATATCACAAAGCGGAGCTGTCAAGCTTGCTACATTAGCAGGTGAAGAAATGCCAAATTGGATTAGTGGGTGTCGGTTGAAGAAATATCATTTACCACTAACACAAGATATGCTTCAACAAATCCATCAAGGAAAAAAACGAATGAAGGAGAAACAGAGGGTATGAGAAGAAGCTCAAGCAGAAGCAAAAGAACGCATTGCAAAAAGAAGACTTCTGCGACAACAACAACAATGTGGAACACCATTGCGAATCAATGCCACTCGACTAACGAAGTTTGATGAAGACATAGTGGAGCCAATAATTGCAATCAAAGTGGGTAGCAATCGGGTCGAATCGACGGCTTTGCTTGATTCTGGAGCTCAAGCAAATTTGATCTCTGACAGATTATATAAACGGCTCAAACCCACAGGTCAACTTCATCCTACTCCACAAGTGCTGAAAAGTAGTACATCACATTCACTGAAAACATTGGGCTGGATTATATTGCATGTACAAGTACATCAATATATTTACCCACACAAGTTTTATGTGGTGAAGGATGAAAGCACACAACACCCCATAATGTTGGGACAACCTTGGCAAAAAGAGTACAATGTACATATAGATTAGAATGCGAATGCGGTCAATATTCAACATACACAAGAACAACAGGTGGTAGCCTTTGCTAAGCAACCCCGGAATAATCAGCTGCCAGCAATGCAATTACTGGATAAAAAGCCAAAAGGAAGGGTACCACTAAAAAGCAAACAGGGAACTACCAACCATGCTCACTACATGCATAAGAAGTCACCTACCGCAGTGAACATATCAGAGTTAGCAACATGAGAAAAACAAGTATGGGTGCGGAAGGATAGAAGTGACATGGCAGACAAACCACAATACAACGGAAGAATTCAACAGAGACAGATAGTTCAACCAAAATCCAAGGTAATAAAAAAGATATGGATCCCAAAGAAAATGCTTAGGAATAACTTCAATATGACTCGCATCTGGATCCCAAAACCGAAGCAAAAGGAACTCCCTTCAGTACAAGCAACATCGGAAAACAGACAGCTGCATATGAAACCAACAAATCGATTTATGTGAATGCCAATCAACAACAAAAAAATTGCACACAAGGAAGTCGCGATAAACCTACAAAGACCGGCAAAAAAAAGCTACAAATGGAAAGCAAAAGAGATAAGGTCTACGGCCATTCCGACCAAGCCAATTCTCTCCAAGGAGACGACTACGGACATATCAACAATAGCGGCAAAGCAACCGACTTTTGCAAGAAAGACAATCAAACAAAGAGCAGTAGAGTTACAGCTTTTACTTACAAAGAAAACAGGAAACCTCGACGGCGAATGCCAATAAGCATCTTCTTATACCCTTCTCTTGCACAACATTAATTTTTCCATGCATTGACCGAGTATGCACAATATAGGGCCACATTACACGGCCAAGCATTAGCACAATTCTTCCAACCCATACACGGCACATACACCGAGGTGATACCTTGTCGTCCGGGAGGACTCCGGCTAGGAGGGGGGGAGGCATTCTCAAATGCGGACCCAATGGCAGAAAGAGCAAAACGAAAAAAAAGGACATGTTTTTCGACTATTTTTAAGGGTTGTTGTTTGATTGTGAAATTTTCTGGACTAACCCAAGTACATATGCCCTTATACAACATGAATCTACAGGTATATAGGGCCAAATGCCAAATCAAGCCCCTAGGTGTGTGTATATAAGTAGAAATAGCCATTTTCGAGCAAAATATTGGTAAAGCGGAGAAATCCGGCCATAAAAATTGCATGCGAGTGTATATAATGTTTTGCGGTGATGTTTTTGATTTATTATGATTTTGGGGGATTTTCAAGGTTTGATTTGCTATTTTCCTTTTAATTTTGCTAATTTCCGGCAGAAAAACTTCAAAAATACAAAAAGTAGGTGAAAAACGGTCGTAATGAAAAACAAAAAATATGGGGATGATTAGTGACTATAGGACAACCTATGGTACAGTGGGGGTGCAATTATGAGACTGGAGCGGAAAGTGTGATTTGGCCAGATTTTGACCGAAACATCAAATCTCTTGCAGACTGGGCAAATGGAGTCCAAATCAAGAAATTTCTGAGCCTAAACCGCATCTCACAAGAAGTTGGGAGCACATGTCAAATTTCATGGAAAGCGGTTCGGGGACCCCCATTATAAAAAAATTTCACTTCATTTTTAGCTCATTTCCACTATTGACCTTTGAGAGAGAGCTCCTGCCACTTAGAGCGAACGGAACTTCCAGCAGCTTCTACGATGCGCACGACTACCCGACGGGCTTCATACATGAGAGGTAGGCTCACCACCTTGAGCTTTTCGCGCATGTTTGTCGTTTTGTCGCGAAAACTAGCATAGGGTTCACACAGAAAGCGGGCAGTAGAGACCTATAAGTAGAAGTGGCCACCTAACGGCTAACCCAAAAGCAACGAGGCTTCATCGGCAGCTTACCCTAGCATAGGAGACCAGTCTTGGATGTCCAAAGGCTATATAAAACCATCGTGAAAAACCCTAATTCCTAGAACCCCGCAAGAGGCCACCAAATGGGAAATCGGCAGAAAGGCGCCCAAATGCTACCAAAATTCATGGGTAGGAGCAACTCGACATGCTCGACAAGTCTATGTAGCCCACATGACCAAAAGGTGACCCGAAGCGGCACTAAACTTTACAAACGGCATCAGACACACAAAGCGTCAAATAGCTCTTGCGGCCAAACCGCATGTCCGTTTGCCACCAAAATTCACGAGCAGCTTTCCTAGACCATCAACAACCAAGTCCTATGGTGGTAGACCACCACAAGTCATCAAAGATATGTAAACTCAACCACGGGTGCTTCTAGAGCGACAAATTGCCAAATGGAGCTCCGATGAAGCCAAAGTCGACAAAAACCATACGGCAAGGATCCCCAAGGGATCGAGAAGCTATGGAGACCAACATCAAGAAATTTCATCGTCGAAAAGCACTCCAAAAGTCAGAAAACGGCTATGAGGCTCTGAAATCCACACAGGGAGTTACTTTCTATCCAGTTGAATTTTTTGTTGAAATTAGGCTTAAAAGGGACTCAGGGGGACTAAGGGCAAGCACCGGTAGCAATTACCATAAAAAAATCATCAGGGGACATCCTACGCGTAGGATGTCTCAAGACCATTTCTGGGCCCAAAACCCAACATTTCTCATCACACACATTTTTTGAATAGCCTTTACATGCTAGCCACCATGTTCATCACATTTGGACCAAAATTGACCTCATATGCATGAAAAAACGCAAAGTCAGGGTATAGATGCAATAATGGGCCATAGACCTACCAAAACTTGTCCAAACCACATGAAAATTGCACAATACATTCATGAGCACATTGCCAACAAATCTGTGTGGTCACTTGCAAAAATTGATGAAGAAGACATCCTACGCGTAGGATGTCTATTTGACATTTTCCATTCCAGATCTTTTTATATCACCCTCAAGAGCTCACATACCAAGTTTGAAGCCATTCTAATCATTTTTGACCCCCAACACCTCCAAGATACACATTTTGAGCCCAAAAACACTACACAGGGTCTTACCAACATCAATTCTTGTCCAAATCAATCCAAGAGCATGGCCATGTTCCACATGCCAAGGACTACCCACAAAACAAATCTCAAGCCATTTTGATGAAATAGACATCCTACGCGTAGGATGTCTCCAACATGTTTTTGAACTTCTGTGCAAACAATGACATCATGGGAGCCATTACCATGGTGCAAGGAGCCCATATATCAATTTTCAACCCATTTGGATATCATTTGCTACATGTTGTGGACTTTCTACCCAATTTGTGACCTAAAGCATGAATTTGCCCAAAAATCCATATTTTGATGCCCAAATCCAAATCCAATCACATAGCCATGTTGCACAGGCCAAGGACCACCAGCATGTCAAGTATCACCAAAATCTGATGAAAAAGGTAGGATGTCTAAATGATAAATTTTTGCCAGAATCCTACTGTGAGCACATGCACAGTTTCCCAAGTTCCTTTTAAGTTTTATTTTCAATTTTCAAGTCATTTGGATAGATAAAACTCAGTTTCTTAGCTGATATGGAAAAAACACTAACTTCGGACTACTGAGTGCAACAGGATCTATGGCAGCCGCAAAGTCACCGGCAAAGAAGAAGAGGATGACCATAAAGGATTATTTGGAAGAAGTAGAGCCCTTCGTCATACCAGAAGGAACTCTAAAGCCAACCAGCACATGGATCCAAGAGGACCTGCTAGAGTCAAATGATCTAAAGATCTACCAAGGCGTGTTCAAAGACACCGAAGGAAATGTGATAGAGCTACCCATGCTACCACGGGAGCTCAATGAGTTTGTCAGAAGTAAGATGGCAGAGTACCTTGAGAAGATTGATCTCCACAATTATTTTGAAGCTGTGCCGGCAGGTATTGACATAAAAAGAGTATGGGAATTTGTGACGACAATCAAGGAAGACGGAGTGGCACGAGTTATGGATCTACAGGGCAAGCCAGACACGGAGATTATAATCACGGAGAGAGTGGTGGCAGCTGCACTAGACCTCTCCAACAAAGGGGATAGAGTAACCAAAAGAAGAGACGAAGTAAAGGTGTACACAGAAAAGAAAGGCAACTACACTTTTGAAGACATTGCCAACCCCAAAGTGGCAATCATGAGTCAGCTGTACAACCAGTACTTCCATATGTGTACAAAGTGGCCACAAAAGTACAGAATGCCGCCTGGAGCAATTGCCACAACATTCACCTAGGCGATGCAGAAAAGCAAGCCGAAGGTAATCAATTATGCAGCTTATATACATGATAATCTGGTGAAGATGGGCAACAAGAACCCCACATACATTGTGCCGGGTGAGCTAATCACGAAAGTGATTTATGGGGCATTGCACGCCAAGGGAAGATGGCCCGACCCTCCATCACAGAACGACTGGATGAGGCTCAAGGAAGATAAGGAAGAGGAACAACCCAAAGCACCAAGGGTGGCAACACGTTTGAAACGCCGGCTAGAAGCCGTGCAAGAAGAGCAGCCAGAGCTGAAGAAGGGAAAGAAGGAATCTGTCCAAGTGCCCGTCAAAGAGACGAAATCACAGAAGGCGGCACGGCTAGAGCGGCTGATGGAAAGTTTCAGGGCTGAAAGAGCCCTCAAAGGAGATTTGAATGAGCTATGAAAGCCGTCTCTAGAAGCAATGTCGGGATCATCCCAAAGGGTGCACAGAGACAGATTTGATGACTATATTAAGAATTTTGAGATTCTGGATGCCACAATGGAAAATATCCCACATGTACCATTTACAGAAGCAGAAGTGGAGCAAGTCCGACGACAACTGCTAGAGGAGCAGGAAGGCCAAGAGAGAGAGAGGAAGACAAAGGCAGACATGGATTTCAAGAAAAAGCCGACAACTCCACTGTCCAGCCCTGAGTCCAGCCCAGCCCACCGCCCTCACCACCTCCTCGTAGCCCTCCACAAACTCAACAGAAAGAGGAGCAAGACAAACCTAAAGATAAAGAAGAGTCAAGGCAAGAACAGAGGCAAGAACAAGAGCAAAAAGAAGAAGCTAAGCCCAGAAGTGAGCAGCCAGAGCCAAATGAAGCAAGGTATAACACATTTCTAGACCTACTAGCTGTCGGATATTCAAAAGAAGAGGCTGCCACAGTCGCATTTGACTTGGTAAGCACAGGGCCCAAAGAACAAATACAGAGCCTGCGGTTAGTGGAGCTTAAAGAATGGCCACTGATACAGTGGACCTGCACCCACCCACCAATGATTGGGATGTGGTGATGACCAAGCTAACCGGGCTAAGGGCACATTCAATGGCCACAAAAAGTGAAATGGCTAATCTCAAATCCAGTAAAGTGCAGATAAAGCTTGAAGTTGACACTTTACAAAAACAAAGCCAAAGGGAGATAGAGAGAGAAGCAGAGCTGCAAGCCAGTCTGGAAAAGGCATTGCAAAGATGCCAAGAGATGGAAAGAGAGAATCAGGCAGCAACTCAAAGACTGCAAGGAGCCGAAGAAGAGTACAGAAAACTCAGCAAGACATTGACAGATGCAGAGAGGAAAAGGGATAACCTAACCCTACAACTTGCTGAGGAGTCCAAGGAAGTGGAGGCCATGCAGAATGCCAAAGAGAAGGTAGAAATAGAGCAAGAGGCTAGCGAGGATGAGGTCCTTGAGCTCAAGGACCAGCTTAAAGTTAAAGATCAAACCATCCAACGGCTACGGGCATCTCCTGCCAGAGTCAGAGCTACTAGCTCGACTCACACCACTTAAGAGAGCTAGATTTATGAAGAACAAATGAAAGAGCTCCAGAAAAAGTTGACCTTAGAGAACAAGCAAAGGCTGACGATGGCAGAAGGGTCAGTGCTCTTGCAAACACGCATAGAAGAAGAGCACAAGGCAATGCAAGATGAGCTGGAGAACATCAAGAGAAAGCTCGAGGAGGCGGAGAAGATAAACGCCGATTTGAACGACCTCCTCGTGAACATGGGAGAACAAGCTGAAGCAGAGAAACAGACATTCCAAAAGCAGATAGAAGAGCTGAGAGGCCAGCAGGCAGAAGAGCAGGCAAGCACAGGGCCAACAGCCATGGAAGGCATAGACCTAGAGAATGTGGCAGATCCTGTGGACACACCATGCAAGAGGAAATCCTTGTCGGACCCTCTCAAGAGCCACAAAATCTGACACAAGAAGAGGAAGAGAAGCTGTGCAAGGCCATAGAAGCAAAAATCAGAGAAACGGCCAAAGAAGCTTTGGAATGGGAGCAGAGGGTTTTTAATCCATGACCATTCAGAAGATAGACGCCAGCAATCTTCGGCGTGAATGGCTACATCCCTCTCTCCCATATCCTTTGCTAAAGTACGAAGCCGCCACAATCAACAAAAGAATCAGAGAAGAGCCAACATTGCCACTCTACACAGCAGACATCTCCAAGCCTGAAGGGGTAAAGTTGATAGTTGACTCCCAGCCCAGGTGGAGAAAGTCATTGTTGGAGCCCATTGGTCCAACTGTTGTAATGAGCTCATCTTGTAAAGCATATCAAATTCCATTTTTTATGTCAAAGACGTCTTATCATTTTGATCCATTCGTCTGGATTATGTAAATATTAGTCAGTTAGTCAAGACTCACATTTATTCCCACTTTGTAATCATGAGCAAGAGAACCCCATGTACATTTTTGAGCTAAGGTGACTAAAGTATAAGAGTCACCTTATAACCATTTTTTGAACAACATTTGAATTAATCCTGTGTCGTAGGAGTCTGAGAGAGAGAGAGAGAGAGAGAGAGAGAGAGAGAGAGAGAGAGAGAGAGAGAGAGAGAGAGAGAGTGTGTCTTATCCTCTTCGCTACGTGCTTCTCCCTCACCGGATTCACGACGCGACCACACCATCGCAGTAGTCTCTCCGAGAGCTACGCGCCCACGCCACGCATTCGCTGTTTCGAGTTGATCGCGATCGATTCTGCCTCGAGCTTGTTTTGCTTGTAAGTAGCACAAACGGTTTCTGTTTTCAATAATCAAGTGCTTCATGGAATGAGGAAGAGATTAGCTACATATAGATACTGATGAACTTAAGTTTTGCCTACTTTTGGATTATGACTTGTTGGTCTATCGCGACAGCATTCGAGATAGCTAAGGTTCAAATCTGGTGAGATTAGACTTATAGGTAAATATGTCCTAGTGAGAGGATGGTGCCTAGTAAGTTTGATGCGATTCCGAGTTCATTGGACGTGTAAACTGTGTTGTGAGCGTTAAAGGGATAGAGTGGGTTGCAATCTACCAGGGTTAGTGATTGATGCATCATAAAAGTGCGTATGTGTAGATTGGTCTCAGCCTGACAAGCTAACGAGATTGCCTACGTGCACCTACGGGTTAGTCGTGTCATCGGATGATAAGTATGTTGTCTGTGTCGTGCTCGTGAGTATGAACAGGGGAGTAGTTTTGCCCATAAAACATTGGCGCCATTGCTGGGGACCGAAGACCTTAAGTAGGGAGATCTACGTCACTCGTGTGATGGTTAGCTTACTTTAGTTTTGACTAGAGAGAGCTTAAACTTTTAAAACAAGATCCAGGATAGAGTATCCTGAGGTCTAGTGGATAGCCAGGAAGCCTGTGTCTTGCCGAGGGTCTGCGACTAGTTAGATTTAGTTAAATAGGATAAAGAGGAGTTATGGTTTTTGGTTTTAAGTGCTTGTGATACTTGTGGAGAAATAGAGTAGAAAAACGCTGTAAAACCGCAAAAAAACAAACAAAAAGAAGGAACAATAAGGCTGTTTGCTTGCCTTGAAAGCAAAACCCACCCCATATACCCTTGAAAGGGGTGAAAAGAGTCGACATTGAAATTTATGATCCAACACTCGAGAAAACATAAAAACTGTGACCAAAACCAACAAAAGAAAAAAAGAAACAGATGATTGTCATAAGGAAACATTAAGTGATCCTAAAAGAGGCCAAGATGAGATATAACCATTAGCCAAGGGTAAACTAACTGTGTCATGAGGTATGACTGATGTGCACAAGGTTAAGATGCATCAAATTTGCATCACTTCAAGTGCAATGGAGTTGTGAATTGTCAGAGAAAAGTGAAATTTGTGAAGTGCTTGAGTTTGAGGTCAAAATAAGTCCAAACTTCACAAAACTTGAGGGATAGACTTATATGGACTCAGGGAACAAGACTATGCAAAAACAGACAAAAAATTAAGTCCCCATTGCTCACTGCCTGGTCTATCGCGATAGACTGGTGAAGGTGGTGTTTGTCTAGCAACAAGCAAAAAACCCTGATACCACAAGCTTAACACATCAATACAAGGGTACTCACAAAAATTGAGTGAAGTTGAACACCAATTTTGACCCCAAAACTTCAAAACTGGTGTGTGGAGTCTGAATTCAGAGACAAGGGCAAGAAGTCTTTGACCAAATGTCCAAACAGTGCCAAAATTGGTCAATGCACTACACAAGGGGAGACTAAACTAACTGTGGAGAAAACTTTGGAAAAAAGCTGAAAATGAAGAAAGTGCTCAGTCTATCGTGATAGACCAAGGAACTTTCTGCTGGGAACTTTTCTTTCAAATTTTCCCTAGGGAGAGCTTTATTAGGGCCTAAATAGCAGACACACCAAAATTCAAGGCATTTAGATCACTGAAGGTCAAGCTGAGGGTCAGATAGAGAATCAAGCTCCGACTGAAACACTAAAATGGGACCAAAACCCAACCCAAGTGTCCAAACTTCACAAAACTTGAGGGATAGGCTATAGAGGGTAACTGGAACTCAAGGGTAAAGTCACAATTTTGAATTGACTTGTGCCAGAGCAAACTGTCAGTCTATCGCGATAGACTAAGGAAGTAGTGAATCAGACACTTTTTGCAATTTGTGACTATACTGCTAGAACATACTCTCTCTATAGATCCCAGCCATCATTTCATAATTGAAATTGGACCACCAGAAGACTGATTAAGTGGTTGCTGTAGATACTTGAAAGATTTTTTGGTAATTCAGGAAAAAGCACTTGTGAACAGACTAACCATCATTGTGTAGATCCCAGAAGGAGGCCATCACAAAGTTATACAGGAAGAAGGAGTCCAGGTAAGCTTTAAGTTTGCAACAAAACTTTCATTCTTATGTATTTAAGGTCAGGGGCCTTTGTTAAGTCGGGAACTAAAAGTGTCAAAAGTCAAATTAGCACTACATCCACAGAAGAGAGTGTAACATAGACGAGACTAGACCCATTGGCACCAATCATTGAAGAGGGTAGTGATACTGACACTTCATCGGAAAAGTCCTTCTTCATGATGGGGAGTCAACAACTAGGAGGTTTCATCGGTGAAGGACCAATGCCAGGAGGGAGCACCTCCCTACATCCTTTACATGAAACCCAACTCACTATAATCTTCTTGGAAGGAACTAACTCGAAGGGAGCCCTAGTCTATTCTGACTATCGGGGACGCAAGTGTATTTGTATTGAAGAAAGACCGGCTTAGAGACTAGAGATAATTCGAGTCTACGATGATGGAGACAGATTCAGAGACGAAAAGGGAAACCACTATCTGATAGTGAGTAACCCTAAGGATTACAACAAATATGGGGATAACGTGGCAAAAGGGAAAATGGTTTCAGAAACCCAAGAACCGCCTCCTAACATTGATCGACCTGGAGCGCTTTTTACGTATGATAAGAAAACAACCAGGGTCCCAACCTATAATGAGAATGTAGGGATTTACAAGCATGAAAGCGAGGGAAGATTCTCTTACTTTCGATGCAAGGAACCCTACCCAAATGAATTAAGCAAGGACAAGGTTCTTTACTTATTTTCTTATGAAACTGCTATGGGGAAGGATATTGTTTTCGTTGACAGATACGGGCGAGAATACAAACGTATTCTCCCAGAAGAGGTTGAAAAGGCAACAGTTCCGGGAGCATCAACCTGTGGCCCCGATGAGGTACCAAGAGCCACCTACACCCCTAGCAAGTCGACTAATCCCTTTTTAGAAGAGTATGACGCTACCTCACATTCTACCCGACCACCGACGTCCAACTACCAGGACCAACCAGCTACTCAGCCATCACTGTAGGCATGGCTTCGACTGAGTGCTACATTAGAACAAGACCGAACCCGAGAGGGTTATCAAACCGCACGAGGGTTAAGGGATTTACAAGAACCACCACTCTATGCACATTATCAAGGAGAGAGTAAGCCAAAGACTCAGGGGTCAACTGAGCTTGGAAGAACACCTCGAGAACGAGTTCGGAGAGATGAACCATCTCTCACGAGAACTGTTAGAAATTATGGATTAGGAGCACCATTGAGAGAGGAACCTGGCCACTACAGAAGACCAGAGGAGGTATATCGACTAGGACGGGGAGATCCCATGATGAGATTTGGAGACCATCGTAGAATTAGACCTTCTCAAGTGCAAAAATGGGTAAACAAGAAATATACGTGAAGCAGGGATCCGAGAGATCATGTAGCAGCCTTTGTGCGTGTAATTAGAGGTGAAGAGGTGCTAGACTTTCCTACCCAATTTGCAGGATTCGGTTTAACCTTAGAGGATGATGCGGCTACATGGTTTGACTCGGTGGAGCGAAGAGACTTTGAGTCTATGGAGGAAGTGTTTGACGAGTTTATCGAGGAATTCTCACAAAGGGGGATAGCTCATAATACAGTCTCACAAATCCATAAATTCAAACAGAAAGATGGAGAGTCCGTGCGAAAGGCCGCCCTCCGATTAAAAAGATATGTTAAGTTCTGTCCCGTGGAAGAACTGCCAACTCAGTCCAGACTTATGCTTATATTTATCCAAGGACTAAGGAATGCAGATCTTCAAAAGGACTTGCCTATGAAAAGGAGCACTACGTTGAATGATTTGACCAAGGAAGCTCTATACCTTGTGGACAATTGTGCGGTCTACAAAGAGGGTGAGTTCAAGGATCTTGACGATGATTCTTCCTCGCAACAAAGCGGGAGCAAGTCTGCTAAGACAACACTGAAAGGGGAAGTAGCAGTAAGCCAAGAGCAGCTGGTAAAGGAAGTGCTTAAAAAAATTAACTTGTATTCCAAACCACAAGCTAAACAACCAAAATGGTGTGCGATTGAACAAAAATGGACAAACCATGGGACGGAGGAGTGTTATTATAACAAGGGATATGTGAGAGAACGACCATATGCTCCACAAGCTCAGGCGACATCTCCTCAAGTCCAACCGATGCCTAGATATCAGACTGGCAACCTACCAGGACCAGTAGGTGCAGAAAGACCACAACCAGTCTTGGGACAAGAACCACCCCTACCAGGATTACGACCAGTCGGCATAAGATACACACCCACAGTAACTGAGTCGGACGAGAAGGCTTTGGTACCTATGCATGCATACTACGACGAGCCCAATGGATATGCGGCGAACTCTGTCTATTATCCACCGGACGAACCCTCTACACCAGAATCATGGAGCATGATAGGAAATACAGGACTACCAACTGCGGAACAGGCAGCGGGAGAAGGACGATATAGCCTGGATGAAAGAACACTGTTGTTCATAGCCAACGGAGGCATGAGCGGGCAAAGAATTGCGCACCAACAAAGAGGAGCTCCAGGAGCACCTCAACAGCCTAAAGGACCATGCTACAAGTGTGGAAGAGATCATTGGCTGAGGGACTGCCCTCATGACGAAATCATTAGGGTCAACACATATTGCACGGAGTGTGGAATTACTCACTTGATCCCTGATTGCCCTAAAAACCCGAGCAAAGGAGCAAAAACTACCTTGAATATGCTGGGAGCGCTACCGTCCAGTGGAGGGTTAGAAAACGAAACTCCGATTCCTGTTAAGATCTTGACTAGAGCCCAAGCAAGGAAAAATGACATTCAGCCCAAGAGTAACGATGAAAATCAAGAAGAAATCAAGACTGACAAGTCTAGCGTCAGTCGTGATAATCCTTGGAAAGAACGAAAAGCAAAAATGAAAGCTAGACGTGAGCGAAAACAAAAAGATGTAGAAGCTAAGCTAACGATAGCTCGAGAGCAACTTAAACAGCAAAGAGAATCTGACTCTCTAAAATCAACGGGAGGACCAAAGAGTGCAAGCTCAGGAGGGTCGGTATTGGTAGATAAGATCAATGAACCCTTAGATGAAATCTTGCAAGCATATGAAGCAAGATTGAAGAACAGACAGACCCTAGAGCAAAGGTGGATGACATATCCATATCCAGAGATAGAAAAACAGAGACTAGAGATGTGCAAACAGCTGATTGAAACTGCACAAGCTTTACTGGAGCCTCCACCTATGGAAGCAGGAGATAGAGTAATCAAACCACCAAACAATGAAACACCTCACAAAACCGAACAAAGGATACCCGACAAGATAGAAAACATTAAATCCTTGCCGGATGTAGAGGATGCAAAAGACGTACCTAATAGCACTGATGAATCACTGAAAGATTTTCCACCATATTCCCCTATTGTGGAAGAAAATTGGCATGAAGAGCTATGGGAAACGGTGCGAAAAGCTCAAGGAAAATATGAGACAAAAACAGTTGAGTCAGCGCCTTTCTCGGAGCTGAACTTGAATAAAACTCCATGGGATCTAGACGTTAAATCATTTCAAGGGGATAATGGTTCAGTTGCATCCGAAGATAGCAGACCACAATCTCTCAGAACTTTGCCATCATACATGGGGGACTATGAGGCAAGATCAGAAATTCGAAGAGTACCTTCTCAGAGAATATGCGGTTCAAATCAATTGGACACTAAAATCCTGACAGACTTGTTGACCACTCCGGTCAAGTGTACAATCACATTGGCAGAATTGTTAAAAATTAGGCCAAGCATGTGGACGGAAGTGGGCAAATGTCTTGAAAAATTTGGCATAAGGACGCCTCTTAAGTTCTTCGAAACCGAGCTTGATGACACAGAACCGAAGAAAGTCAACACTAGACCAGTGCCACTCAACAAGGTAGGAGAGTATTGTTAGGGTGAAGATGGCAACCAACCCTACCAGTTGAGTATAATGGCATAGAGACTAAGGCAATACTTGATAGTGGAGCTGGCATTGCCATTGCGACCAAATTGCTATGGGAAAAATGGGGAAAACCAGCAATACGAACAACTAGAATGAAATTGCAACTGGCGGATGGGCACATAGAAAGGCCTATAGGATTGCTTGAGGCAATTGTGGTATCTTCTTGTGGCATAGAATACGAACATACCTTTGCCATAGTGGATTTCGGCAAGAGGAACAACTATGAAATTATCCTTGGTAGGCCGTTCATGAGGCAACTCAAAATGGTACAGGACTGGGGGTATGATTATTTGTATCTAAGACATGCTGAAACTACTACACACATAAACATGAAAAATCATAGCTACCATGATGTCACGAGAACCCCTGTGGAAGAATTTGACTCAGCCACCATTAGTGGATCAGAAGTCCCAGCATGGCTTTGTAAGAAAAAAGAAATATGGATGTGTGGGGCATCTCAATGTAGTGAATTTGACCACAATGAAAGGACACTAGAGAGGGTCTTGGAAGACGATGCCTATATACGAGAACCTTTTCCTGAAGAGAATCTCTAACCCCTAGAATGGTCTCAAATTTTGGCTACATTGGATGTATGCGTCAATGAAGTCACACCCACCAAATTTTGTGATGAGAATGGCTACGATATCATACCATACTACATGTTGAGCAAAATTGTGGAGGAGGACGAGGACGAGGTAGATACTGAGAATACGAGGATCCATAAAACGGAAACGAAACTTGAGATTAAGATAGTGGGCTATGTGGACATCCCCACTAAAGAAATCAAGCAGGAAGGAGAAGAATTTTATGATTCTTCTGATCAAAGTGAAAACGAGAATAACGCGGATGACGAGAAGTTGGAAAATACAGAGGGAGACGACAATCAAGATCAAGACAATGACGTCTTCTACAATTTCCCAAACCAAAGTGAGAAACGCCAAAAAAGATACAAGAGTAAACGACACCACATCAGTGCACCAACTAGGTTGCGACCCATGCCGGAGTTTGAGGGTAAGACACATTTCCTTATGAACATTCATGCAATTGATTGTGCTAAGGATAAAGTGTCAGGAAGATTTCTTAAGGTGGCTGAAGACTCAGGATTTAAGTCCAGACTGTTGAAACCTAAAAAAAACAGCAAACAAAAAAAAGGAAAACTGAATGTCTGTTGTAGTTCAATTATGACAAAAATTGAACGGAAAACGAGATACAATGAGTTGAAACAAAAGATAAAAAATGTATGGACAACTGAAATGGAAAGTAGTGATGGAACGAACACTAGTGATGGGAGTAAAAAGATAGATGTACCTCCTCACTATTGTAAGTACACCATTCAGGAAAGAACATTGGTGGTTTAGCAGCCAATGAGGGAGCCTAAATCAAACGAGTCCTACGATGGACCAGAGAACGCCAAGAAAATAGACTTAGCAGAGCCAGGAGAAAATCCTCGGCCTGCTTACATTGCCACAAATCTAGGTCGAGAAGAAGAGAACTTACTGATCAAAACACTTAAGGAATTTCGAGATGTATTTGCATGGTCGTACAAAGATTTGAAGGGAGTGGATCCTAACATTTGTGAACATTCAATCCCTTTGAAGTCTGATGCAAAGCCAAGCAAACAACGTCCATACACGTATAATGAGACATTCGCCAAAATGATAAAAGAGGAGATAGACAAACTTATGGAGGTTGAATTTATTTATGAGATAGAACACACGGACTGGGTGTCCCCGATAGTGGTGGCACCTAAGAAAAACGGGAAATTACGAGTGTGTGTAAATCTCAAGAAGGTAAACGTAGCAACAATAAGAGACAACTACCCTCTTCCTATCACTGAACACGCTCTGGAACGAGTGGCGGGCAAGCAAGCCTATAGCTTTATGGACGGATTCTCTGGTTATAACCAATTGGGGGTCAAACTAGAAGATCAATATAAAACAGCATTTGCAACAGAATGGGACATATATGCGTTTAGGGTAATGCCATTTGGCTTGACCAATGCTCCAGCCACATTTCAGAGATTAATGACACACGCTTTTAAAGAATACTTGCGAAAATTCTTGGATATTTACATGGACGACTTGTGTGTCTATTCTCTATTGAGAGAAGACCATATAGATCATCTGAGAAAAGTATTCCAAAAATGCAGAACGTATAGGATTTGCCTCAACCCAGAAAAATGCGGCTAATGGAATTACCACTGATGAAGACAAGGTGAAGGTGATCATAGAATTGCCAAGACCAAACACTGTACGAGAGGTACAATTATTTATGGGACATTGTGGATACTATCGACGTTTTATCTACATGTACGTTGTAATAGCAAAACCCTTGTATAGTCTAATCATGCTCTTCATTTGGACAAATGAATGTGAGGAGTCATTCCAGAAACTAAAAGATGCATTGGTACCTGCACCAATTCTAAAAGCACCAGATTGGTCAAAGATCTTCCATGTACATGTAGATGCTTCGGCATTTGCAATAGGCTGTATATTGGCACAACCAGATGAGGGAAAGACGGATTTTCCAATCAGTTATGCTAGTAGACAACTCAACAGTGCAGAAAAGAATTATACTACCACTGAAAGAGAAGGATTGGGTATGATATATGCTGTAAAGAAATTTCGGCATTACTTACTCGCGAACAAATTTACATTCTTTGTGGATCATCAGGCACTCTTGTACTTAGTAAACAAACCTTGCAACACGGGACGAATTGTAAGATGGTTCATTGTGTTGCTGGAGTTTGATTTTACGGTAGTGGTTAAGAAAGGAAAATCTCATCAAAGAGCAGACCACCTTTCTCGATTACTACATGGTGAAAAAGCCATTGGGGTAGATGATGATCTCCCAGACGCATACCTGTTTAATATAGAGATGGTACCGAAATGGTCAGAGCAAATTATTCCGTTGCTGACATATGGAATGAATCTTGACGACAAACACACGGTGGAAGACATTAGACAAGCACGAAATTACACAATGCTTGCGGGAAGAATGTACCATCATGGAAACGATGGGATTCTAAGGTTGTGTATAGGCCCAGAGGAGTACGAAGCGTATCTAGAGGAGGCCCACACACAAACAGGGGGATTCCATAGAGGAAATCAAATGATGTATGCACAATTAAGAAGATTTGGAGTGTATTGGCCAGGAATGGCAGGTGATGTAGAAAATTACATCAAGAAATGCGACTTTTGCACATCCAATACCACTGTGGATTATGCCACATTATACCAAGTGACAATAGCACCCTCATGGAGTCATGCTATTGTGGATTATTTGACTAATAAGGAGCTGCCAGGAGATTGGTCTAAAGCCAGACAAAAGGCTTTACAAATCGAAGCGAATAGGTATACCCTCATTAGTGACCAATTGTACAAAAGAGGAATTGATGACCAACTGAGGTTAGTTCCTCATGAAACTGACTACTTTCCATTATTGGAACAGGCTCATGCAGGCATAGCAGGTGGTCATTTTTCAGCAGAGAGAATCGTAAAAATCATTATGGTTGCAGGTATATGGTGGCCGACCATGATTCAAGATGCAGCAGAATTCGTGAAAAGGTGTGATGAATGTCAACGAACTAAGGTACTAGTTAAAAGAGACGAAATGCCTTTAAGACCAATGATGAGTGCTCAAGCATTCGCTAAATGGGGATTGGACTTCGTTGGTCCTATCACTCCACCAGCGTATCGTTCACAAGCACAATATATCATAGTGGCCATGGACTACATGACCAAATGGGTGGAAGCAAAAGCCACAACGAAAGCAGACGCTAGAACCACGGCACAATTCTTATATGAATATGTGTTTACACGTTATGGCCTTCCAATCGAGCTGGTGAGTGATAGAGGGACACACTTTGTAAATGAAGTTATCCAACATCTCTTAAATGAGTTTATGGTAATTCATAGCAAATCTGCACCCTATCATCCACAAGCCAATGGCCAAGCGGAAGCGACCGACAAAATATTGTGCACGGTTCTTACGAAACTGGTTAGTGAAACAAGAACAGATTGGGATCAGATGCTCTATTCGGCATTGTGGGCTTATTGAGTTGCATATAAAACAACACTTAATGCCACACCATTTAATATGGTATATGGGTTAAATGCAATATTGTCTATTGACTTTTTGATCCCCACACTAAGGGTAGCCAAACAATTGGACTGGACAGGGCATGAACTTTCAGAACGGTTAGAGGACCTTGAAAAATTAGATGATTTATGACTCAAGGCTGTAGCGGCCATCTATGCAAAAAAAAGACAACACAAAGAGTTTTTTGAAAAACATGTCAAGAATAAGGACTTTAAAACGGGCGACTATGTCTTAGTATACACCCTTAAACAACATGCCAAAAAGCTAAAGAAAAGGGGAATGGGGCCATATGTGATCCAAGACATATCGTCCAGCGGAGCAGTAAAATTGTCGACACTAGATGGAAAAGAAATGCTGAACTGGATTAGTGGGTGTCGTTTAAAAAAATATCATCTCCCTTTAACACCGGAAATGTTGTTTCAAATGCATTATGGAAAAACCTATAGACAGGAACAACAACGAATTCAAGACCAGGCACAACAAGAAGCAAAAGAACGGATTGTTAAACGAAAGTAGTTTCTCAGGACAATAAACATGGTCACCCCAATGATGACTGATGAATATCCCCTTTCAACATCCCAAACAATCGAAGCGGATATACAAAGCGACGAATTAGAAACGACCATGACAGACCTTAGGGCTCAGGACGATAGCATCATCAACGACTTGGAAGATACATGGTGCAGTCCTTACATAAAAGCTTATGTAGACACAAAACAAGTTGAAATCTATGCATTGCTTGACATTGGAGCAAAAATGAGTGTCATCAGCTTTGAGCTCTTTCAGAAACTTGGACCAATGAAGACGATTCCAGAGACACACAGGTTGAAAGTAGCGTCGGGTGATGAGGTGACCACGATGTGGTCTATTATAATACCAATCACAGTGCAGGCACACCCGTACACTACAAAATTCCATGTACTGCCACCAAGTAGGTCAGCAACTCCGTGTATCTTAGTAGTGTCATGGATGAAAGCTAACAGGGTATTCATTGATTTGGATACGAATGAGGCACTGTTCAGAAAGGAAAACTTTTTAGAACCCTTCTTATCATATAACCAATTCATGTCAAGGAGGAAACAAAAGTCAATACAAAAATCTGCCCAACAACAAACAAAGTTTACAAGTCCAGCAACGTCTTATAAAAAATCAGCAACCATGCAGGGAACCAGGCAAGTTTGGGTACGGCGTACAGAGTTGACCGAGGCACAATTACATCAAAAGTGGCAATACAAAGTGTGGATAAGGCGCAACCGCCTAATTCCTATAAAAAAGGAGTTTGAAGAACAGACAAAACACCGAAAGCCAACAAAACTTCAAAGAAACATAGTCAATTTGTCAAATACGCAATGGACTATATTGGTATGGAGGCCAAAAGTGCCAATTCAAAACGAGCCAACAACACAAGAAGGGCGGACAAAGATGACAATCGTGCAACTATCTACAACTGTCAAGGTCAAGCAACATCATACAAACAGCACGAGGAAACAAAAAGAATCAACAACAAAAACTACAAGGATGTTTAAGACCCAAGTCATCAAACAGAAAGAGAGAATGTTCCACCAGATACGAAAATATTGACTTCAAACGAACCACATACGCCAATTCAAAACCTGTGGAAAATAATCAAACAAAGGGCGGCGGAGTTACAACTACTACTTGCAAAGAAAATCTGCCAGCCAACTCAAGCTACCACAGGAAACCTCAACCACAAATGCCAATAAGCTAATCGCTTATACCTTCCTCTTGCACTGCATAAATTCTTTCTACATGCATTGATCGTACATGCATATAGGGCTACATTAGTCGCAAAACCTCGCCGGCATCACAATCACAACCTGTGCACACATACGGTAGAATGGTTGTTAGGGAGACCTAGAGGCCACCAAATGGGACCAAAAGTGAAAGGCACAATGCCTATAGCTTAGGGATCGAGCCTATGACCTCGGAAAGCGTGAAGGAAGCCGCTCAGAAAACCCTAATTTAGCAAGACCTGCAAAAGGGCGACAAAACCAAGGTGATCGAAAATGAGCCAAAATTCATAGACAGCAAGCCAATGACCTCGACAAACCGACTGAAGGGTTAGACTATGAAAAAGTTCGTCAAAACGGAGCCTAAAGTCCCTATCTGACGAAAACCGCACAAAGCGTCACGATACTCTAACGGGCCAACCAAGTGACAAAATTACACCAAATTCAACAAGGAACATCCAAAGGAGGTCAACTACGGGATGGAATGTGTCCACTCAGAAATAAAAAAGTTCTTTCACTAGGGAAAATGCCGGCAATAGGCCAGAAAGACGTCCAAATGGTTGTTCTTGGTGTTTCAAACACCAAAACAACAACTGACTGCTTGGATGGAAGGTCAAAAGGAAGTAAAAGACAGCCGGAATCATACAAAGACCAAAAGGAACCGCGACCATCACCTAAGTGATCTACTTCGACTTCAGGACCAGCTAAGTGCTGCAAACAGGGAGTACATTCTGCTAAATTGATTAAAACTTGATATGTGTGTCTAGGAGGGCCTATTAACACCATGAATGTCAACTAACATCAAAAAACTGGAAAAAATGACAAAGTGCCCAGTCTATCGCGATAGACTTGAACTTGCACTAAGACAAGGGAAACTTTGACTTTGGCTTCATGAGGGGTGCTAACAAGGAATGTTAACCACAATATCATGTCAAAGTGCCAGAAAAATCTATTTTGGCCAAAAAGCTCAGTCTATCGCGATAGACTTGCTACAACAATTTTTGGGGAGAAAGACTTTTCAAATTTTTACAAGCTAGACTTGGGGAAGCAAATGAAGGCAGTACACCAAATTTGGTGCCAAGAGAGACTCACATGGCAAGCTGAGAAAGACATGCAGACAACTCAGAGTCAGAACAGGACATCTCAAGGGCAGACAGGTAAAATTTACATGTGAGGGGTCAAGAAGCCTTGCATCAACTGGGAGAAGGCAGACAGATGGTCACAAAGCCAATGACAAACTGGCACTAAGTCCCAGTCTATCGCGATAGACCAAGCAGAGGGATACTGGACCATCTTATAAAAAATTTGAATTAGTAGTTGTCTTCAACATGATGCAAGATAACCACCCATTAAGTTTGAGCCCAAAACAACACAAAATGAAAGAGATAGACCAACATCTCTCTGAAGGGAATCTGGAAAATTGGGAGTTGATAAAAAAGGGGGTCACTTGACATTCATTTGAGCTAGAAATCAGATCATGTGCAAGGTATGGGAAACCAATTGGTGGAGTCACAACTGCAAAAAAGGACCCAGATCAAAAAAATGCTAGTCTATCGCGATAGACTAAGAAAAAGGAGCAAATGGACAAATTTTGAGCTTTGGCTTATGGAATGACCTTACATGCCATGAGAGCATACACCACACAAAATTTCAAGGCATTTGGACTTGTTCTCCTTCACCAACAACATCAATTTGAAGCCGCCAAAGTCGCACAATGGAAGAGCTTGTCTATCTGCTAACATTTTACCTTAACTAATCTTGGGATTAAGAAGGCTCATCTAGATGCATGATTAAGTGGTAATCAATTTAGCAGAGTAGTACTTTGTTTGTGCATTAACTGATAATTGTGATGACAGGATCTATGGAGGCTTCTCCGGGAAAAAGAAAAGGCAAGAACCTGGCAACGGAAGGTGCAGTACCCTATGCACTTCTACCAAATTCTTTAAAGCCAGCAGCCACTTGGATACCTGCAGATGTGCAACAGGCAGCTGCCTTTCAGATATATCAAGGTTCATATGTGGATGACAAAAGAAACTTAGTCGATACAATGATGATTCCCAAGGAGGCAGAGAATTACTTGAAAAGATCACCGCAAAGGTCATGGCTCAAAAAAGTCGGCTTGTGGAACTTCGTATCACTACCACCAATAGGGATAGATTTCAAGAGGGTACAACATCTAATAGAGACTATCCAAGAAGATGGAACTTGCAAAGTGGCAGGCATGGATAACGAAGTGATGGAGATCCAGATCACCAAAGAGATCATCAAAGAGGCATTGAAATTGTCAGATCAAGGAGCAAACATGAGAGAAAGAAGGAAAAACCTCACAGTTTACTTGCAAAAGTCCAAACTACCTTCTTTCGAACTCATAGCAAACCCGGAAGTAAGAGAACTGACACATATCTACAGTCAGTGTTTATTGAGCTACAGCAAAAGGCCGCCAAGATACACTACACCGCACAGGAGCATCTCAACCACATTGACATGGGCCATGGGAATGACCCGTGAGTTCTACATAGATCACGTGTCATATCTGTTTGAAGAAATGACAAAGCTAAGGCAGGACAGACCCAATTACATTGCAGGAGGAGAAGTCCTAACCAGAGTAATATACCATGCCATAGGCACGACAGATCAGTTGCCACCTGCCCCTCATCAGAACGATTGGCTGGTATTAAGGGAAAATATCGAAGACAGATCACAAAACAAAGTACCGGCATCTATTAATACCATTGGAGGACGCAAGCTGGAAAGAGTGACTAGAAGTACACAAGAAAAGATGGAAGAAGAAAAAAGAACTGAAGAAGAAGATGCCCGACTAAAGAAGCGGAAAGCGGAAATGGAAAACAACACCAGGTTGCAGAAGATAGCAAAGATGGAAAGGATGCTAGAAGGGTTTTCTCTAGAAAGATCTCTACGAGGCGATGTAGGCGCCAATTGGAAACCTTCTAGTAGCACTTTCAAACTGAGAACGAAGAATAGAAACAACCCAGCTTTTGAGCTGGACTGGTTCGAGAAATACATCTTAGAAAGAAATGCAAGGGATGAACCAGATTTGCTACTAGAAGAGGAGGATCTCCAAACTTTGAGAGATCAGCTGAGGCCAAGTTCACGTGATTAGGAAACACCGCCGCCATCTCCAGGGCCAGATACAAGTGAAAGGCAATCTAGCCCATCTTCTGAATCTACTTCGCATTCAGAAAGCTCACATCGTGATGACAGAGTTCACACATCTCCCAATGAACAAGAAGAAGAGGAA
Source organism: Adiantum capillus-veneris (assembly GCF_014529385.1). Taxonomy (NCBI): domain Eukaryota; kingdom Viridiplantae; phylum Streptophyta; class Polypodiopsida; order Polypodiales; family Pteridaceae; genus Adiantum; species Adiantum capillus-veneris. The sequence continues at coordinate 136,444,926 of NC_140943.1, read as the reverse complement.
GAGGAAGAAAAAGAAACAGATAGACACCCAAACACCGGAGCAATATCACAAAGTGATAAAGGCAAGCAAAAGGTGGTGAATCAGTCTAAAGATAAAGCTTCCTCCTCTCAAGAAATTGAGCTGGAAGCTACTATAGATGAAGATTTGCAGTCAATGGCGACAATACTAAACCGAACAAGACTGCACAGTCAATGGTTAGCTGATTAGAACCGGTCCGACAAAATGAAGCTACAAAAAACCGATGAGGAAGTTCTGAGACTGCAAGAGCAAAGGGAGGACACTTTAAAGCTGATCAGCATCAGAGATGCTGAAATATTGGGACTCCAAGGCACAATAAATCTTCTCAAGGACAATTTACAGGAGTCGGAAGACTTCAATGCCATATGTGAAGATACAATAAACGTGTTTGTTGAATATGTCAATGACAGAGATGAACACATCCAGAAGTTGGAAAAGGAAAAGCAAGATGCGTGAGAGACAATCAAGAGTTTGCAAGTCGTCATCGATGACTTACAAATTGAAGTCAAAGATTTGAGAGCAGTAACAGATATCCAAGCAAGAGAAATCGAACGCGCTAAGAAGCAAAAAACGTCACTCCCACCAACACCGGTAGTCCACCCAGAAGAAGAAGTGGATGCATTGAAGAGGGAGCTGGAGTTAGAAAGAAAACAACGTTTAATGATTGCTGAAAGTGCGCTTAGAGCAGAAGGTGAACTACAAAGACAAATCTCAGACTTGCAAAGTGAACAACAACAAGGACCAGCTCCTGACAGTGAAATGGAAAGCATTGTTTCCAAATCACTCAGGGAAGAAAATGAAAACCTGCACATCAGGATAAAACAGTTAGAGGAGTCGGCCGCTAAAAAAGACATGGAATTTCAAGCTCTACAAATCAATAGCAGAACAATGGCCGCACAAATCGCAAGTCTACAAAGTGTAGGGCAGCACCAAGGACAGGTACGAGTGCACATGGAGCCAGTAACAACGAATTTGGTTGGACTCGCCGAAGTTTATGGGGGTCAAGATGAGTACGAAGAAGATTCAGATGAATAGGAGGCACATACGCAAACTGATCAAACCGGCTTCAAAGACCAAGAGACAGAAGGAGATTCAGTCACAAAATTGGAAGAGCAGAGGCTGGCTGAGCAGATGGAAAAACAAACAGAAATGATATGGTACAAGGCTATGCAACTCAAAAAGGAGTTGCTACAAGGGCTTTCCAGAGCGGGCAAAACAGCAGGGCCAGCAAAGGGAGAGAGAATATCTGGTTCTTACATGGTGAAAACCCTGCAGGGTGCCATAGCAGAATTTGAAGGCTCTCCTGACCTCTCCTGCAAGATGCTATTTAAGATAGATCGAACATTTTTGGCCTGTCTCACAGTCTTCTCAGAAAGCTGGACATCGGAGTATATGAATATTGAAAGAAGCATTTCAGAGTTGTCATACGATCTAAGTGGGCCACCGACAGAGCCAGTATTGTATGCCTATTTAAAACGGCTGATGTTTCTGCCGAGCTACCATCTCCAAACCTTTGAAGAAGCATTTTACACGGGCTTCTTCATGCACAAGTCAAAAATTTTTGGCCCATTAATGGCAAGTGAGTCTATGCGCTATGATGCATTTCTACATCAAATCAACAAACAACGACGACAACGACAATGAAGACAAAGACGATCATGTCGTGGTAGACATGAATTAGGAAGGGGGGAGTGTTGGAGCCCATTGGTCCAACTGTTGTAATGAGCCCATCTTGTAAAGCATATCAAATTCCATTTTTTATGTCAAAGACGTCTTATCATTTTGATCCATTCGTCTGGATTATGTAAATATTAGTCAGTTAGTCATGACTCAGATTTATTCCCACTTTGTAATCATGAGCAAGAGAACCCCATGTACATTTTTGAGCTAAGGTGACTAAAGTATAAAAGTCACCTTAGAACCATTTTTTGAACAACATTTGAATTAATCCTGTGTCGTAGGAGTCTGAGAGAGAGAGAGAGAGAGAGAGAGAGAGAGAGAGAGAGAGAGAGAGAGAGAGAGAGAGAGAGAGAGAGAGAGAGAGAGTGAGTGTGTCTTATCCTCTTCGCTACGCGCTTCTCCCTCACCAGATTCACGACGCGACCACACCATCGCAGTAGTCTCTCCGAGAGCTACGCGCCCACGCCACGCATTCGCCGTTTCGAGTTGATCGCGATCGATTCTGCCTCGAGCTTGTTTTGCTTGTAAGTAGCACAAACGGTGTCTGTTTTCAATAATCAAGTGCTTCATGGAATGAGGAAGAGATTAGCTACACATAGACACTGATGAACTTAAGTTTCACCCACTTTTGGATTATGACCTGTTGGTCTATAGCGACAGCATTCAAGATAGCTAGGGTTCAAATATGGTGAGATTAGACTTATAGGTCAATATGTCCTAGTGAGAGGATGGTGCCTAGTAAGTTTGATGCGATTCCGAGTTCATTGGACGTGTAAACTGTGTTGTGAGCGTTAAGGGATAGAGCGGGTTGCAATCTACCAGGGTTAGTGATTGATGCATCATAAAAGTGCGTATGTGTAGATTGGTCTCAGCCTGACAAGCTAACGAGATTGCCTACGTGCACCTACGGGTTAGTCGTGTCATCGGATGATAAGTATGTTGTCTGTGTCGTGCTCGTGAGTATGAACAGGGGAGTAGTTTTGCCCATAAAACAGTCATGGCTAACAAAATATCCACAGTACCTAATCCATTTGGTAGAGGCACCCAAAGTCATCAGAGATAACCTAAGCTTCTGCCCTCTACCAAGTATGCCGACGTGGAAGGCCCATAAGCTACTACAAAGAAGCCAACCTAATTGGCTAAACTATCCCAAGCTGCCAGGCTTGAAGGCAGGCGAGAGAATAAGAGTTCAATATATGGTGAAAACCCTAACGGGCGCCATCAAATTGTTCACTGGCTCGCCTGACCTATCTTGCATTATGACGAGAAAGATCTGCAAAACCCTTTTGGCAATCTTCGAGTCGTTCAAACCGGGCCAAGCGACAGACAATATCTTCTTCTTTCAAGATACTTACAGATGTGCATATGATCTGTCTAGTCAGCCTTCCAAGGAGGTGATACATGCATTGTATCAAAGGATCATGTTTTTGCCATCCTATCACCTCCAGGCCTTTGAAGAAGCTTTCTACACCGGCTTCTTCACCATCAGCACCGACATATTCAGCCCAACACTACTGGCTCAACATGAAAGATACGAGTCGCTGCTCAAGATGCGAGAAACCATAAGATGAAGAAGAGCTCGACAGCCATGTCGGGGACGACATGAGCAAGGAGGGGAGGAGTGTTAGAAGCTGGACACATCCTATGGAAAATGACGGCTCGGCAGATTATTATTTTTTGTAATTATTCATTCATTGAGAAAACCCGACATTTCCCCTTGTAAATATTGGGGCTTACATAAGTTTCCAGAGTGTATCCCAGTTTTTGACATTTAGATTGAGTAGATGGTTAATTTGGAACTTTAGGGTTTGAGAATTGTAAGGTATTTATACCACTTTTTGACCTTAATGAAAAAACCTTTTGTCATTTAAAAAAAAGTTGGAAGTTTGTGAGTGAGCGTACTATGTACGAGAGAAAGTGAGAGCTTCTTCTTGACGCTACGTGCGCACCGGTGGTCGGAATCGAGTGCGGAGAAGTGTAGCGTGTTGCCCCCGATGAGAGCTACGTGCCGATACCTACATTGCGCACGTACGGTCCGGTTTTGCGAGCTCCATCTACGAGCTTCATCTGGTGATTTGGTGAGCATACAATGTCCGATTTTGCATTGCAGCATATCCACGCGTTCGCATTGAGTAGAGCTACACATTAGGCATTTTAGATTTTGGAAACGATGACCTGCAAATGTCGGCTAGACATCCTACGTGATTCTGCACCAGGTGTTTGGGTTGGGGTTTTGGTTCATAGACCTTAGGGAGAGTGACCTATTGGTGTTAGTAGGGTCTCGTTCAAGTTCTGTGGCGTTTCGAGATTGTTTGATGGGTATTCAGCTCTAGAAAGCGTTGTAGAAAGTTTCCTCTTATGCACTCTTGAAGGCTGTGACTTAGACATTAGGTAGAGACCTCTGTAGGAATTAGTTAGGAGTTGGTCGAGTGTAGGTTGACACCCTATGCTTGCTTCCACGCGCCTGCGGGTCGAGCTTCGTCCTTAGCTAACAAATCTTGAGTTCTCGTTGTGCTGACGTCCGTCGCGGCGTATCCGTCCAACAATCACTTTAAACACAACTAGGATATGTGGCCAAAGACACGAGAGGAAATAGTTTACATGTCTAAAGTTCCATATGCCACACTTGTAGGTTGTCTAATGTATGCTATGGTCTTGACAAGGCCAGATATTGCACATGCACTGGGGAGTTATGAGTAGATTCATGGAGAATCCAAGTAAAGAACATTGGCAAGCTGTGAAATGGATACTTAGGTATCTAAAGGGGACAACTATAAGTGCTTTATGTTTTGGAGGCACTGACATTTGTTTGCAAGATATGCTGATGCAGATATGGTAGGTGTGAAGGAGTAAGAGCGGAAGTGCGACGCGAGAGAGAGTGCGAGAAGAAGAGCACGACGATATGGTGAACTCGCTCTACTGTAATGTGTAGAGCATAGTGAGTTCTTATTAGGTTTTTACAAAAGAATATGTGTACATACCTGGCGGCCCGCCCACGTACCTGGACGACCACATTGGGCTTTATACCCCAACAACCTTCCACTTAAAGTCCAATGTGGTACTTTAAGTGTGAGAGAAGCTACTATACAAGCTAATATACAAGAGATGTAGAGAAGTGATGTACTACCCTACAACTAACTGCTTGCTAAAATGCGCAAAGCTCTCTGAGGGAAGTCCTTTTGTAAGTAGATCAGCAGGATTTTCTGTGGTGTGATCTTTGACAAGCTGAAGTTGCTTATCCTCGAGCATTTCCCTGATGAAATGATACTTCACATCCACATGCTTTGTCTTTGAGTGATAAACTGGATTGCGAGCCAATTGTATAGCACTTTGACTATCACAATATAACAGAGGCATCTCTTCTTTGATTCCCAAGTCTGTTACTAGTCGATTAAGCCAAATTGATTCTTTGCATGCCTCTGATGCTGCAACATATTCAGCCTCTGTAGTAGACTGAGTAACACAATCTTGTAATCTAGAACGCCATGATATTGCTCCACCAGCCAATGTAAAGCCATACCCTGACGTAGACCTTCGGTTGTCTAAGTCACCTGCATAATCTGAGTCTGTAAAACCCTTTACACTTAGCTCCTGACTCCCATAGCATATACGCATACTCTTTGTAGCTTTCAGGTATCTCAATATTCCTTTCACTGCCTCTCAATGTTTCTTGCCTGGGTTTGACATGTATCGACTTACTACTCCCACTGCAAATGCAATGTCTGGGCGAGTAGCAATCATTGCATACATCAAACTACCCACTGCAGACGCATATGGAATCTTATCCATTTCAGCCTGTTCTTCCTTAAACACAGGACAATCTTGTTTGCTAAGTTTCACATATGGTGGCAATGGAACACTCAGTGCCTTTCCCTTCTCCATATTGAAACGTTGCAAAACCTTGTCAATATACTTTGTTTGAGATAACCAAATCAACTTCTTTGATCTGTCTCTCTCAATGCGCATACCAAGTATATGACTTGCCTCACCCATGTCTTTCATGTCAAACGATTTTGCTATCTTTGACTTCAAAGTTGAAATTTCTTCCAAGTGCTTACTAGCAATCAACATGTCATCCACATACAAAATAAGGATCAACCAACTACCATCCTTAGCCTTCTTTGTATATAGACAGTGATCGAACTCACTATGTTTGTAGCCTTGAGAAAGCATAAACTTTGTGGAATTTATGGTACCATGCCCTTGGTGATTGTTTTAAGCCATAAAGACTCTTTAACAACTGGCATACCCAATCTTCCTTGCCTTTCTCAACAAACCCTTCTGGCTGCTGCATGTAAATTTCCACATCTAAATCACCATGCAAGAACGCTATCTTGACATCCATTTGGTGCAACACCAAATCTAATATGGCAACCAATGCAAGAAAGCATCTCAATGTAGTCATTTTGACCACCGGAGAGAAGACTTCATCAAAGTCAATGCCTTGTTCTTGCTTAAAGCCCTTGGCAACAAGCCTTGCTTTGTACTTTGGCTGACTATCATGAGCGGTGATTTTATACCTGTAAACCCATTTACAAGGTAGAGCCTTTTTGCCCTGTGGTAATTTAACTAGCTTCCATGTCTTGTTTTTATGCAGAGCTGTCATCTCTGACTGCATGGCCAAATGCCAATTCCCGGAGTCCTTCATTTGCACTGCTTCCTTGTAACATGAAGGCTCATTGCAATCAGTCAACATGACATAGTTCATAGATGGAACAAACCTATCAGGAGGTCGCGTGACACATCCAGATCTATGCACAATAAGTGGCTCAGGCTCAGCCACAACCTGTGGTTCCACTCTATCCTGTCCTTGCTCCTCTTGAGCCCTGACATTATGTCTTGCACGTGCAGGTCCATCTTCTTGGAAGACAACTCTTCTAATCTCCTCAACCCTCTCTGGTTTAGAATGATATTTGGATTCATTAAAGTGAACATCATTGCTGCGGACAACCTTTCTGGATTCGGGATCCCAAAGTCTGTACCCCATCTCACCAGAATTACCATAGCCTAGAAAGATGCACTTTCTACTCTTCAGCTCAAGTTTGTTCCTAAATTCCTTTGGTACGTGAGTATATGCCTCACAGCCAAAGACTCTGAGATGCTTGTATGAGGGCATTTTGCCTGACCATACCATCTCTGGCACTGAATCCTTCTGCAAAACCTTGCTAGGATATCTATTTACAAGATGAACAGCTGTTGATACAGCTTCAGCCCAAAACCCATTTGGCAGCTGTGCATTAGACAACATACTTCTGACCTTCTCTTGTATGGTCCTATTCATCCTCTCAGCAACACCATTTTGAGGAGGATTGTAAGGAGCAGTAAGTTCACGTTTTATACCTTTTGACTCACAAAAGTCCTGAAAGGCCTTTGAAACATACTCTCCACCATTGTCAGTGCGTAAGCATTTAAGCTTCTTGCCACTCTGATTCTCCACAAGTGTCACAAACGTTTTGAAAGCACTAAACGCTTCATCCTTGTGCTTGAGAAAGTAAACCCATACTTTCCTCGAGTAATCATCTATAAATGTCATAAAGTAAGAAGCTCCCCCTAGAGATAGGTTAGGCATAGGTCCACACAAATCACTATGAACAAGTGCCAACTGTGTATCTCTTCTACTGCTTCTATGCTTATGTGGCTGCTGTGTTTGCTTACCATACAGACAATGTTCACAGAATTCAAAATCATTAAATGAAAAGCTAGGCAAATAACCAGAACGAGACAAGATTTCCATTCCCTTCTTGGACATATGTCCTAACTGGCTATGCCACAAAGAAACGTTCGGCTTCTCGGTTACATTGATTACATTTTTAGAGACATTTGATACATAAATCATGTAAAGTCCTCCAGACTTTACTCCATGTGCTACTGTCATAGAATCCTTGGATATCTTCTACATGTTCTGTCCAAAAGTGGTGACGTAGCCAGCATCATCAAGTAAACCTGTGCTGATCAAGCTCTTTGTAATTGCGGGAACATGTCTCACATTCTTCAGCGTGAAAGAAGAGCCATTCTGAAACTTCAATTGAACATCTCCAACACCTAAGATCTCACATGTCTGCCCATTGCCTAGCCAAACATGATCTTTAGTGGTCACATAAGAGGTAAACCACTCCTTGTTTGGAGACACATGAAGTGATGCCCCTGAGTCTATAATCCAGTCACTCAGTGCATTTCCATCAGATGCTGTAAGAAGAGCTGAGTCCATTGTATTCTTCAAGAAGTAGATGTCTCCTGACACTAGACTGTCATCCTCTGCAACAGTGTTTGTCACATTTATTTCTTGAATCTTCACTGAGGACTTGTTTTTCTCACCATGGTCTTCAGCTTTCTCTTTGCCTTTTTTTGCTTTCCATTCTCTGCAGTCTCTTTTCATGTGACCCTTCTTGCCACAATGGTAGCATTCTATGTCACTCTTGCCTTTAGCACTGCGGGACTTGCCACGAGACTGATTCCTCTTTCCACCTTTGTACTTTTCTTTGGTCCTTCCCCTGACAACTAAGGCTGTTCCTTTGCCTTTGTCCATTGTATTTCTATTGGTTTCTTCAGTAAGCAGACTTCCTTCTACACCTGCTATGTTCAAACCATCTGGAGGTGCAGAATTACTCAAAGCTGTGCGAAAAGTGTCCCAACTTTCTGGCAATGTGATCAGCAGGAACATAGCTCTAACAGGTTCATCAAACTTGACACCTTGAGCTGACAACTGACTATAGATTGTGTTGAATTCATTCCGATGATTGGACATAGGTGTCCCTTCTTTCATCTTCAAGTCAACAAGCTTCTTAAGCCAGTATACCTGTGAAGCTGCACTCTGCTTCTCATAAAGATCACTCAGCTTTAACCATGCTTGATAAGCCGACATCTCGTCTGCTACATTGAAGTAAACGCTTTCTGCCAAAGTCAGCATAATGGTAGAAAGTGCTAATTCATCCATTTCGCTCCATTCATCTTCGTCCATATCTTCTGGTTTTATCCCCTTGAGCTTTATAGGTTTTATCTGCTTCTTTTGTACCAACACGTGCCAAATCTGCTTCTTCCACAATGGGAAATTGGTTCCATCCAGCTTCTTGATATTGTAAAGAGCAGTGTCCTGTGATCCAGCCATAGCTACGCTTCACAGTGGTTTACTTTCCTTGGAAAAATTCGGCAGAGTTTCCCTTGTAAACTGACCTCTGAAACAATATCAACCTGTCAAATGAACCAAGAAAGCTTCAGATTCTGCATAAATTTCGGCAGAGTCTCCTTTGTAAAATGGCTATGGTGTACTCAAAAAACAGACCAAAAATAGCTCAAAAAACACTGTCTCTCTGACACTGTAAACTGCGGGTAAACCTGTCCTGCACCTGTACTGTCTCTCACTGTTCTGTCACTGTCCTATAAGCATAGACTGTGACAATGCCTCAACGGCAGTAAAGCAAAGATGCAATCCCAACTGTCTAACTCACAGTCAATACATCCTAGCTGCCTATCTAAGGGTGCTCGAGGGATCGCTCCAAGACCTGTATCACTGAAAGGATCTCAACATTCGAGAATCCCCCAGCTCAATAAAACCTCACTCGACCCTCAACAAAGGCTGCAGTAAATCTGACAGTACATAGACTTCCCACAAAGTCATACATCCACAAATTTCCCACTGTATGCTGTAACCGCTGCGGCGGTTGTTTGCTGCGTGACTCACAGCCAACAAACCCTCAACAGACATACATCATCTCTGACAATACATCCCATGTGGAAGTACCTGCAATGTCAGGATGAAATCTGGAATATCAAGCAGCAAACAAAAGCTACCTGATGAACTAGTGGATGTCGCCTACAGTCTGTGTGTAGATGCGCCCGTGTCGTATGTGACACGCCTCCAAGAACTGTGAGCCGTCCTTCGATGTGTAGACAGCCACAAATCAACACTCTGGGAGTGTCGATATCCTCAGCACCTGCAGTCGTAGGCCGAAAACCCCAAATTTGCAGAGTCAGATCTGCACCTGCCAAGACCACGTAGTCGAAAATGGCCTGCGCAGACCTTTGTCGAAGCCGAACGGTGGCCGAGATGACCTCAGAATGAAATTCTGAGAACACCCAGCCCTTCAAGCTTACCCACAGGATTTGGGGCCGTGTCTTCGCCTGTCGAATTTCACTCCAATCTGAGCTGGTGACTCTAGCCTGCTGCAGTGCTGCCCCGAGCCTTGATTTGAGCTCTGATACCAGTTGAAGGAGTAAGAGCGGAAGTGCGACGCGAGAGAGAGAGAGAGTGCGAGAAGAAGAGCACGACGATATGGTGAACTCGCTCTACTGTAATGTGTAGAGCATAGTGAGTTCTTATTAGGTTTTTACAAAAGAATATGTGTACATACCTGGCGACCCGCCCACTTACCTGGGCGACCACATTGGGCTTTATACCCCAACAAGGTGACAAAGATACTAGAAGAAGAGCTATTGGCTACATCTTTACTATTGGAGGCACAACATGTAGGTTGGGCTTCAAAGTTGCAGAAAGTGGTCTCACTTTCTACCATGAAAGAAGAATATGTAGCTCTTACAGTGGCTAGCAAAGAGATTTTGTGGCTTTGTTGATTCTTGGAGGAGCCAAGATACCAGCAAGACATTTCTATCTTATATAGTAATAGTTAAAGCACCATTCACCTTGCAAAGAATTCATCCTTTCACTCAAGGACAAAGCATATAGAAGTGAGGTATCACTTCATATGTATTCTTTTGAAAGAGGAATAGCTAAAGCCTGGAAAGGTGTACACATGCCAAAATCCTGCAGACATGTTGACAAAGTGGTTAGCAAGGATAAGTTTAGTTTTTTATCTTCTCAATGATAAGAAGCCAGAACAAGAAGCAGTCATAGGTTTGGTGGAGATCAGTCTCCAAGTGGGAGTTCGTTAAGTATTGAGCTTGATTTACCCTTGCAGTATTAATTCTAGACATGCACATTTGTAAGGCCCCCATTATGAGGAAAAGCCATTGTGTGTGAGACAAAACACTTGCTATAATATCATGGCCGGATGCCGGTCAAAAAGTTACCAAAAAACATACGGTAGATACATGACAAATGCCTGATAGTCAATGGCCGATGGACAGTGGCCAAATTCAATGGTCGGTAGTCAGTATGGTTGAGTTTTACATGGACTTGTCTACATAAGGATAGCTACACATGGGTGCGTCTACACATGGGTGACTATCTCTCATTAGGGAGGGCATCCCATAGAGACTCCTTCGCATCTGCCAATGCGCTCTGACAGTCATTGTAGATATTGTTGGTGTGTCATGTCCAACACCCAAATCATCCATAAGGCGTATGAGCCATACACACTCAACCGTAGCTGTGGACACTGCCATGTACTCAGCCTCACAACTAGAAGTGGCCACAGTAGGTTTCTTCTTGCTTAACCATGATATGCATGAGCTGCCAAGCATGAAACAAAAACCACTTTGTGGCCACTCGTGTGTCAAAACAACTAGTCCAATTTGAGTCCAAAAAAGCATGTAAATCTGGTGGCAATGATCCCCCCTTGGGATAAAACAAGACAAGATGTAAAGTGCCACTCGAGTAGCAAAAAATCCTCTTGATAGCCTGCCAATGCTTACACCCTGGGCTATGCATGAATTTACCTATGAGACTGCAAATTGAATATCCGACCTCGTGTTGCATACATAAATAAGGCAACCAACATCAGTTTGGTAAAGAGTGACATCAGCAGGATCACCAACATCATGAAGACTCAATTTCAAACATGTTTCCATTGGAGTGGCAATAGGTTTTCAATCCTCAAGTCCAAACTTACATATCAATGTCTCCATGTAACTTGTATTTGTCATACTAAGCACAAGGAGATTGCTTCAACCCATACAAAGCTTTCTTACATTTGCACACTTTATCTTTCTGTCCTTTAATGACAAAACCACGCGGCTGCGTTACATAAACTTCCTGGAATATGTCACCATTCAAGAAAGCAGTAACAATGTCTTACTGATGTACATCCCAACCAAAATGAGCTGCCAATGCACATAGAAAACGTACAATAGTCATACGACAAGCCCCCCCCCCCCCTCGCCCGATCTGAATGGAGGGTGCAGATTTTCACAGTGGTGCTTCAAAGCACTCCGTCCTTGGGAAACTACCTTTACTTCATGACTTTCATTGATGATTACTCAAGGCATGCATGGGTGTATCTGCTTAAAGCAAAGTCCAAAGTGCAAATTTTGAGACATTTTCAGTCATAGCCAAAATTTGCACTTTGGACTTTGCTTTAAGCAGATACACCCATGCATGCCTTGAGTAATCATCAATGAAAGTCATGAAGTAAAGGTAGTTTCCCAAGGACGGAGTGCTTTGAAGCACCACTGTGAAAATCTGCAGCAATTGACATGCATGCATCATGGACAACAGGATCATAAGCACACTCTACACTAAAAGCCCACTCTGCATCTACATCAACATCATAATATCCTTTTACAAAAGAATCCACAATAGTTGCACTTGTATTGGACCCTGTAGTTGATCCAACCTCTTGCTTCTTAGCCTCTTTTGCCTTTAATTTTGGACACTGCTTGATCAAGTGATCTTTAGCTTTACAATAATGGCAATGCATCTTCTTTTTGCCCTTATCACCAAAATTCCCAGATGAAGTTCTGCCAGCAGAAGCATTAAGAACATAATATTTTCCATTCAGAGAAGAAGCATGATAAGTGATTACATCACTATTACCACCTTTTCTTTAGCAGCAATAAAAGCATGTTCAATTGCACGCTGTTTAGCCCTATTTCCTAGAAACTGAATCTTGCAGCAGCAATGTGCATAATGCATCAAACTTGACAACTTAGGATTTCCTTGGGTCATAAGTCTCCAAGTACTAGCAAAAGTCTGCTGAGAATCTGGCAAAGCTCAAGAACAATTTGCACAAGGGAGCTGGAGAAAATGAACTTCACCTACAAAAATAAGTTGCTCATTTCTATCCTTGACACCACCAAGGAAAGTGTCCATGTCATCTTCCTCATGTATAATCTTTGACTCCAAATCTTTACACAACAATGCAATTTTAGCCCCATTATGACTTGCATAAAGACCAATCAGAATACCCAAGCTTGTTTTGTAGATTTTGTTGAATGAGTGTGAGGAGTAATAGTGCGCTTCATAGACAATACAATCAATGCATGAGCTTGTGTATCTTATACATCCCAACGAGCTTGCTCAACCGTAGGCAAAATAGCTTTGGCAGCAGTAATCCTGCCACCAAAACTTGCAACATCCTCAACATCGCCTACATGCTCAGAACCATGACGTACATCAATGCCCTGAAAATATTTCATACACCCTTTGACACAAGGACATGTTGCATCATCATGTAATCCCACATAGGATAATTGTACCCATCCACTCTACCCTCAGCAGCAAACACCTTGAACACATCTATGTTGTTATCAGCCATGGCGAATGCCTACACCTAATGTGAAAATTGTTTGAAAAGAGGAAATGAAGTGGGAAAAACACATGCTATATAGTGCAAACCATAGAAGGCTGTAAGGACCTGCTATGCAAAAAATGGCAATGATAGAAATTTTGCACAAACTGACGAAATAGCCTATGTAGTCCTGCCTGTAGTCGAACGGAGGCCGAAATGAGCCCAAATGAAAATTATGAGTAGACCTAGTCCACGAGACCAAGTCTACGAGATGTCCTGAAATATTTGTTGACCTGTTGACGCTCGCCAAAGCTCACAAAAATTGGAGAAAGTAAGTAGGCATGTGCTGGAGCTACTAGCAACTAAGCCCGAGAGGACGCAACCTCTTCTCTAGTACTAATTGTTGAAATTAGGGTTGCTGGAAAACACACACAACTTGGAGAAGACAAAGGAAGCTCAAGGCACACAATAGAGAGTGTATTACGTAATGTGAAATTGAAAGATCAGATAGCCCTAAAGTGATGGGCTTATATACAATGCACGGGGGCAAATACCTCCTAATGAGGGAAAAAGTGCCATGGCGGTCCTAAGTGTGTTCAGATACATCACTACCACATGTATATGGTAACACTCACCGATTCATTCTTAGGCTCAAATGATATGTGTTGCTTCCTCTTTATAATGTCTATGATCTTGTCATAAAATTCCCACTTAGCAATGCTCAATATCTTACCCAAAGTAAACTCTAGCTTTTCTAAGATGGACCTCATGGTTTACCTTGTTCCTTCTCTTTTTGAGCCTTCTTCCTTGGAGTCTCCAGTAAGACTAGAGGCACATTTGGATTTAGATCTCCTTCTTTGATTGCTAGATCTAATTGCTCTTTTTGATATAGTTGTAAAAAACCATAATTTAGTGCATCAACAATGTTACTATCAACTTGCATATCTACTTCATGCCTCCCTTTCCCAAAGTTGGTCTTGAGAGGTAAACCAATTTCCATTGATCGAATGTCTTGTCCTTCTAGAAAATCAAATTTTGACTTATAGCATCATTGAAGTCGTCTAAATCCTTTCATGTGTGATCAAGAAATATAACAGCTTTCACATTCAAATTTAATTCCCGCTGCCGGATTTTCTCCAGGTTCTCGCCATCATTTTGATAGTGATGAAGTTCTACTCTCACTTTGACGGGTTCTTGTCAGTTTTGGACACACTTCCATGTTCTCATATCCACTCTCGCGGGAGTGAGGTTTATGATATGCTTGTAGTGGTTGCAGGTTTTCTTTGATTTTGCCTCATGTTCTCACATCGATGCATAGTCCGAGTGTGAGACTACAGCATGCAGGTTACAAGTGTTCACTATTGAGCTATTGGTTGGTTTATGCTTGATTAGCGTGGTGGTCGAGTGATCTCCCACTTTTGACGCTTATGCATTGACATGATGTGTGACACAGCTCCCAAGAAACTAGCTCATCCGCTTTCATACCTTTGTCTTTAGGTCACAAAGGCCAACAATTTTAACACATGTACTCGCAACAATCAATTTGTCCTCCCGTTTATGTCTCTTTACAATCATGTTAACCGCCTCTATGACCTCTTGCCAATCTAATTTGAATCTCAATTCACCTAGATGATCCTCCAAAGGATCTATCAAACTCTTATGGAGCCTTGAACTTTCATCTTGAACAAAAAGTTATACCATCTCTAGGATCAAAGACTTTTGCTACTTTCTCATTTGTGGACTATTGATTCAACCTCTTCTCAAATTCTCATAATAATTTGGAGTAGATAGAGCTCTGTTACATTGTTGGATCCACTTCATGGAACTTTGCTTTGTAACCGTCTCCTTGTCTTTGATAAAATATTCCTTCTTTACAACTTCTTAAGCTCTGCCCAAGTGGCTCCATGTGTAGCTCGGATTTTTGAAATCTCACAATTCTAAAACCACAATCAAAGTAAAATTTTCCACAGTTTTTAGTTCCTCTACCCCTTTATTTGCCATAGTCTGCTCATAGACTTAGCAAAATTTTGCAAACATCTCGTCCTCCAAACCAACCAAATTTACATATTACCACGTCTTGCTTTTTGAATCCTAGTTTCCATATCCAACACCATACTCTCATTTACCATTTGTTGATAGTGCATATATTGTTGGTGTGAGATTATCCCAAATTGTTGCACAATCTTCTACAAACCATTATCATGTTCGTAGGTTGCAATGGATTTCTCTTCTCTCCCCGAACGATTTCACATCGGGTACACTAAAAGATGTTAGGTAAGTTGTTTGTTGCTCAAGGGAAAAATGGGCAGGCGCCATGAATTTGGCTATGAGGAGTTAAGCTAGATTTATTAAGAGTGTAAGGTGATGATTCAGAGTAATAATAGGCTAATTAAAGATGCTCTCAGAGAGAGATAGAGAAGATCAGAGATGGTTAAGAGCCAACAACTATAGATTAATTGAATTCCAAGCAGATGATAACCCAATTAGAGCAAATCAACTATATGCATGAAATCCAATTTGCATACATATTGGAGATAGCTTGGTGAACCCTTCCAAACCAAAATCCAAGAATCCACTACATGCGTAGCTCTAATCCGGCTTCAAAGCCTCCAATAAAAAATAATTCTCTCACAAAAATCTTACGCAACAAAGTGAACAACGTGCTCTCCCGTTCTTGCTTGGCTCCTATTTCCAGAAGCCACGACGTCCCCAAGATGATAGGGTAAGCATTGTCACCTGCTTTCATCACAAAAAAGACAATGAGACACTATATTCCCATCACTCTCACCTTCACGCCCTAGGCCACGCCTAGACACCTAGCCTTAGCATGATTGGCCATTCTCATTTGCACATTTGACTTGGCCACTGCCTTGACACTCGTCTCGCTTCTATCACGAGTGCTCCACCATCTATATAGGCTTGCGCGTGCATCCTTTTCTCGATGACAACATCCACAAGAGGAAGAACATCCATTGGATTCCCTACTCTTAGAGACATATTTTGCACCGCATGCACATTGCCCTGGGCCTTTGGCAGCCTAGTGCTAACACTTGTAGACCATTGCCTTCTCAGCTTAGGATTCAAAGCCAGAAACTTCTCAAAGGTAATGTTAGCCTTTTGACTCCGAACATCACTTACCAAATCTTATTCAAGGTGACCATGCCCTAACTAGAAGTCCGCTTGCTTGATCCTTTGATGCCTCCTTTTCTTGCTAGTCTCTGGCTACTCCCTGCCTTCATGCACTTTCTCTTTATCTTTGCGAGCTCTGGTCTCCCACTCAGTTTCAGTTTCCCCTTTAGATCTCACTCTCTTATTGGAAAAAACTCCAACATCATGCTTATCCACCTCGATGATATTCACCCTAGGGACTTCACCACCATTTGGAGGAGCTGGCTGCACTGGATTCTTGATTGTCTTCTCCCATCGAGTTGTCCTTGACCTCTCCCTCTACCAAACAACAGGTAAGTACCACCTCTTTCCCTCGACATTTGGGGGCAATCCGGAGCGTAGTGACCCCGTTTACCACACAGCTGTAGCACCTACCCGACAATGGTCTTGCCCTACCTCTTCCTCCTCTTGGCTATCCCCTGTTCATCATGCTTAGCCATAACTCTTGCATTTTCTCCGTGCACACCCATTTATGTGGAATAGCAACCATAGCCCTGATCACCTAATTTTCCTCATGGGGTGCCTCTCAAGGACTCTGCGGTTGAACATGTGCCATCGTTTCATAGCCCATTATACCCTGTTCTATCTTCTTCTTGATCTTCCTGCTTTTTGATCGTGCGATCGCCACTTCCCCATTATAGTTCTCCTTGCTTTCATAGTCCATGTTCTCTCACACTTTAGGATGCAAACACACCATAAACTTATCCAATCAAAATACTCACCATTGGCCAATTGCATAGCCGTTGCAAGCTCTATCAACATGCTTCAAAATGATCCAAAAACAAATTAAACTCCTCGCAGCATTGGTAGAGACAACATGTACAGTTCAAAATTTGAAAGCCATTGAATCTGAATTCTCTTCAACTGTGAAAATCGGAGCATAGCTTCATGTTGCCATGCTTTTCAATGCCAAAACCCACTTCTTTACGTCAACCGAGGGGTAATTAGTGCACGTCCTATGTGTAGGCACCATAAGATGGAGAGGGGGAATGGGAAACACACCCAACACACATACAGGTGCCCCTATATATCTTAGGGTATCTCGTGTACTCTCAAAAATGCCTTCAAAAAGACAATTCACACTAGTGGGGCCTCACCTACACTTCACAATGTACCTATCGTTGACAAGATCACCCACCCACATGCACACACCATTGTGGCTTACTTCAACCCTCTCAATACTCATGACATCTCTTACTCACTCTCTTTGCACACACACATATGCCGCTAGTTTGGGGGGCACACTCTTCCACACTTTCAACACTGCACGACACGAACAAGAGTAGGAGAAAAAGAGAAGGGGAAGGGGAAATCAACACCACATGGGGCAAAAACGAGTGCAATCTTGATTCAAAAAACACTTACAACACCTCCAAACACCATCCCTATGGAGGGCTTCAACAAAAGAACACTAGCTCTCGCCTTCACGGGCACAATGCACTCCCAAAAGCTCCACACTTGGCTTGACAAATGCGCCCTTTGTTAACGGCACCACATATGCGACACCCTGCCGACTTGTCAACTGCTCGCTCCCTTCCAAGCTGCTACATTGAGCTCCACCATCTTGTGCAACTTTGGCAACTCCCCTTGTGCGGCTTCGACCACCAAGCGCACGAAGCTCTTCTCCCTTTTTCAATTCTCCTCTTCTTCACCCAGCAAAAAAAATTCCTCTCTCGAAAACGTTGCCCCCTCTTTTGCGTCCTTTTTCAAAACTTCTAAAAAAGGTCTCCTTGAGCAATAGCGTTGGGCACTACTGCTTCTATTTGCCTTCACAAAACTTTTTTTCTTTTCTTTCCTCTTAACTTTTGGACTAGGAAGTATCTGGTAATCTCCCCCCATTCCAAGACCTACGTTTCCTTGTTGCACTTGTGCACCATCTCTCCCATAGTGCGGCTCATTTTCAAGTGAGTACACTCAAGGGCAAGAAGTTTGTCATGAATTTCAATCCCCCCCCCCCCCCCCCCCCCCCCCCCCCCCCCCCCCCCCCCCCCCCCCCCCCCCCCCCCTTGAGTAGAGCTTCACTCTGTCCATCAAATCATGGGTCATAATAGCCCAGGATTGGTTTCATTTAGCAATCGAGACCAAATTTGGCACACAGTGCCTTCACATGAACAACCGGGTTGAGGATCCTACCTTGCTCAAGCGACATTAGCCTGAAGTGCAGAGAGGTAGACTTGATGGCTACCTACTTCCACCTTAATGTCATGGAGAGACTGCTGAGTAACAAAGTCTTAGATAGCCTAGGCAATCTAATAATGCCCATTAGTGCTCCTAACTTTGAGTGGAAAGCCAGGCGATGGCCGTAGAGTAGCCACTTTCTTAAACCACACACCAATGGAATTTACTTAGGCCTGATGTATAGGGCCGCCGACTCGTTCCCCCTGAATAAACAATGGGGCAAGCAATGGCCAGATGCTCGATGGCTAATGTCTACAAAGAGCATATGGAACCCTCGATTCCCCTTGGCTATGAAGATCTTTTTGTGGAAGGTATTATGGGGGGCCCTGCCATTAACAGGTATCAAGGTATTAGCTCAAGGTATCGGCCCTGATAGGTGTTCGGGCTGTAGAACTGCTAAGGAAGACCTGCACCATTATTCTTGGAATGTCTATGAGTTAGAGGACTAGCATGGAAAGTATGCAAAATGATCCAAAGGACTTGGAAGATTCGGTTCTCTAAGAATGATCTGCACTTTGAAGGGAACGAAATTGAAAGCCTACCGGTCCTCTTATGTACTGAGGTGGTTAGGTTCAGCTACTATCACCATGTTTGCAAGGCGAGGAATGGCCGCGTGTTTGCCCAAGATCTCCTGGGAGCCATCTTGTAGAGATCATTCAAGCTAGCGAGGTTATTATCCAGGGGATTCGAAAAAACAAAACCTCTGACGAATGGAAGTGGATAACCCTTAGTGTCAGGTCGACGACATCTTGAGGGTTGACTGTTAGTCTTCAATGAAATATATGTGACCATGGCTTGGATTGAGCATAGTGATGATGTAATGGGTCTCATTTTAATATAACCTCTCACATATCGTGAGATTTTCCAAAAAAAAAGGTTAAATTTTAGACTCCCTTATTGCTTATTCAAAACCTCCAACCATAATTTCCCTTTTGAATTTACACCTAAAGAGTTTTTTAACATTCATTTCCCATGCAGATGGTGCTTCCACCTGCTTGAACTTGTCAGATACTTGTTGTGCCATTCCACATTGGAATTTCACTTTGTTACCTCCAAACCCCAAGAACTCCACCACATCCTGACCGTCCGCTCGTCGTGGACAAAGGGTTATAAAAATGGGGAAAAAACATGTTTAACCATCATCGTAGTTGTCTGTCAACTTGAAGTGGGCATATCTTGGTGCCCATGATGTCGATCGACAAGCCAAAAATTTTGGCCAACTCCCCACATCAGAGGCCACCTTTGAGAACGTTGGCTAGCTTTAAAAAAATCCCTATCAGCATGCCTACTGAGGCGGTCAGCTTGCCACACAATTGCCCCCCTTGAAAACTTCGTAGGCCCATAACATGCCCATCCAAGCTTTGGTTGGCGATCCAAAAAGACTGACACGCACCGAAATTCAAGATCTCCATAGCTACCCCCTTACATCTGCCTTGTCAATCACGAATCTACAAAGCATTTCATTTTGGATAGCCATGACTTTCATCCTATAGCTCCGTTTGAGGAGCCATCTGGACTAGCTTCTAGAGCACTTTAAACCTTACATTCCAGAGCATAACCCTACACTTTGGACACCTGGACCTACCATCCCAACTGGCCCATTTTGGAGTCTTCCTGGCCTAAGAACCACTTAAGCATACATTTCCTCATCCCTTTGCCTGCCCAGGTCCTCTATACATGCCTTACTCCCCTGGCTTACAGTTGCCAACATACATACCTATGCATGTGCCCACTTATATCAACGACCAGCTTTGGATGCACCACCGTGTATTCATGCGGAGGCCCAATGTGCCAAGTTTATGGTAGCGATTATGGAGGAATACCATGATTTGCCTATCATGGCTAAGGCCATAATAGACAGGGCCCAACTACACTTGCAAGGAAAACAGTGGAAAGGAGTGGAGGTACATGACAAGGTGGTTTCCCCGTAGTGGCCTATCCTGACTTGGTGGCACAACATGTGAACTTGTTTGTAAATGCAACAGAGTAATAGAGGCCTTGGAATGGGTAGAATTAACCAATTACTTTCATAAGTCTATTACGCATTGGTTCCCTTGGATGTCTAAGATAGGAAGCATGATGTTGAATCCATTATGGAGGGAAACAACCATAAAGATCAATAACAAAGGGCTTAGAAATATGGGCCAATTTTGGGATAACAACAACAAAAGTTGGATAGGAACATATCAACTGGCCTCCCAGTTTCATCTTTCTGGGACTGAAAGTCTACTTGTCACTAGAGATTTAGCCGCTAGACAGAGGTGGGCCGCCCTCTTATGAATCCAGTTTCAAGTGGAAGGCATGGCGGTGGCCCAAGAATAGACATTTCCTTCGATAAAAAACGGAGGATGTGTATAACACCCTTATGATCTTGACGAATTGATTTTCCCTTTTAAATAAGCTATGGGGAAAGCAATGATAGTTTTTGATTCTTCTAAGAGGTTTCCTCATTCCTATAGACATGCAACCCTCAATACTCTCTCATGGTGCACCGATCCTCTACACAACTACTAATATCATCCTATATATTTGTCTTCTCCAAGTTGTATGTGTTTCTCTGCAACCCTAATTCCAATAATTGGTATCACAGCAGGTACGTCCTCCCGAGCTTGGTCGACAGCTACTCCAGCATACGCCTGGTCACTTTCTCCGATTACAGTGAGATTTGGTGAGCATTCGTAGATCGATAAATATTTCGGGAGAGCTCGTAGAGCATAGTCTGCTCAAATTTTTCATTCGGGCTCATTTCGGCCTCCGTTTCCACTACAAGCAGGTTTGCACAGGCAATTTCGTCATTTTGTGCAAAATTTCTGTTAGTGCCATTTTCTGTATAACAAATGCCTTACAATCTTCTACGGTTTGTGCTATATAGCACGTGTTGTTCCCGCTCCATTTCTCCTATTTTTGGGCAGTTTTCACATCAGGTGCAACATTTACCATGGCTGACAACAACACAGATGTCTTCAAGATGTTTGCTGCCGAGGACAGATTGGATGGGGACAATTACCTATGTGGGCTTATATGATGCAACACGTTCTTGTGTCAAAGGGCGTCTGGAATATTGTGCAGGGCATTGATGTACGCCATGGTTCTGAGGATGTAGGTGATGTTGAGGATGTTGCAGGTCTTGTTGCAAGGATTGCTGCTATTAGAGTTGTTTTGCCTACAACAGAACAAGCTCGTTGGGATGTAAAGGATGCATAGGCTCATGCATTGATTGCGTTTTCTGTGAAGCGCACAATTGTTCCTCACATCTGTTTAGCAAAATCTACAAAATAGGCTTGGGATATTTTGGTTGGTCTTTATGCAAGTAGCAATGAGGCTAAAATTGCTTTGCTGCGTAAAGAGCTGGAGTCGAAGATTATGAATGAGGAAGATGATATAGACACTTTCCTTGCTAGTGTCAAGGATATCAATGAGCAACTTATTTCTGCAGGTGAAGTCATTTCAGACAGTTCCCTTGCGCAGACTGTTCTTGATGCCTTACCAGATTCTTACCAGACTTTTGCTAGTACTTGGAGACTTATGACCCAAGGAAATCAAGAAGTTGTCAAGTTTGATGCATTATGCACATTGTTGTTGGAAGAGTCACTTTCTAGAAAAAACAGGACTAGACATCGTGCAGTTGAACAAGCTTTTATTGCTTCTCAAAGAAAGGGTGGTAACAACAATGCAACCACTTCTTCTGGTTCTGCTGCGAGTGGCCAAACTTCTGTTCCCAATGCTTCTGCTGGGCAGCACATCATTTGGCAATTTTGGTGATAAGGGCAAAAAGAAGATACGTTGCCATTATTGTAAAGCTAATGATCACTTGATCAAGCAGTGTCCTAAGTTAAAGGCCAAAGAGGCTAAGAAGAAAGAGGGTGGTTCCACTGCAAATTCTGGTTCCACTACAAATGTTGCCATTGTTGAGTCTTCTGTAAAAGGAGACTGTAATGCTGATGTTGATGTAGAATGGGCTTTTAGTGCATAGTGAACTTACAATCCTCTTGTCCATGATGCATGCATGTCTATTGCTGTAGATTCACATGTGTGGTATTTCGACAGTGGTGCTACAAAGCACATTACCTCACATCGTGAATTGTTCACCTCTCTCGAGTCTGTCCCTAATGGGAATTCAGTCACTTGTGCCAACAATGCCTCTTATCCGGTTTAGGGAGTTGGAAAGATTGTGCTTATTGCTGCTAATGGCAGTTCTTTCACACTTGTTGATGCACTTTATGTACCTGGGATCAAGAAGAATCTTTTTTCTGTATCTGCACTTGCTAGACTTGGACTTGTAGTCAAATTTGTGGATGACAGATTTACAGTTCATGATCTCAGTTTTGGTGATGAAATCGTTGCATCTGGGCTTTTGTGCCGTGGGTTGTATAAGCTCACTTTGTATGACAAGTGTGGAAAAAATTTTGCAAATGCAGTTGCAGATTCAAGGGCTATTTCAGATGCAAAACTTTGGCGTGCACGTTTTGGTCATCTGAATTTTGCTAGTTTGCTGCGTTTGCAAAAATCTTATATGGTTGCTTCTTTGTCGCCTCTTGAAGCACCTGTCAAACATGTTTGTGAAGGCTGCATTTTGGGTAAGATGCAGCGTTCTAAGTTTCCAAAGGATGGTTCAGTTCAGGCCACATGCAGGTTGTAGCTTGTGCATAGTGATGTTTGTGGGCCCATGCAAACTCCGTCCTTGGGAAATTACCTTTACTTCGTGACTTTCATTGATGATTACTCCAGGCATGCATGGGTATTTTCGCTTAAAGCGAAGTCTAAAGTTTTTATGTGCTTCAAAAAATTTCTGGCTATGGCTGAAAATGTCTCGAAATGTACTATGGGCAGCCTCCGTTCCGATCGAGGGGGGGAGTATATGTCTCATGGATTCAATGCATTTCTGGCTAGTCGTGGGATAAAACACCAATGTACAGTGCCTTATACACCTCAACAAAATGGTGTTGCTAAGAGAAAAAACAGGTCACTTACGAAAATGGCACGATGTATGGTCAAAAGTCAAGCTTTTTGCTGCATTCTTTTTGGCTTGAGGCCATCATGTGTGCCACTTATGTACTAAACAAGTGTCCTACGAAAGCTTTGCAGTCTATTACTCTATATGAAGCATGGCATGATAGAAAGCCTTCTATTGAGCACATGCATGTTTTTGGTTGTTTGGCATATGCTTTGGTGCCACAAACACAACGAAGAAAATTGGATGATAAGGCTGTCAAATATATTTTTGTTGGTTATAGTGCTAAAAGCAAAGGTTACAGGTTGTATCATTCGAAAACAAAATGTATTTTGGTTTCACGAGAAGCTCATTTTAGTTGGGATGTACATCAATCAGACATTGTTACTGCTTTCTTGAATGGTGACATATTTAAGGAAGTTTATGTAACACAGCCTCGCGGTTTTGTCAAGAAAGGACAAGAGAACAAAGTGTGCAAATGTAACAAGGCTTTGTATGGGTTGAAGCAATCTCCTTGTGCTTGGTATGAGAAAGCTGACACTCATTTGGTCAAACAAGGCTTTCGTAACAGTCCAACAGAAAGCACATTGTATGTAAAGCGTGAGGGTGATGTACTTCTCATTGTGGTTCTTTATCTAGATGATTTGCTGATCACTGGACCAAATGAGAGACTATTGTTGAATTTAAGGCTGATTTGAATGCTACTTTCAAGATGAAAGATTTGGGGTTGTTGCATCATTATTTGGGCATACAGTTTAAGCAGTGTGATGGTGGTATTGCCTTGTGTCAGAAGAGTTACATAGAGACATTGCTATGTAAGTTTGGACTTGAGGATTGCAAACCTATTGCCACTCCCATGGAAATAGGTTTGAAGTTGAGTCTACATGATGTTGGTGATCCTGCTGATGTCACTCTTTACCAAACTGCTGTTGGCTGCCTCATTTATGTATGCAACACGGGGCCAAATATTCAGTTTGCAGTCTCACAGGTCAGCAGATTTATGCATAGCCCAGGGTCTAAGCATTAGCAGGCTGTCAAGAGGATTTTTCGCTACCTTAGTGGCACTTTACATCTTGGCTTGTTTTTTCCCAAGGGGAGATCATTGCCGCCAGATTTACATGATTTTTTGGACTTAGATTGGGCTGGTTGTTTTGACACGGGAGTGTCCACAAGTGGTTTTTGTTTCATGCTTGGCAGTTTATGTATATCATGGTTGAGCAAGAAGAAACCTACTGTGGCCACTTTGAGTTGTGAGGCTGAGTACAGGGCAGTCTTCATAGCTACGGTTGACTGTGTATGGCTCAGACGCCTTATGGATGATTTGGGTGTTACCACTATGTCAGGGAGAGGCCCTCAGCAGGAGAGATCAGCTTGGCTTATGTGCCAACACATGACAACCTTGTAGATCTTTTCACAAAGGCATTGTCTCGTGAGAAGCTTGAAGCTTTCCGCAAAGCTTTGGGCTTACTCCCCTTTATGGACTGATCATATCCTCAGAGCATGGCGCTTCCCTTTACTCATGTGCCAGCTCTCGTTCATCGCATCACTCCAGGGGGGATTTGTTACCATATACATGTGGTAGTGATGTGTGTGAACACACTAGGACTGCTAGGGTTTTTTCCCCTCTTTAGAAGGTTTTTCCCCCGTGCATTGTATATACGCCCATCACTCTAGGGCTATCTATCTTTCCATTGCACACCAAGTAACACACTCTCTATTGTGTGCCTTGAGCTTCCTTCGTCTTCTCCAAGTTGTGTGTGTTTCTCTGCAAGCCTAATTCCAACAAGAGAGAGAGAGAGAGAGAGAGAGAGAGAGAGAGAGAGAGAGAGAGAGAGAGAGAGAGAGAGAGAGAGAGAGAGAGAGAGAGAGAGAGAGGTGGAAATTCCTAGCCATGCACACCCAACAAATCTCATACAAAGAATTAGCTAACAATGAGATCTCACCAATGAGAATTCATTTACCAAGGTTATTACAGTGGCATGCAGATCATAATTGGGAGTGCCATATCTCCATTATTCTGATCAAGTGTCAGCAAATTCGCCATGGAAAATGAGCTTGATAGAAAAATGGCTATGACAAAGAAGAGAAAATATGAGTGTTTCACAAAGGGTGTCATAAAATCTAATATCTAACCAACCCAAATGATTTTCTCATATTAAATTGATCACTTAATGTGGGAGAATAAACGGGAACAAGTGTTAAGATATAGATATGTGCTTATAGATCTATCTCAACACGGGGCCAATAGTAAAGGGGCCCAAATGGGAGATGGTCTATCAAGAGCAAGGCTAACCAATGGAGCATAAGACCTTAGGGTTAGCTTCATTGAAGACCTCCAATAATGTGTGTAAAAGTCCTTTGACCTTAGGTAAGCTAGGGCTGAGCTTGAGGTGGGAACCCGGCCCAAGCTCGAGGTGTTTGTCCTGCTTGAGGTGCTTGTCGTGCTTGAGGTGTTTTTCCTGCTTGAGGTGCTTGATTAAGGTGCTTGACTTACTCCATGCTCGAGGTGCTTGACTTGCCGCTTGATTAAGGTGCTTGAGGTGCCTTGACATGCTTGCCTGAGATGCTTGTGGGAATACCCCCTAGTCCAAGTGCTTTGTCATGCTTGATGACTAAGGTGCTTGAGCTCCCAAAGTCAAAAGAATCCCTACAAGAGGATTAGAGAGAGAACACACACTCACACTCACAAGGGAAGCCCCAGCTTGAAGAGGCAGCAAGGACACATGTCAGGTCCCTACCCATGTTACCTTCATGTGTTGCTTGAAGCCTATTGGCTAGGCTTCAAAGGGGTCCAATGATAAATTACTTGAATTATCTAATTGTTTTTACATTTATCAAGTCCTCTCTCTCAAAGGGGAAAGGGGGACACTTGTCCCAAGGCTATCCCTGTTGCTTGTAATGGCTTCTTCTTGTGATTGGCTAGGCCTGGAGGGGTCCAATGAGCTTCAAGCATGAGCTACAAGGGGGGGTCGACCCAAGCAAGCTAGGGGGGTGCTTAGGGGGTATACTCACCCACACACACTCACAAGCACTCTCATTGTGTGCTATGAAAAGTGGAAGAGCTCCCTCTCCAAGCAAGTAAAGGTTGAGAGCCTACACCAACACTCTTGGCTATGGAGTGCAAATCCAACCAAGAGCCATGCTTCAATGCTTAAGCTTGCCATCTCCTTCTTCTTCATTACTATGCTATTATGTATGCTAGCAACAAGAGTATGATAAGTGAGGAACTAATTCTTTCTCCTACGAAATGTTTCTTCTTCCTCTTCCCTACCCTCATTCCCTGCTAGCTCTCTCCACCTTCGAAGGTGTTTGAGGTCTTGGGACTAAGGCTTGGGATAGTTAAAGCTTTCTTCAAGTTTAGGTTATGTTGGTGATGCATGAAGCTTTCCATCTTCATTGCTTCACCTAGGTCACAAGGAACACAAAGAATGTATTGTAAAAAGTCTCTCTTTATGGGAGAAATCATAATACAAATGCCTATTGGAGGGGGGACCGGCTCCACATAAATCCGGTCCTCAACTGTTGTCATGTTCTCTAAATTCTCTCTCTTGCAAAAGTATTGTCCATGCCAAGTTAACTAATTGCTATAATTATGTTGCTATCTTCAATTATGTCTACCCACTATGCTCACAAAATCATTTCTTGAAAGTACTCATTAAATTCCGCTACTCTCAAATCGAATAGGCAAATCCCATTACATTCATTTGGGCCCCTTTACTATTGGCCCCGTGTTGAGATAGATCTATAAGCACATATCTATATCTTAACACTTGTTCCCATTTATTCTCCCACATTAAGTGATCAATTTAATATGAGAAAATCCTTTGGGTTGGTTAGATATTAGATTTTATGACATTACCTCTCTCTTGAAATCATAGTCGTCCTCGACTATGAGGTAGAAGAGATAAAGGCTTAGTCATTAGTCAATCGTACTTAGCGGGTAGAGGATCCCTTTTTTACCCTACGACATCTTTCCAAGATGGATGACTAATCCATTTGGTGCTTGGGAGACATAGCTGCAGCAAGCATGTCTGCTCTTTAGTCCATTTCATTCTCCCAAAGTAGAGTGACAAATTCTACTTGGTGTTTGAGAGACGTCGTCATCACAAACATGATTCTAAGCATGCATACTAGTTAAATTTGTGCACAATTAAAAAGAGGATCAGTCTTCTAAGACAAAAACATGAGTCATTTAAAAGAGAGTTGTACATTTGCTTACTCTAATGTAGCATTGTAAGCATTGACAAGGTTCATACTATCCTTAAGTTGTACTCCTTGCATCCATTTAGCATCTTCAAAGGATAATTTTTGAACTTAATAAGATACCGTCGGATTATCTTACCATGTCGTAGTACCTTGTCTTCATGCCGAAGGATAGCTTCGGGTTGTAGCACCTCTTCTTGGTCTTCAATTTCAGGAGGGTCTTCAATAATTGGTTCAATTGGTGGCTCTCCTTTGTAGGGCTTAAGTAGGCTTACATGAAAGGCATTGTGTATAAGCCAATGGTTGGGCAACTTGAGTTGATAAGCCGTCTCATTGATAGGCTTCAAGATTTGGAAAGGACCATAGTATCTTTTTGCTAGTTTAGCATAATACTTTTGATGGCCCGTAGGATTTTTGCCCGTCGTTTGCCTTAATCGAGCCTTAGGAAACTTGAGTAAGACCCAATCATTTTCGTTGAACATTAAGGCTCTTCTGTACTTATCAGCAGCAGCTTTTGGCCTTTGTTGAGAGATGGCTATAGCCTCCCTAATCTTTTGAAAAGATTCTTGTAGGTCACGACTATATTCATCGGCGGCGAAGATCTTCCCATGTACTTTGAGTAGCAAGGGACTTTAGGTCTTCCCTCTATGATCTCGAAAGGTGCTTTCCCAGTAGAGGTATGGACAGTATTATTGTAGGCATACTCTACTAGAGGTAAATACTTTTCCCATTGTGAGCGTTGATCTACTTCGGTAACATAAGTCTTGAGTAGATCGAGTATCGTAAGATTGGCTATCTCACTTTGGCCATCCGTTTGTGGGTGATAGGCCGAAGAGAAATTCAATCTTGTTCCTAGATTTTCAAAGAGACCTTTCCAGAAATTACTGGTCATTCTAGGATCTCTATCTGACACGATGGATGTGGGTAATCCATGGTGCTTGAAAATATGAGATATGAAGAGAGTTGCCATTTGATGCGCCTTAATAGTCTTTTTGACAGGAATAAAATGTGCTTGCTTGCTAAACCTGTCGACTATTGTCCATATTCCTGTATTGCCATGGATAGACTTGGGTAATCCAAAGATGAAATCCATGGATATACTCTCCCATGGTGAATTTGGAATAGGCAATGGCTGGAGTAATCCAGGTTGCTTCCCTCTATCATACTTGGTCTTTTGGCATACTACACATTTTGAAACATACTCTTGTATGTCCACTTTCAGGGTAGGCCAATAGAAATACGTCTCTACTCCTCGGAGAGTAGGTTGAATACCTCTATGCCTTGCATATGGAGGAGCATGGGATTCATACATAACCTTCTCACGAAGGGAATGGGTAACACATAGCCTATTGCCGTGGAGAAGATAACCATCCTGCAAGGTGAATGGTGCCTCTTTCTTCCCCAAAGCAAGGGCTGACATTATGTCTCTAAAGTCAGGGTCAGTAGCATACTCATCTATCATA
Organism: Adiantum capillus-veneris; assembly: GCF_014529385.1. Lineage (NCBI taxonomy): Eukaryota > Viridiplantae > Streptophyta > Polypodiopsida > Polypodiales > Pteridaceae > Adiantum > Adiantum capillus-veneris. The sequence continues at coordinate 136,415,863 of NC_140943.1, read as the reverse complement.
GAGGATAGATCATTGTGAGTAGCTATAGACACCGCATTAACTTTTGGTGGTCGTGAAAGTGCATCGGCAACTTGATTGTGCTTACCAGCTATGTGAGCAATATGGAAATTAAATTGCGAAAGAAAATTTGCCCACCTCATTTGTTTGTCGGAAAGCTTGGTTTGCGTCATGAAATACTTGAGACTTTGGTGGTCGGTTCGTAGGATAAATGGAGTCCCCAATAGGTAGTGCTTCCATGTGTCTAGGGCATGTAGAACAGCTAAAAGCTCTTTCTCATAAATGCCCAAGACTCGTTCATCACTATTGAGCCTTCGGCTCTCATATGCTATGGCATGCCCTTCTTGAAGCAAAACCGCTCCAAGGCAATCACCACACGCATCACATTGGACCTCAAATGGCTTTGAGAGGTCCGGAAGCTCGAGGACTGGTTGGGAAGTAAGCTTCTCTTTGAGTTTTTCAAAAGCATTTTGCTCCTTAGCAGTCCATACAAACTTAACGTTCTTCTTTGTTAAGTCGTGTAGTGGTCCTGCTACTTGAGAGAATTTTGCTATGAAGCGTCTATAGTATGCACACATACCAATAAAGCTTCTTAGCTCATGTAGATTCCTTGGGTTAGGCCATGATTTTATTACCTCTAACTTTGATGGATCCATACGAATACCATCGTGAGAGATAATATGACCTAGATATTGAATCTCTTGAAGGAAGAATTCACTTTTCTTTTGGTTGAGAAAAAGTTTGTTCTCCCTCAAGGCTTGAAAATCCACTTGGAGATGTTGCTTATGTTCCTCCAAAGACTTGGAGTAGATGATGATATCATCAAAGAACACTCCTGTGAATTTACGATATGGTCTAAAAATTTTCTCCATGAGACGATTGAAAGTAGTTGGTGCATTAGTCAAGCCAAAAGGCATGACTAGATATTCATAAAGACCAGATGTTGTGCGAAACGCGGTCTTTAGGATATCTTCATCCACTATCCTTATTTGATGATAGCCACTCTTAAGGTCAATCCTACTGAAGTAGGTAGAGCCTTGTAGCTTATCAAACAGATCTTCTACCCGAGGCACGGGAAATCTGTTTTTGATAGTGATATGGTTTAGTGCTCTATAGTCCACACACATACGGTATGTACCATCTTTCTTTTGCACTAAAAGGACTGGAGAACAAAAGAGAGAGGAACTAGGCCTCACCATCCCTTTGTCTACCAATTCCTGTACTTGCCTCATAATCTCCTCTTGTTGAACTTGTGAGACTCGATAAGGAGGTTTGTTAGGCGGTGAGCTTCCTGGAAGGAGCTCAATACGATGGTCATCATCCCCTCGTTTTGGAGGTAGGTCCATAGGGATATCATCGACGAACACATCTTGGAATCCTTTTAGAAAAGTAGACAAGTCTAACTCTTCTTGATTCCTATCATTTTCATTTGATGAAACATTATTAGCTTTTAGAGACTCTTTGACATAAATCATGTACGCAGAAACTGAGCTCTTCATTGATTTATCAAAAGAAAGAGGATTTACAAGTGGAATAGTGCGACCACGCTCACTAGCATCTATATACATGTTCTTTCCCCTGTAGGTGAAGTAAATTTTCCTTTCAGGGAACTTCATGTTGGCAGCCATGCGATCAAACCATGGTGCTCCTAGGATAACATCCTGATGTTGGAGAGGAGAGATGAAGAAGTCTTCTTTGTCGACATAGCTTTGGACATGAAGCCTCAACTTCCCAATCAAGGGAGTAACAGAGGCTTGTTGTCCCTTGAAAGCTGCATTAGCTGTTACTATATCTCCCATCTCAAAAGCTTGAATGCCCAACTTGGTGGCCAACTCTATTGATATGAAGTTGAGAGTAGAGCCAGGGTCAAACAAGATGAAGGCATCATGCTCTCTTACCTTTCCCCAAGCATAGGAGAGTGATGATCCTTTGCAATGAGCATCCTCTTTTGGAGCTTCTATGGTGGAAGCCCTAGGAGTCTCATTACGAGTATTCTTCTTGGGGGAAGAACGATAGCCATGTCCTTGCTCCCCACACTTGAAACATTTATGGTCCTTGCGAAAAGCTTCAAGCTCTTCAGGAGAGAGTTTGTTTTTACCTTTGTAAACTCCCTTCTCCTTGGACCGATTGTTGTTGTTGTTGTTGGAAGTGCCTTGGGAATTATTTTAAGCATTGGATTTCCCCTTTGCATCATTTTTATCTTTGTTTTCCATGGGCTTGACATTACGTCTAGCCCCTTGATGGAAATTGATGCGTGAAGCAACCATGGTGTGGTGGATTACTTCGGTAATAGTACCGGGCCGTTGAGAGTTGATGTATTCGGCCATCTTTTCAGGTAATCCCACACAGAATTGCTGTCTTTGTTCGGCAAAGTCTATCTTTTGAAAGACAGTAGTTTTGAGATGTAAATCCCAAAACTTGTCTACATACTTGTTGATAGAATCATGAGAGAGAAGCTTCAAGCCGCGCCATTCGGTAGGAACTTTATCTTTAGTATCACTTGGAAGAAATTGCTTCATGATGGAAACTCGTAGAGTTTTCCATGTCTTTGGGGCTTCTCCATTGCCACGAAGGCTAGCCCACCATTGACGAGCTGATTTTTGGAAGTGCATAGCTACATGGCGTAGCTTGGAGGACTCTGTGAAGCCCTCGTCCCCAAAGGCCGCATCAAATTGCTGGATGAAGGCCAACACTTTGTCGATAGCACCAAAGGTGCCATCGTAGGTGAGAAAAGAGATACTCTTTCCTCCCTCCTTGAACTTCTTTAGCTTTTGTGACCTTCGCCATGCAGGAAATGATTTGCGATGTCCTCCCCTCTTGTATTCTCTAGGAGAATAGCCATAACTTTCATCGGAAGAGGAGGAAGGTGAAGAAGAAGGAGAAGAGGGTGACCTCTTCCTAGCCCTTTTCTTCCTTTGTTTCCTCTCTTGCCATTCAGAGTGATGACGAGAAGGACTATAGGTTGCTCTTTTCCTCTTGGAAGGAGTAGGCGATCGTCTAGACCGCCGTCTTCGTGGAGCCACATCTTCAGAAGAACTTAGACTGTCATTGATTTCTTTCTCTTTGGATTCCTCCTCTCGAATGGGAGAGAGTCTTCTTTTGGGGGTCTCTTCAAGAGGCATCCTAAGCTCTCTCTCCTCTGGGAGAGGAAGGGAAATTCCATAAGCACGAAGTTGTTGAGTAACTTCGGCTTGCAAAACATGGTTGCCCATAGCTTGTTGCAACCTAGTGACGAGATAATTCACAAACATGGGAGCATCATCATTAGCACCTTCATGTGCAAAATCAAAGCTATCAATGTTCATTCTACTCTCTTGATTATTGTCAGCCATGTTAACAAAATTTATGTTTATACTTAGTGTATGCTTTGGCAATACAAAACCTTAGTTGCCACTCCTCTTAGCCTTTGAAAATCGGCTCTTAAGTATCTACACCCACGGCTCAAAGTGGTTAATTATAGAGAGTAGAGGAGTAGGTCTAACATAGCAGAGTTGCCAAGGGCTAGCTCCTTTCGGACTTCTTATGGCTCAATAATGGTAAAGCCGTAGGCAAGTCTAAAAAGACTCCATTATTAAGTCCAAAGCTCCCGAGGTGTGCACCATCCCCCACATAGTGGGCTTAACAAAACCGATATTAGATCCCAGTTCCACTTACTCTATTATAATTAACAACATCAACCATTTATAGGCTACTTAAGGACCTCTCTTCTTAAGCAAGAAAAGAGAAACCAAATGCTCTGATACCAATGCAATGGGATTTGCCTATTCAATTTGAGAGTAGCGGAATTTAATGAGAGTACTTTCAAGAAATGATTTTGTGAGCATAGCGGGTAGACATAATTGAAGATAGCAACATAATTATAGCAATTAGTTAACTTGGCATGGACAATACTTTTGCAAGAGAGAGAATTTAGAGAACATGACAACAGTTGAGGACCGGATTTATGTGGAGCCGGTCCCCCCTCCAATAGGCATTTGTATTATGATTTCTCCCATAAAGAGAGACTTGTTACAATACATTCTTTGTGTTCCTTGTGACCTAGGTGAAGCAATGAAGATGGAAAGCTTCATGCATCACCAACATAACCTAAACTTGAAGAAAGCTTTAACTATCCCAAGCCTCAGTCCCAAGACCTCAAACACCTTCGAAGGTGGAGAGAGCTAGCAGGGAATGAGGGTAGGGAAGAGGAAGAAGAAACATTTCGTAGGAGAAAGAATTAGTTCCTCACTTATCATACTCTTGTTGCTAGCATACATAATAGCATAGTAATGAAGAAGAAGGAGATGGCAAGCTTAAGCATTGAAGCATGGCTCTTGGTTGGATTTGCACTCCATAGCCAAGAGTGTTGGTGTAGGCTCTCAACCTTTACTTGCTTGGAGAGGGAGCTCTTCCACTTTGCATAGCACACAATGAGAGTGCTTGTGAGTGTGTGTGGGTGAGTATACCCCCTAAGCACCCCCCTAGCTTGCTTGGGTCGACCCCCCCTTGTAGCTCATGCTTGAAGCTCATTGGACCCCTCCAGGCCTAGCCAATCACAAGCAGAAGCCATTACAAGCAACAGGGATAGCCTTGGGACAAGTGTCCCCCTTTCCCCTTTGAGAGAGAGGACTTGATAAATGTAAAAACAATTAGATAATTCAAGTAATTTATCATTGGACCCCTTTGAAGCCTAGCCAATAGGCTTCAAACAACACATGAAGGTAACATGGGTAGGGACCTGACATGTGTCCTTGCTGCCTCTTCAAGCTGGGGCTTCCCTTGTGAGTGTGAGTGTGTGTTCTCTCTCTAATCCCTAGGAAAAGGGCTCACCCCCCCTCTTGTAGGGATGCTTTTGAATTTAGGAGCTCAAGCACCTTAGTCATCAAGCATGACAAAGCACTTGGACTAGGGGGTATTCCCACAAGCATCTCAGGCAAGCATGTCAAGGCACCTCAAGCACCTTAATCAAGCGGCAAGTCAAGCACCTCAAGCATGGAGTAAGTCAAGCACCTCAAGAACCTTAATCAAGCATCTCAAGCAGGACAAACACCTCAAGCACGACAAGCACCTCAAGCAGGACAAACACCTCGAGCTTGGGCCGGGTTCCCACCTCAAGCTCAGCCCTAGCTTACCTAAGGTCAAAGGAATTTTACACACATTATTGGAGGTCTTAAATGAAGCTAACCCTAAGGTCTTATGCTCCATTGGTTAGCCTTGCTCTTGATAGACCATCTCCCATTTGGGCCCCTTTACTATTGGCCCCGTGTTGAGATAGATCTATAAGAACATATCTATATCTTAACACTTGTTCCCGTTTATTCTCCCACATTAAGTGATCAATTTAATATGAGAAAATAATTTGGGTTGGTTAGATATTAGATTTTATGACAAAGGGCTTCTGGTTCCCTTTTGTCTATGCATGGAAATAGTAGAAGGTGAGAGATCTAGCTTTTGAGAGGCCTTTTGATCAGTCTCATGAAGGCTCCCTTCCTTGCTTTATCACCTTGATGGATTTTTGCTTGCTTGATTGTTGGCATAGCTTGTAATGGTACCCGAAAGATGAAGGATTCATATGTATTGGTACTATAGTCACTTGAAACGAGAAATGGGAACAAGACCAACAAGGCCATCAAAGATGGAAACAACTTGCTAATTTAATTGGAATGCTTTAGAAACAACTTTTCAAAGGTATATTGTGTATTAAATGTTTGGAACTAGAAATGGGGGACTTAGGCTCCTTGTAACCATGATTAGTACAAGCCTCTAACGTTCTTCTTGTCTTGGACAGGTCACCAAGCTTCTTGTCGAGAGAAGTTTGTGCATTGAATTCTTTCGACCTTTTTGTATATATGTTAACGATACAGATATGCCATAATTTGTAATATAGGAAGATTTGAATTTGGGCTTCCTTGCTGTTGTTTATTAAAAAAAATGTGATTTTGCACGTTTGTGGTCACAGTCCTCATACCAGAGAAATTGAACATTTATTTCTTGATCTTTCAAAACTCAAAAAAAAACTAGAGGACTATGTTGAGAAGACTTCCAAAACTCTATCCAAACAACCAATGCTTGGATCAAAGGTGGATTAAAGCCAGGGTGCATCACTCTCGATTGGAAACGGGGAGTGCGAGTACCTTTGGAGAAATAGAAGGACAAGGTCAATAAACCTGTGATTCTCTCTTTTTATTTACCATTTGAGGTATGTACTGTAAGTGCTATATGATGAAAATTTTCTTAATACCATTGCAGGTATTTTATGTTCGGTTTGATGCCCATGTTGGCTATATCTTGATTACTGCTACATACACACTGTAATGGAAAGAGTGGTGGCATCCAAAAGAAAACGTTGAACTTTTTTAGTTCATGGGAAAAGATAACGTCCCTTTTCGCATAGTGGGTCTTCTTGATCACACTTGCACAATTAGGATTGGAAATTTAATGTTGCATGTCTTGTGGATTACAGTTGGTTATTCTCATGTGGGTTCAATACATCTTTAGGTCATCTTTCCATGCAACAAGTTAGTGGCAAAATTGCAACATGCACCCGCCCTAGTCCCAAATTTGTTGCACCTACCACGATCAGGCATTTCTCCCATCCACAACCGGCTTTCCAAGAAAATAAGTGCCATATGATTTGTACAAGTGCAGCTGCTCGCTCCCCGAGGAGAACATCCATGTTTCAACCTCCCAGAATTGAAGGATTACTACACGTGAGACTACCCAAAGAATATGCACTCTACTTGGCATTGGTGACTCATGGAACTATCAGCGTTACCAAATACTTAACTATCATTGTTTGTTACCAAACATCAGTGTCAGCACAAAAGTCAAATGGCTATGGCAAAGAATGCAAGAACACAATGTGGTGTGCTTGAGGCCTTATGAAACATTGAGATGTGCACTTTCTTTAAGGGGAATACATGTTCCCCACTTTTATGAGCAAAATTTTAAGTTTTTTTATTTTGTATTGCAACAAATCAAAAGGAAAGAGGATACCATCATACAACTAGGATTGTAGGTGGATGGATTACCCAGGGATTGGTAAAGATATTAAATATCCTTATCAGTAGTCACTAATGAGATATAAAGGTCACGGTGTTGTGCGCACCTTGATTCAATGGTATTTTTCTCCCATGTTCACGTAAGTGCATGCATCTCTCTCTCTCTCTCTCTCTCTCTCTCTCTCTCTCTCTCTCTCTCTCTCTCTCTCTCTCTCTCTCTCTCTCTATATATATATATATATATATATATATATATTAGAACGTGTCAAACAATAAGGGCAACTGGTTACTTTGACTCCATGCAATACGGTCTGGCAAAAAACGGGGGGGCTGGAGTCCCCCCCCCCCCCCCCCCCCCCCCCTTCTTTTTCCAACTGCCTGAACGATGATTGCTTGGTACTGTTTGGGTCCACTCTCCAAATGAAACCATCAATGCTTGCATCTAATTGACATCACAAAGAACCATTGTGCTTGGTACTACCTAGGTCAAGGCTATAAAAATACTTTTTTCCTTACCGATAATAACAAGGGCAATGACGTGCAACCTGGTCACGGATACACTGCATCATCTTCAATTTTTGAAACCAGTTTGGAGCTGATGATATGAAGAAATGTGGTCTGCAAGGTTGTCCTTTGCCTTGTCCATATCAACAAAAAGGTAGGTGCTTATGCACCTACGTAGTACACACATGATTTTGGTTTTTTAAACTACAAGCAGTAACGTAATTTTTAAAGCATGTTTTTTTCTGAAAAAGAACGGTGTTTATTCTCAACTGAACTGATAATGAAAACCGAGGTTTATTATCTTGGACCTGCACCTACTCAGTGGGTGGTTTTATTTTGTTATCCTCATTAGTTGGAGATAGAGTTCATCATTTTTTAATTTAACATTTACTTAAAACACAATCAGCTAGAACCTAATGGTTTACTCACACTCGCATGTGTATCATAGTTGGTAATGGCATGGTATCATTGGCAGATAAATACCAAGCAGTGCCACCGTGATAACTTGATCATGGTTTTTTGATTCTGCAATAATCCTTAGATGAGGTATCTCTCAAAGAGAGATGTGATTATTTTGAAAATGGTCCATTTTACAAACAGAACTCTAGCTGACTTTTTACATAATTTTCTCTCTTTTAAATTTAGAGCTCAATTAATATATATAGATATGCTTATGCCTCTGGTAAGGATCTTGGAAGAAGTGGTAATGATTGAATTTTTTGGAAAATACAATCTATATATAATTAGCATGCTGCCCAATTTTCTTTTTATAGCATTCGTATATGTGGTAACAAGTAGTATCATGACAGGGATGGTATTATTTTCTTTCTCTCACACACATCACTTATAACTTGGTTTGGATAATGGTTGAATGGTTCTCCTGAGCCATCTTTCACACTTCATCATCAATGGCTCGCCTTAATGTTGAGGTTCCCTCTCACTTACATAACACCACTAGGCTCTTTCGTGCTGAGTCGAGGTGTAGTATTATGGGGAGATGCTTGACATGTTATGGCTCCCTTACAAGTTCAACTCAGAATGCCAGCACAATTGAGTACCTTTATGCTCCTTGCGCACATGCATACATAAAGCTTCACAAGCCCTGTACATACACTCTCCTTCTTGAGTTACATGTGAAAATTATTAGGAGTATGTTGCTGCTAAAGGACTCATAAGGACACATAGACACGCGATTCATAAGCACACATAGACACGCGTACTGTTATTACTTTGTTAGTATGTGGTTAGTTTGAAAATGGTCCATTTTATAAACAAAGCTCTGGCTGACTTTTTACAAGAGTTCCTCTCTTTTATCACATAGAGATCAATTTGAAAATGGTCCTAAACACATGTACTCTTATCTTTGTATGCAGGAACTCACTTTTGATGAAGGTAAGTATATAGTGGTGAACTCACAATTGTAAAGTACTTTTTTGATGCTATCCCTTCTTGGTGGATAAATACATAATTTTTGAAACAAATGTTTACTTTGAAAATAGTTCACATATGTTAAAAGAGCCTTAATCCTCAAGTGGGGGTCTTTGATGAGATGGCAGTAGCCTAGAATTTTTGAGAATTGATCCAATTTACAAAAGAGATGCTGTCCAATTTTTTATGGAATTAAATAATGTAAACTTTATCATACATAAATGGCTCATTCTTTAAACCTAATATTTGATCTCTATTATGATGTTAGTTTTTGTTGTAATTTTTGACACCAATAACAAGGGGAGGGAGTCATTGACACCTGTCTTCCCAGGTAATGCCTGTTTTTTGGATGGTGACAGGTAAGAGAATCTTTCCTTGGGATTACAATGGAAACTGTAGCAATAACAGAAGATCATCCAATGTTCGGTTATTTTTATTAGTGATAGATAACCCTTGTATATGATTCTTTGATAATAACATGTAATACACTATATGTTAGTATCAATGTCAACTGTAATCTTAACTTTATCTACTAGTTATCTAATATATACATAAGGTTTGGTTTGTTACACTTTGACTGGTCTCTAGTCCCATTGTATGGTTCAATACTTTGTGAAATCAAACTATTGTTAGATAATCATTCTTAAACACACACACACACACACACACACACACACACACACACACACACACACACACACACACACACACACACACACACACACACACACACACACACACACTTGTCTCTAGCGGCTTGGGGCCACGACTCCTAATCTGGTCAAGCACATATACCATATAGTTCGATTACCTTAGATTGGCAGAGTCTCTTTGACTCTAAACTTGACTAAGTATACGTAATCAGATGGTTGTTTTAGGAATGTGATGCGTATATAATTTAGCCCTATTGGCACCACTTTACCAAAACAATAACCTTTTTCCATATGATAATTGCCTATTTGGACACTTCATACTGATTATTTGGATATTTTTGTCGTTAAATTGTTCTTATTTGGTTGGGGGTAGGGACCCCTTTATCGGACAATTTGCATATTGAACTTGTCTCAACACATAACATATCAGTTGCAAAGGAACCCGACCCTTTTGAGCAAGATAGCACAACCTTGTTACTTTTAACCATATTTTGTTGCAATTGGTGGGGGATAGGTCCACTCGATGGACTATCCTCCACCAAGTGGATCTCTCCTCTGGGATAGGGGAGGGCCACACACACACACACACACACACACACACACACACACACACACACACACACACACACACACACACACACACACACACACACATATCTACATTATCAAAAACTAGTACCCTATTATCTCAGACATACTCACAGCTTGTTTTACTTCCCTTACAAGCTCATAACCTTCACTTATCGAGACATACCTTTAGACCAAGTGCATTTTTGCATGCGGGTTCATGCCTGCAACATACCTTTAACTCATTCTGTTAGGCCCCCTTTGCTAAAAGTAGAAGTATATAACCCTAATATCTTAGACGAGGGTCTTATTTTAGACAAGGAATCGAAACTGTGTGTTTTTGGCATGCACACATATTAATGTTAAATGGTAGCTCAGAGAACGTGTCTTTAACCAATTGTGGTTACTGTATTATACACACCTACTTCATTATTTAATTACAATCATTCCCAATGCTACCTTTCTCACCATCTGGTTCTAGGTTTTTGATCTACGCTCGTATCCTAAAATACACGATACTTATACCCTACCTAAGCACCCCCATTAAGTAAGCATGACTACCTAATCCTCATATTACCAAATACTTTGAAGGTTAGAGTAACCGTCTAATGTTAGAAGTATCTATGGACATGATCTCTCTTTGATTGTGTCCCCATTGGTCGACTCTAGTCTACAATATTAACCATCTACATTATTCACCTACTACTGGGCCACCCACTTACTCGAGGAAAGGTGGTAGCCTTTAAGTTATTTATCTTCTTTATCTTGAACTAAGGGTCATGATCATACTAGTCGTTGGTGACCTTAAAAGGTATTGGACCGACCCCACATTGGACTGATCCCATGTGGATATACCTTTGCCTTGTAGTGGCGGGGATCCAAAGGCGTGACCACACACACACACGTGGGACCTTATCCTCTTGGCAGGTTTGGGTTCTTTTAATCTATCTCTAAGCTCTCTGTTCACCATAATGCCGGCCATCATGAGCTTAAAAGGTATTGGACTGACCCCATGTGGATATACCTTTGCCTTGTAGTGGTGGGGATCCAAAGGCGCGACCACACACACACACGTGGGACCTTATCCTCTTGGAAGGTTTGGGTTCTTTTAATCTATCTCTAAGCTCTTTGTTTGCCATATCACACACACCCACACCGACAGGATCGTGCAGGCCTGGCTCCTCATGCCATTTGTTTAAATCATCACCCTTTCGGGCTGTATGCCTCATCTACCTTTCTCTTAGCTCGCATCGATTTGGTTAGGGGTTTGCTTCTTACTTGCTAGACATTGGTTGGCTTATGCATCCAGAGTGTTACACACACACACACACACACACACACGCAAACTCTCTCTCTCTCTCTCTCTCTCTCTCTCTCTCTCTCTCTCTCTTGCACGTGCACGCATGCGCGTGCACAGGCACACACACACACAATGCTAGCTATGACAGGTACATGCAACCTGGTTGCGGATACACTCCATCATCTTCAATTTTTGGAACTAGTTTGGAGTTGCTGATATGAGGAATTGTGGTCTGCAAGGTTGTCCTTTTCCTAGTCCATATCAACAAACAGGTAGGTGCTTATGCACCTACGCAATACATACATGATTTTGGTTTTTTAAACTACAAGCACTAGTATAATTTTTAAAGCACTACCTGTTTAATAAAGTTAAATTGTAAAATACGCAGATTATTTTGTTTTTTAAACTACAAGCAGTAATATGATTTTTAAACTCTACTTGTTTAATAGAGTTAAAGCACCTATTTTGTTTGGAAAATTCATAAAAATAGAGTTAAATTGTAAAACATGCCGGTTATTTTGAAAATTTTCCTCTTATAATCTACCATAATGGGAATTTTATATGTTTTTGAAATTGATGTTTGGTACTACTTGGGTCGAGATGCCAAATGTGGTGTGCTCACACAATCTAAAAAAAAGGGGTGGGTTGGAGCACACAGGCCTGTTGTTGCACGATGCTCAATACTTGGGTGCAGGAGTTGGGGAGGGTGTGAGAGGAAGACTTAACAATGTAGGAACACACACACACACACACACACACACACACACACACACACACACACACACACACACACACACACACACACACACACACACACACACACACACACACAGAGAGAGAGAGAGAGAGAGAGAGAGAGAGAGAGAGAGAGAGAGAGAGAATTGGCAGTTGTTTAATCCCTCGCATTTACGTGCTCTCATTTGCTGCACTCACGGAAGTTTTGGAGGCTCTATGCACTTGCACTAATTTCCAAGCAAGATGATCAATGGGACGTTATTCAAGGGAAATCTTAGATTTTCAACCTCCTTTTTGGGCTTGTAGAAGAAGAGGGCTTCACTGGTACCGTATCTAAAAGACAATTATACATACTTGTTCCATGATACAGACACAGGTGTTACTGGAGTCATTGATCCTTTTGAAGGTTTTAAGCAAAACCTCTTATTCAAGCTTTATAAAAAAAAAAATATTGGACTGGGTTTAATCTTGAATACACATCATCATTGGGATTACACAAGAGAAGATATAACACAAATTTAGGTTGTAGGCCCCTATGTTGATAGAGGTCAAATTCTAGAATTGGATGTGGCTTTGAAGGATGGAGCCACTTGGATGCTTGGGAGTCATAAAAACTTGGTGCTAGATACTTTGAGGCAAACGAAAGGACCCGTGTGCTTCTATTTTTGAAGCTCAAAGGCCATCTTTATAGGAAACACTTGTTGTCATTGTCTTGTGGGAAGCTGTTTGAAGGAACACCACAATAGATGTGGACATCACTTTAAAACATAATGGCATTTTGAGATGATACATTAGTATAATGCGGACATGAGTATACACTCTCCAATGCAGAGTTTTCACTTTCACTCGCTTTCCAATGCAAAGTTTTTACTCACTTTAGAGTTTTAACAGTGAATTAGTAAATTGTTTTACCTTCTCTCATGTGTATAATGTACTTGCTAGTAGTAAGTTATATTAGGATGAGAGAGAGAGAGAGAGAGAGAGAGAGAGAGTATATCTTGCAAGCAAGCCCCCTACATGCTGACCCCCTCTTGTAGCTCATGCCTTATGCTCATTGGCTCCTTCAAGCCTAGCCAATCACAAGTCTGGGTCCATTCAAGCAATAGGGGTAGTCTTTGGACAAGTGTCCTCCTTTCCTCTTTGAGAGAGTGGGCTTGATAAATGCTTAAACAATTAACTTATTTAGTTAAATTCTCATTGGTCCTTTCTAGGGCTCAACCAATAGGTTTTAGGCGCACTATGGGGGCAACTTAGCTAGGGGCTTGACATGTGTCCCTTTTGTCTCTTGAGCAAGGGGTGCCCTTTGGGAGAAAGGGGAGTCATTCAACCTCATCCCCTACTTGTGTGGCTGGCCTCCTCCTTTGTAGGCATGCATGTTGACTTTCAAGGCCCCAAGAAACTTGGCCTCCTACATGCTTAAGCACCTCAAGCACCTTAGTCATCAAACATGGGGTTAGCAATTGCATGACCTCTCTCTCTCTCTCTCATGCCCCTAGCCTCAAGGGCTCACCCCCTCCTTGTAGGGATTGGCTTTGACTTCAAGCACATGCCTACCTTCAATCATGCACCTTAATTGTCAAGCATCTCATGCACTTTTAATTATCAAGCACCTCAAGCATAGGCCTAGATTTAACCTAAGGTCTTAGGACTTTTACACCAACCATTGGAGGTCTTTAATGGCCTAAGGTCTTCCAAGATCCATTATGCAAGCATTGTTCTTCAGTAGACCAACTCCTTGTTAACCCTTGCTGAGATGGAACCATCTCCTTTTGGCCCTATGTTGAGCTTGGCCTAAAAACTCATAGCTATGTTCTAGCTCTTGTTTCCCATTTAGTTTCCCATATTAAATGATCAGTTTAACATGAGAAATCATTTGGGTAAAGCTAAATATTAGATTTGATGAAATTACCTCTCCCTTGAAACCATAGTCATCCACGACTATGGTAAAGAAGATAAAGTCTTGGTCATTAGTCTAGTTTTCATAGCGGGTAGAGGATCCCTTGTTACCCTACGACGTCATTCCAAGATGGATGACTAATCCATTTGGTGCTTGGGAGACATAGCTTTTAGCATAATACTTTTGGTGGCCTGTAGGATTTTTGCCTGTCGTTTGCCTTAATCGAGCCTTGGGAAACTTGAGTAAGACCCAATCATTTTCTTTGAATGTTAAGGCCCTTCTGTGCTTATCAGCAGCAGCCTTTTTCCTTTGTTGGGAGATGGATATAGCGTCCTTAATCTTTTGGAAAGATTCTTGTAGGTCATGGCTATACTCATCAGCATCAAATATCTTCCAATGTACTTTAAGTAGCAAGGGACTTTTAGGTCTTCCCTCTGTGATCTCAGAAGGTGCCTTTCCCGCAGTAGTATAGATAGTATTGTTGTACGCATACTCTATAAGGGGTAAGTACTTCTCCCATTGTGAGTGTTGATCTACTTCTGTAACATAAGTCTTTAGTAGATCGAGAATTGTAATATTGGCTATCTCACTTTGGCCATCCGTTTGTGGGTGATAGACCGAAGAGAAATTTAATCTTGTACCTATATTTTGAAAGAGACCGTTTCCAAAAATTACTGGTCATTAGGATCTCTATTTGACACGATGGATGTTGGTAATCCATGGTGTTTGAAAATCTGAGATATGAAGAGGGTTGCCATTTGGTGTGCCTTAATAGTCTTTTTGATAGGACTAAAGTGTGCTTGCTAGCTAAATGTGTCAACTATTGTCCATATTCCTGTATTCCCATGGATAGACTTGGGTAATCCAAAGATAAAATCCATGGATATACTCTCCCATGGCGAATTCGGGATTGGCAATGATGACTGGAATAATATAGGTTGTTTCCCTCTATCATACTTTGTCTTTTGGCATATCACACATTTTGAAACATACTCTTGTATGTCTACTTTCATGGTAGGCCAATAGAAGTACGTCTCTACTCCTTGAAGAGTAGGTTGAATGCCTCTATGCCCCACATAGGGAGGAGCATGGGATTCATACATGACTTTCTCATGAAGGGAGTGGGTAACACATAGCCTATTGCCATGGAGAAGATAACCATCTTGCAGGGTGAATGGTTCTTCTTTCTTCCCCAATGCAAGGGCAACATTATGTCTTTAAAGTCAGGGTCAATAGCATACTCACCTATCATAGAAGATAGATCATTGTGAGTTGCTATAGACACCGAATTGGCTCTTGGCCGTCGTGAAAGTGCATCGGCCACTTGATTATGCTTACTAGCAACGTGAGCAATATGAAATAAAATTGCGAAAGAAAATTTTCCCACCTCATTTGTTTGTCGCGGAGAGCTTGGTTTGCGTCATGAAGTACTTGAGACTTTGGTGGTCCATTCACAAAATAAATGGAGTCCCCAGTAGATAGTGCTTCCATGTGTCTAGGGCATGAAAAACAACTAATAGCTCTTTTTCATATATGCCAAAGACCTGTTCATCGGTATTGAGCCTTCGGCTCTCATATGCTATGGCATGCCCTTCTTGAAGCAAGAATGCTCCAAGGCAATCACCACAAGCATCACATTGGACCTCAGATGGCTTTGAGAGATCCAGAAGCATAAGCACTGGTTGGGAGGCAAGCTTCTCTTTCAACTTGTCAAAAGAAAATTTCTCTTTAGCAATCCATGAGTACTTAACGTTCTTCTTTGTTAAGTCATGTAATGGTCCTGCTATTTGAGAGAATTTTGCTATGAGGCATCTATAGTATGCACACACACCAATAAATATTTGTAGCTCATGTAGATTCCTTGGATTAAGCCATGCCTTTATTACCTCTAACTTTGATGGATCCATACGGATACCATCTTGAGAGATAATATGACCTAAGTATTGAATCTCTTGAAGAAAAAATTCACTCTTCTTTTGATTGATAAAAAGCTTGTTCTCCCTCAAAGCTTGAAAAATCACCTAGAGATGTTTGCTTGTGCTCCTCCAAGGACTTGGAGTAGATGATGAAATCATCAAAGAACACTCCAGTAAACTTGCGGTAGGGTCTAAAGATTTTCTCCATTAAACGATTGAACATTGCTGGAGCATTTGTCAAACCAAAAGGCATGACAAGATATTCATAAAGACCAAACGTTGTAAGGAACACGGTCTTTACAATATCTTCATTCACTATCCTTATTTGATGATAGCCACTTTTAGAGTCAATCCTACTGAAGTAGGTCAAACCTTGTAGCTTATCAAATAGATCTTCTACCCGCGGTACATGTAATCAGTTTTTGATAGTGATATGGTTTAGCGCTCGATATTCCACACACATGTGGTGTGTACCATCTTTCTTTTGCACTAAAAGGATTGGAGAACAAAAGGGAGAGGAGGTAGGTCTCACCATCCCTTTGTCTACCAATTCTTGTACTTACCTCATGATCTCCTCTTATTGAGCTTGGGAAACTTGATAAGGAGGCTTGTTAGGCAGTAAGCTTCCTGGTAGGAGCTCAATTTAATGGTCATCATCCCCTCATTTTGGAGGTAAGTCCATAGGGATATCATTGATAAAAACATCTTGGAATCCATTTAGAAAATTAGACAAGTCTAACTCTTCTTGATTCCTACCATCTTCATTTGATAGAACATTAAGACCTTTTATAGATTGTTTGACAAAAATCATGTACGCCCCCTCCTTGTAGGGATTGAATTTGACTTCAAGCACATGCCTACCTTCAAGCATGCACCTTAGTTGTCAAGCATCTCATGCACTTTTAATTATCAAGCACCTCAAGCATAGGCCTAGCTTTAACCTAAGGTCTAAGGACTTTTACACCAACCATTGGAGGTCTTTAATGAAGATAACCTAAGGTCTCCCAAGATCCATTATGCAAGCATTGTTCTTTAGTAGACCAACTCCATGTGAGCCCTTGATAAGATGGAACCATCTCCTTTTTTGCCCTATGTTGAGTTGGCTTAAAAACTCATATCTATGTTCTAGCTCTTGTTTCCGTTTATTTTCCCCATATTAAATGATCAATTTAGCATGAGAAAATCATTTGGGTAAAGCTAGATATTAGATTTTATGACACACATAAACCCTAAGCTTGGCTACACGAAGAAAGTAGGATGTAGAAACCAGTGAGGGGCTACCAAGCGATGGCACTCAAATTAAACCCAGAATCGCCAACAAATGAGAGAGGGGCTCCTTACTTACAGATACCAAATTTTGGGGGTGTCGGGCAAGGAGCATCATTGTTAGCTAACCAAATATGTGCGTGGGCAACATTTTATCAATGAGGTATTGCCTCAAAAATATCTTAATTTTTTATCAAAATTATTGAACTCTTTGTTAATTTTCTAGGAGGGTTTTGAATCACTGAGCAAAAAAAATACCGAGCAAAGATAAATCCGAGCAAATTGATAGAAGATCAACAATGGTGAAAGAAAAAAATTATGCCATGCACATTACTTTCACTACCAATAATCTTGACAAAAAATGAGATTTTAAAACCATTATGAAAACTGAATACTCGAGAGACAAGCAATCTCTTCATACTTGAAACATGTATAATTTAATTCCATGTGGCATATCTCCTCTAAAAAATAGCCCACCAAAAATGTGGCACCTTGATATTTCAAAAAAGTTAACACATAACCTCGTAAGCCTACAATATCTCCTAAGAACACAAGAGATCAAGGGCCCATTCTATGAGGCTCACATGAAACAGGTAAGTGTTGAGTTGTTTCTTTGCTTAGTTGTGAGAAAAGATGACTCCTAAAATCCCCTTCACTCAAACAAATTTACAGACAACGACATTCTTTAATGAAATCTTGCAAGTGCAAATTGGGGCTTGTCTTGATGGATACGACCATGAAAGAGGAAAAATCAACCAAGGAAGCATAGAAGGTTGTCAGCTCTGTTTAAAAGTTGCATCACATTGAGAGTGGTCCTTTGGAAGTTACTAATTGCAAAGAAAACTAGATATCTGTGCTTGAGAGATAAATTGATAGAATCATAGTTATAGTGGAAAATCTGAGTAAAACGGACCTCAACATCATGCCGCCTCGCCATTGTTTGGCCAAGAGGCACGCAGTTGAATTATATGCTTGTGCTGACGCTTTCTTTGCCTGATGCGCCATTTTCTTTCCATGTGGCACTGCATGCTACAACAGATCCTTGGTCCGCTTGGCGTTAAAAAAAGAAGAAGAAATGAACCTACCTGCATGACCCTACCCCTCCCTAGTCTTTTACTGCAACCAGTCCGTGCCGGCGCGGACTGTTGCAACAACAGAACAGGGAGGAGAAGGGTCATGAGGGTAGGGTGATTTTAATAAAAAACGTATTACTTTGGTACTCAAGGTGGCAACATTCGAGAAAATTGTGCCTCAGCTTACACCCCTGGCCTCTCTATTCCCGTAGTGTGCGACCCCCAGCCCCCTCCTCGTCCAACCCCTTACCCTTGTGGGATGCGTGGACCTGGAGGTTGGCACTCCCTATACTTGATATTAGACATCATTGTGCATCAGCTCATAGAGACAACCTCCCTCTAGAGTCGAGCCCCTTCCCCTGCCTCGGGCATGTGGCCCTTGTGGCCCTGCACGTTGATAGGTGAATGCAGTCCGTCCGCTAAATAAACCCCAACAAACACTCAGAGAACCTCCCTCCAGAGTCGAGCCCCTTCCCCTGCCTCAGGCATGTGGCCCTTGTGGCCCTGCGCGTTGACAGGTGAATGCAGCCCGTCCGCTCAATAAACCCCAACAAACACTCATCATTCCCCAAAACTCCAACCATCATTCTATATTTGGATGGCCAATGAAATGGAGCTGCACTTGCACAATGGCCTACATCAACTCCTTGATGTGCCTGCCATGCTTGGCCCAATCATCAGCAATCGACTCTGCTTTACCGCGCGAATAGTCCTTTTTGCTTTGCTAGAGACGATCTTATAAAATATAAAAAAACCTTCATTGTATATCGTGAACCTGTTGAGATCGTTCCACGTCGGCACGGATTGGTTTTGACAGGTTTCACTAGGGCCAAGACAATGTGAGAGGCCAACCGGCAGAAAAGGCTTCAACAATAGGATCTAAATAGCACTATTTGCCAATTGAAGAGGCTTCGACGGTAAGTTTTTCTACGTGCAAAGCTTCGAGACAAACTCTGTCAACACTAAAGAGCATGCGTCATTTGTGAAAAGGGCACTTGAGATGGAGCTAAGTATGCACACTCTACACAAAAGGTGATTTCCACCTTATGATGCCAAAAACGTTAATATGCGTGCTTTTTCTTACTATACACTCACATCATGGAGGAGGCCCAATATGGCAAGGTCTTCAATGGACCCATATGATTATGTCGTTGTCTCCACTTTAAAACAAAACTGTGAGAACAACCTTAGCAAGGGCACCTACAATCCTCCCAATCAAAGTGTGAATGCTAGAAAAACTACAAGAAACCAAAGCACCACGAAGGAAATGGAACCAAGAACAACTACTCAGGTAGAAGCAAGAACCATGTCAATGTGCCAAAAATTTGCAGGAAAGATATTTGAATGAATGTGTTCAATTAGAACGATTGCAGAGGCACGGCAAGGGGATGATTGCAAAAACAAATGGTGTCATATGCACATAAGTCAAAGCTACTTTAAAGATACAATTGAAGAGCATGTTTTATCAAAACCAGTCTTAACATTAATAAGACATGACTTAATGTACATGTTACAATGATGCTGCAATGTAAGGCACCCACAAAAAGTAGCCAAATTATTGCACTCAAAATATAATCAGGGACATGTATACATGATCATTGCTAGTCAACATACTAAAAAGGATGTGGAAGACTTGGTGCATTTGCATGTACAATAGGTACATTAAGGTTACTACAGTTTGCAATCCCAGAAAGAGTTGAAGGAAGCTAAATGCTCGTGTAATCTCCCTCGATGTTTACTGCTATTGCTAGCCCACAAGAAAAAGCACTTGTCCTATGTGTCCCAGTAAAAAAAAACGTGCCCATCAGCCTATAGATGGAAATGTATTCCAAGTGGATAATACAAGTGGAAAGTGCTAGGACAGTAGACGGTAGGTGCCCTCAGCTTGTCGCAAGCACCGACAACACACACATTGGAAAACCCGCTTGCACTTTTGCAATTTGCTCTAAGTAATAAAGAATGTTCCAAGGGAGTTGCTTGATTATTTTGTTGCTCGCAATACTCACTTGCCACTTTGTATAACCCATTTTCCAGTGCTATGGATTCAAGAAATAAATAAATACTTTAGCTTTCCTATTTGAGACAATTTTTGCTTTGCCACCCTTTGTAGGCTTAAATGTGTCACTCAATCGATTTGATCTGTTTCATGGCCATTTGTTTTTGGAAAATAAGACACAAAGATTGAGAATATTGTAAGCATGGTCACTCTTTTCTTTCTAGTGCAAACATTGATAAGAGATTGGATCTTACAATGAAGAACTTCAAGCGAAAAATTTCTTATCTTTTGTCAGATTCCATGCACAAGAGTATCCAGCCTTGGATGAAAGGACTTTTCCAATGCATCTTTGATATTGCCAAGTGGGTAAAGGCCTTGATTGTGGTTTGTTGTACAAGACCTTTCCAGTGACTCGGTTATGAATTTTAGCTATTTTTAGGATTTGTTAGTGTTGCATTCGATTCTTGTTTTTTCAACTATAAACTAGACTTTGTAGTTGCCCATGTGGATGTGTTTCTGAGTGGCTACTCAGAGAAGAGTTGAATGCACTAGATAGTTTAATAACCTGCAGCGTCCCATTATGAAGACCTATTTTTCAAGAAGCTGTGCTGCATGGTTGTCACTAACACATTGTTACATGCATTTGGGTTAGTGTCAATGCAAAAAACTTGGCTTGTGTTGCAAAGATATGCTTCTCCTAGGGGAGAAACTCGAAAATATAAAAGGCAAAAAGATAAAATACAAAATGAGGCATGGATTTCTTTGGTGGGACTCAACAGACAAAGCTTTCAAAGCTTAGAGAAGAACTTTGATGTTATGATTGGCAGTGGTGGCAGATGAGTTTTATTATTGGTGGATCTCAATGCAAGAGTTGTTGAAGCATCAGAATGTGCTAGGTTAATACTCTCATGGACATGTTTGTTGATTGTTGTGTCCTTTTCTAGGCATGAGTGTATTTGAGGCAATGCTTGTGTGTATAGGAGTTGTGTTATTCACATGGAGGGCAATTTTTTTGGCAAGCTGCAACTTGCCCTATTTTTGTGTATCATCCTTTCTTAGAGGCCAAGTGTGGTGCTCTGCGTCAACAACAAATGTCCTAGAGAAGCTCCCTTCTTCTAGCATTCTTTTGTCATGCTCCGAAAACAAAGTGTATGCAAGTGTGCCATGAGGAAATTCTTGTAATTGAGATGGCCTATGCTTGTATTCTTAGACCCTATGTTGAGATTGGGCCCATGGAATGGGGAGGCATATCCATGATGAGACTTCTAGGCAATGTTTTCTTGATGCTCTTCGACATCAAGGGCAAGTATCCTAGAGAAGCTTCCTTCTTGTAGGGTTGTCCCTTATGATGCTTTGATAACAAACTGTACTTCGGTTGGGCAACTCCATCAAGATCTTGACTATTTTGCATTATGAGAACCCCGGGGGATTCACCATGGAAAACTTACCGCACCACGTAAGTGCAGGGGAGGGGGGTTTGTTTACAAGTTACATAAGCGTATAAGTTAGGGGCAAGCCCCCAATAATTTATCTCCCAAGCTTAAAAATAAGGGAGGGGATATCACATTTATGGGGTGAGGGGAGGGGGGAGAGAAGTGAGAAAAGGGAAAAATGAGAGGAAGTTTTTGTATTTCAAAATCATGGCTTCCCAAAAGAGTCTGCCATCGAGCTTGTGAGTCAATAGCTACAAAGATACATACAAAAACTAACATTGCTTTGCATCAATTGCTTGTTTTGTGATTATAGTTCATTTGTTGAAGGATGAAAGCTATAAAGAGTTTGTATAGATGCAAATTTACACGGAGAACCTAGCACAACTTTATAACCATGTTTTTAGAGTAATTTAGATGGTTCAAAATTGGATGAGTATCTAGAGTGCAGGTTGAATGGGCACATAGTCTGAAAGTCAAACTAAGACACGTTGAGGGTACATCCAGTTATCAACAAAATTGGTTTCTTAGTACGTTGCCAATCACTATTCTACACGCTCTTTGAATAGTTTTACTCAGTTAGATCATGTGAGACCTAAATTTTATATGTAAGATAGGGGTATGATAGTTTTTTGCATGGATTATCATATAAGCGTAGAAAGGGGGGTCATATTCCCTAATATGAGTCTTATATAGAGGTTTTATCAAAGTTGTCCGCTCACAGGTGGCGTACCGTTTTGTATATAGAGTGAATCCCCCGGGATGAGAACATCCTAATAATTGAGATGATCTATGCTTGTATGCATAGAGCCAATGTTGGAATTGGGGTTATTTGGTGATGAGATTTCCAAGAAAGGTTATTTGTTGTGTTGTGGTGGTGTGCTCAATAAGACAACTAATCCATGATTTCATTTTGACGTAGATTTTTATCATGCTATGTTCGGTTGTGGATATGTATATAGGATGTGGCAATCTTTTCTCCAAGTGTCCCACCTTGTTTAAGAGCTTTCTTCACCTATGATGACACTCTCATAGTGCAATTTTTTGAGCTTCTTCAAGATCTTGCTTACCGTACCACATTTCAGTAAGGACATTCTTCAAATTTGATGTTCAATCAAAACTAAATGGTGTTTTTTTTTAAAGTTACATTTGAGGCTAATAAGAGATATGCATGAGCATACATTCCCACAAGCAAAGACATGCATGAATATTATATTTGAGTAGCATTTGATTGTTTTCTAATTGAAGGATTGCACAGTCCAATGTAGACTTTTCTCATGCCACACTAATATTTGAAGATATTGTTAGCTTGATGCAAGTGTTAAAAAGCTCAAAAATCATGTTTCAATTCCAAAAGCTAGAAAACAAAAGCTCACAAATGTAAAACCCCCTATAAATTCATTTGTATGCAAAAAGTTTTCACACTTAAAGGATGGAGCCATAGGCTTCTTTGTTTAAATTTCCACTTTGCACATCAATTTTACATTTGTCAAGAAATTTAATTTGATTTATTGATACTTGTTGAGCCTCTATGTAATTATTATTTATTTTTCTATTGTAGATTTATTATTTGTAAAAAACTAATTTTTTAACACCATATGTCATATGGTGTAGAACTTATGTAAATTCCAACGATCATTTGATACATTATGACCCAAGAAATGTGGCCATGCCAAAAAAAATTCAAACTTTAACTGTTCATTTTTATTAGATTTACCTCAAAAAATAACAAAAACTATTGAATGACCTTTCTAGAGTTCTTTAAAAATTCTAACAAATATTATACAATGTTATTTATCATTGTTTTCATACATGTTATGACCCTTATTGCAAGCTCCTCATAGGAAAAAAATTGAGTCAATTGAGTAATTGAAGATCACACTTCTACTAGTTTAATTTTTTTACTTGCCCAGTGCACTTGAGATGTGACTCTTTAGGTTTGGGAATGTGTGAAGCCTAAGAATCATGACACTTGTCCAACATCCATGGTTTGGTCCTACTCTCCGAATTCTAATTGGTTAGTCTACCTCATACAAGGAGGCCACCACATCACCAAAAGTCCATGTCATCACCCATATCACTTTTCACATCATCACAATCAACTCTTTGACACTTTTCATGCCACATCACCGTAATTTCCAGGTCATCTACTGTCCTCAAATTCCACCTTACATGCCACTTCTCCCTAAATTCCATGTCATCCACCACCTCATGTGCCACCTTCTACATGGTCCTTGGATGGCCTGCCACATCACTTGCCACCCCATAAGACACCTTGCATGTCACATCACCACCTCTTTAATTCATCATCCACCTTTTGGGCCACCTAACCAATCCATGTCACAAATTGACACATCATCATTTGACGTGGCAAATAAGAGGCTCTCCTATGCCGCCTCATCTTTCCAACTTGAAATCCACATTATCAACCATTCACATTAGCTCACCACATGGACGACCATCTCATCCATGCATGCATGGCCACCTCCACTGCCATGTCACCTTTTTAAAATTTAACAAGATCAAAATAAAATAATTTTAAGAAGATGATTCGCCTTTCTTTTCTAACACTCAAATTAAATCAAATACGTAATTTAATATAATTTAATATTAATATGTTGTATAATTGAAGTAATTATATAACAAAAGATATTTTTAATATAATGAATCATCATAATTTATCTTCATTAGATTACATCAAAGAGCAAATGTATGGAAACTTTTTTTTAAAAAAAGCTCACTTCAATTGTGCATGTGTGAGTTTTGGAGCTCTCCATGCTTTATTGATTAAATAAGTATCAACTCTAAAATTTCTTTCTTAATTAAGGATGGTATCACTATCCCAAAGGTCTCAAAAGCACGATAGATGACATAAAAATCACATCCACAAAGTTTGAAAGGTGGAAGAAAATAGGTGGAAAGCTCGGGAACACAAGCAATGCTCAAGAGTAAGGCTCCATACAGATGTGCTAGAGGAGTCCATTATACTCCCTATGATTGAGGCTTTAGAGGTTGTGCCCATGCAGTCATCACTTTTAGAGTGTGGCACTTATTCTCTTTCTCTTTTGCATACCCATCCTCCTTCATCTACTTCCTCACTCCTTGCACCATTGAGTACAACGTCCACAGTGCCACTAGCAGATGCAACACCAATTGGCAAGGTCACACCACTCACAATGGGTTTTTTCGGTTAGATTCATATGGTGTCACAAGCCGCGGAGCATTTAAGTACTCAAGCAACATGCCATAGTTGCTAAATTTCACTGGCTTGGTTTTCTTTAGATTTGAGTGGATCTCCTTTGCTTGCACTTTGAGCGCCCTCTAGAGTTGGCATGGAGCCACATGCATACCCTACTTTAGCTTTTGAGCCTTCTCCTTTGTCGATGGTCTACACACTTAGTGTTCAAGGGGCAGATGTCTTGCAACCAACATTGCAAGGATGTACTTTAGCACATCAATCTTGCTTTATGTACTCAGATTTTTGAGTAATTGTTGCATCAGCCTCGTATCATTGAGGCCCATGTAGCTACTAAGATCCGTAATCCAAGGTCACGTAGGGCCAGTGCAACAGTTGTAGATAGTGTTAGATGGTTTTAGATCTCTTTATCCAACAGAGGCTCCAAGGACGCACTTGTAGGTCATTGTGCACTCACAACAATAGTTGCAATTGCATCCATCATAAGTATTTCTTGAGCCACTTCTTGTGTGTTATCTATTTGTTGGGCCACCTTTTCTGTTAGGTGCCTTAGGAGACTTGGACTTGATTTGAGACATGGTGAGGATCTTTGGGTGAGTAGTGGGTGTGCTTCTTGATGCTCGTGCATTTTGGATCCACGCATGAGAGAGTGCATAGGTCAATTTTGGGAGGAGATTTTTTTTGCCTTACCAAAATTTCAAGGCATGTTGGAAAGGTCCCCATGGGTCCATGAGACTTCATCAATTCTTTACAGTTTGAATGTGTGGATGGGACATCCTACCATCAGATGTTGTGTGTGGAGGGCGCATGCCCAATGCAAAGATCTTTCATGACTTATATTTGTGCCACGTGATAGTGATGAGGGCGAGTATGATTACCAGACATATAGAAGGCTTGGAGGTGGTACATCTCAGAGGTTGCAACTTACATTCCATAGTGCACCATGTCCCTTCTTCAGAAAACTTTTAGGGCCTTTGTGTATCCATATGTGTAGCACACGCATCATGCAAAGTGATAGGATTGGCAGTTTCATGTGTGCCTTGCCTCCTTCCCCATTGATACTATCATCTTTGTTGTGGATTTTGCAGAGAACTACACCTTGACCCTTAGTAGGAGATCCACAGTCATCCAACGAAATATAGCAAGTGGGTAGAGTGCCACATCACAGAGTGGCTAACATGTGGACACTTTAACTTCTTTCACCCTCACACGATATGATTGCAATGGGTAGCTCCATTCAAGCTGACATCACGAGGTTCTCAGATGATATAGATACAATCACAAACAATGAGGAGGGAGTTGACTGCTATACATGAACACAGTGAGGCTTATGATTTGTATAGTATGGTTGCTTTGGGACACTATTTTTAGTAGGTGTGTGATCATGGGTACTACATCCATTTTGTACAATATGAGTGGCCAAAGGTGGCCATACACTACTTCCATTTAGTCCTTGCTATGAGGCTACGACTAGAGAGGTTTGTGAGCAGAAAAAGGGGGGTCCACCTCTAGTCCAAGAACAAAAACAACATAAAGCTGGTATGCAAAGTATTAGGGCACCTACAAATAGTGGGGTAGTGCTCCATAATACGTCACATAGTGGAAAAGGATGTGTACTCTCATGGCAAGGTGGAGACATTCATTGACTGGAAAGGGTGCTTGTGGCCCTAAGTCTCCTGGCCTGCGATGAAAATGCTATAAAGTGAGAGAGTGTATGGATGACAAAGCTTCCACCTAATGCCACGTCGAGACTCTACATCAACGTGGTGCATGATGGCGAGTGGACCGTGCAATGTGGACAAAGTAGCCACGTTAGCCTCCAAGGCCTCTACTGCTAACCTGACCTCTAGGTAGGAAGGAAGATTGCAAAGATGCTCCATGACACAAAACAACTCTTATGACAAAGTGTTTATGTGAGCTATAGAGGGTGTAGGAACCAGAGGTGTCTCCTGCTACTATGGTGGTTGTGGGGGAACTAATTGCTATCAAGCTTGTGGTTTTTGTGGCATTGATTTTAGAGATGTGATTTCAGCCCTTGCACTAGGGAAGAAAGAAGAACCATTTACCCTCCTTCAAGATGGTTATCTTCTCTATGGCAATAGACTATGCGTTACTAACTCACTACGTGAGAAAGTAATGTATAAATCCCATTCTCCTCCTTATGCGGGGCATAGAGGGATTCAGTCTACCCTAAAAGTGATAGAAACATATTTCTATTGGCCTGCCATGAAAGCAAACATACAAGAGTATGTTTCAAAATGTGTGGTATGCCAAAAGATGAAGTTTGATAGAGGGAGGCAACCTGGATTGCTTCAACCTTTGCCAATTCCTAATTCACCGTGGGAGAGAATATCCATGGATTTTATCTTTGGATTTCCCTAGTCTATCCATGCGAATACAGGAATATGGACGATAGTAGACATGGTTAGCAAACAAGCACATTTCATACATGTCAAAAAGACTTTCGAAGCCCATCAAATGGCAACCCTCTTTATATCACAAACCTTCAAGTACCACGGCTTGCCAATGTCCATAGTGTCGGAAGAGATTCTAGAATGACCAATAATTTTTGGAAGGGTCTCTTTGAGAATTTAGGTACAATGCTAAACTTCTCTTCGGCCTATCATCCCCAAACGGATGGCCACAATGAAATAGCTAACCTAACAATTCTTGATCTACTAAAATATTATGTCACAAAAGTAGATCAAAAGTCCCAATGGGAGAATTAACTTACCCTTAGTGGAGTGTGCTTACAATAACACCATACATACTTCCACGGGAAAAGCACCTTTTAAGGTGATAGAGGGAAGATAAAAAAGTCCCTTGCTACTCAAGGTACATGGAAAGATCTTCACTGTAGATGAATATAGCCAAGACCTGCAAGAATCTTTCCAAAATATTAAGGATGCTATATCCATCTCTCAACAAAGGCAAAAGGCTGCTGCTGATAAGCCGCCAGAAGAGCCCTAGCCAAAAGTGCACACAACGGGCAAGAATCCTACAGTTTACCAAAAGTACTATGCTAAGTTAGCAAAAAGGTACTATGGTCCCTTTAAGATTCCTTGGCCAATCAATGAGATGACCTTTCAACTCAAGTTGCCCAACCATTGACTCATGCACAATGGTTTCCACGTGAGCCTATGAAAGCCTTACAAAGGAGAGCCACCTCAAGAAGCAATCATTGAAGACCCACCAGAGATCGACGACCAAGAAGAGGTGCTACAGCCCGAGTCCATTCTCCGACACGAAGACAAGGTATTACGAGGTGGTAAGACTATCGGACCATATCTTGTCAAGTTTAAAAATTATCCTTTTGAAGATGCTAGATGCATGCAAGACATACAATTAAAGGATAACCTAAATCTTGCCAATGCTTACAATGACTTGCTACAACAAGCAAATGTAAATATGTATAAATGAACAAAGTTTTTGTCTTATAAGACTCTCTTTTTCTTTATTGTGTGCACATGTTAATGAGTATGCATGCTTAGGAGCATATTTGTGAAGATGACGTCTCTTGAATACCAAGTAGAGCTTGTCTCTCTACTATGGAAGATTGATACGGACTAATGTGCAGACATGCTTGCGGCAGCTAAGGCTCTCAAGCACCAAATGGACTAGTCATCCATTTTGAAGCGGTGTCGTAGGGTAAAACATGGATCCTCTACCTGCTAGCAAATGGACTAATGACTAGGCTTTATCTTCTCTACCACATAGTAGAGGACGACTATGCTTTCAAAAAAGAGGTAATGTCATAAAAACTAATATCTAATACTCCCAAATGATTTTCTCATGTTAAACTGATCATTTAACATGGGGAAGTACTAGGGGAGTAAAAGTTAGAATATTGGTAAGGCTGCCAGTCTCAGTCAGGGATCCAAAGGAGGGAAAATAGGGATCCAAAGGGACACAATCTGCAAAAGAGCAATGTGCTTCAATGGGGCTTAAAATACTTAAGGTTCAGCTCCATTATGACTTCCATAGGCTAAGGTTCCATAAAATAACTCATTAATCCAATGGCCAAAGCAAGGGGAAATTTGGATGATCATGGGAAGACTAAAGAGTCTTCCCACATCCCTAGGAAGGAGGGGGCGAGCCCTTTTAGTATGGGATGAGAGTGAAACACACACACACACACACACTCCAAGGGCCCCCCTTTACACAAAGGGAATTCTGGACACATGTCAGGTTCCTAGGCCAGTTGCCCGCAACCTCCCCTCAAATCCTATTGGATGGCCATAAAGGTGGACCAATGAGAACTAGTCTAGAGTAAAATTAGTCTAATCAATTTAAAAATTCTTGATAGAAGAACCAATAGAATTTAAGCTCCCTAGAAGACTATTGGACATTCTACCAAGGGGTCCAAGGAGCATTCAGCAGCCCAATGGCTTGCTTGATTCCTATTGACCATAAGACTAAGAGGTCCAATGAGAGGTTTAATTGAATTATTCAATTACCTAAATCTCTCACAAAAAAGGGGAAAGGGGGACACTTGTCAAAAGGCTATCAATTATGCTTTTAATTTGTGATTGGCTAAGCTTTACAGGAGCCAATGGGATGCCAGCATGAGCAAATAGCAAGAGGGGTCGACCAAGATGAGAGAGAAGGTTGCATTTTACTCTAACTCATTGCTACACACACACACACACACACACACACACACACACAACTCATGTGTGTGAGAAGAACTCCATCTCCTTCTCCAAGCATTCAGAAGTAGAGGCCTACACCAACAACTCTTGGCCATGAAATGCAAATCCAACCAAGAGCCACGCTTCAATGGCATGCTCATCTCCTCTACCATGCTAATTACTAAGGTAAGCTATGCTATTAGAGTGATTATGTGAGGAGAATACTTCTATCTCGTAAGATACCTCTTCTTCCTCTCAATCTATCCTCATTCCCTGCTAGCTCTCACCATTTTTGAAGGTGTGTGAGGTCTTGGGACTGAGGCTAGGGACACTAGGTGTGTTTTTCAAGCATAATTTGGTGCATGAAGCTTCCATCTTCATTGCACCAACGAGTTTTCTCAAGGAACACAAGAATTGTATTGTACAAAAGTCTCCTTTGATGGGAGAAGCTATTATTCAAAGCCTTTATGGAGGGGGGACCGGCTCCATGTAAATCTGGTCCTCAACTGTTGTCAATTGTTATATTTCCCTCTCTTTTCAAGTATTGTCAATGCCAAATTAGCTAGGTGTAGATTGCTAGGTTGCTTTCTCAAATTAAGTACTCTCTCTATGCTCATTAGGAACTTGTTCTTAATGAAATATTCACTATGTTATCAATTTCCGCGCCTCAAGCTTGCTACGAATGATTGGTGTTATTAATTGCAAAAGAGTAAGTAGAATAGGGAATTTTCATCCTTGAAGCATGCCTGCTTTATGTAGTTAATGGGGATATCGTTGAGAGCTATGGTCTTAATAATGGAGTCCTATGGCGCTTGCCCATGGCTTAACGATTATTGAGCTATTAGAAGCTTGACAGGAACCGGTGCTATCTTGGCTCTGTTGAACCCTCTCTTCTATTCCTTGCAATTAATAAAATTCGAGCCACGGGTATAGATGCTTGAGTGCTTATCTTTCAAGGTAAAGAGGAGTAGCAACTAGGGCTTGGAGAGCCAAGGTACAAGTAAAGTCTACACCTAAAATTTGCTAATATGGCTGACAAAGAAAAAGATATTGAAATGAATGTCGATAGCTTTGATTTTGCTAATGAAAGAGCAACTAATGATGCCCCTATGCTTGTAATCTATCTTGTTTCTAGGGTTCAACAAGCCCTAGGCAACCCATCCCTCCAAGGTGAAGTGCTACAGCAATTGCGCACCCATGGTATTCTCCAAACTCCCCACCAAGAAGAGAGAGTACCTAGGAAGCCTCCTAGTGAGACTTCCAAAAGAGGACTCTCTTCGATAAGGGAAAAAGAAGAAGAGGATCCGTACGAAGGGATCAAAAATCTACTACTCGATGACGCATCTCCTTCCCAAAGGAGAACCCAAGTTTCCACGGTAGAGCCCCAACTGAAAGAACGAGAAAGAAGTGAGTCTCCTACCACCTCGACAGAAACGGCTCCACGAAGACGGCAGGCAAAATGATCATCAACACCCCCTAAACGGAGAAGACCATTGCATACTTCTCTACACCATAATTCAAAGAGGGACGAGAGAAAACAAGAGAAGAAAAAGGCGAGAAAGAGGTCACCCTCTTCTCCATCTTCTTCATATTCTTCCTCTTCTGAAGAAAGTGATGGCGCAACTCTTGAACCACCTAAAAGGAGAGGCCATAGGAAATCCTATGCCGCCTGGAAGAGGTTGTCCAAGCTCAAAAAGTTCAAAGAGGGAGGAAAGAACATCTCTTTCATTACCTACAATGGCACTTTTGGTGCTACGGACAAAGTCTCTGCCTTTATCCAACAATTCGATGCGGCGTTTGGAGATGAAGGCTTCACGGAGCCCTCTAAGCTACGTCATGTAGCCATGCATTTTCAAAAGGCCCCCAAACAATGGTGGTCTAGCCTAGAACATATGGTGAAGCTCCACCATCATGGAAAGCTTTAAGAGATTCCATCATGAAGCAGTTTTTGGCTATCGATGCCAAAGACAAAGTACTCACTGAATGGCGAAGCTTGAAGCTCTCGCCCTATGAATCTATTACAAATATGTAGACAAGTTTTGGGATTTACATCTCAAAGCCACTGTCTTCAAAAAGATGGATTTTGGAGAGCAAAACAACAATTTTGTGCGGGTTTAACTGAGGATATGGTGGAGTATGTTAACTCCCAAAGGCCACGCACCATATCTGCGGTCATACACCATACCATGGTGGCTTCACAAATCAATTCCAGCAAGGGGCTAAGAGAAATCTTAAGCCCACGAAAAACAAGGACCATAACGAGCTTAAGGGGAAGGGCAACATCCAAAAGTCTCCCAAAGGCAACATCAACAACAACAAAGCTAAGGAGGAGGGAGTTTATAAAGGCAAAAATAAACTCTCTCCTAAAGAGCTAGAGTGTTATCGAAAAGATAACCATTGTTTCAAGTGCGGGGAGCAAGGGCATGCCTATCGTGCTTGCCCCCCACAAGAATACACGTAATGAGCCTCCTAGAGGTAGCTCGATCGAAATTCAAGAAGAGGATGCTCATCAGAAAGGATCTCCTCTATGCCATGCTTTGGGAAAGGTAAGAGAACATGATGCTTTTATTCGCTTTGTGTCAGGACAAGGGCAAGGCCGGGCTAGGCAGTGTGGAAAGGGAGTCCAACTAGGGCAAAGGGCTAGGAGCCATGCTATATAGTGGGTGGTTGGGAGGTGGACTCCAAGGCACTAGTTCCCCTTGTCTCACATTGGTATCAGAGCCAGCTAATTTGGGGAAGGCGTGGATCACTTTTTGCATGTGCATGAGGGCAAGGCCATGGAGCTCCCTCCTTGACTGTGCTCGACGAGCCCTTGTTTGGTGGGCAACCCCGCTTGTGAGGAGAAGGGCCGAAACCGGACCTGCGCCAAATCTCCCCCTCTTAGACTTGACAGCATCGCATGGCCTACTGAGCGATTCCCGTGCTTGTGGCCGGTGGTTTCAATCAACACCCAAGGTGCGCTAAGCATTCTCTTGCCCCTCCTGCTGCCTGCGAAGACGCCATCGACTGCAGCGGATTTTTTTTCACACCCAGTGGGCGCCCAACCCTTTGGGTTAGTGGCCACCCTAAGTTTTTTTCACAAGCAAGGGTCAGTACCCACAGCAGGGTACCCCCCTCCCTCTTGTGATGCTTCAGGCGAAGCGGCATACCGACAAGGGCAAGGTAGTCCGTGGCTCAAGGGCAAGGCCTGGAAATAACAAGCTAAAGTTGCTAGTTCTGTTGCGTATACTACATATGATCTTTTTGTAAATTAATTCAAGTCATCTTCAATTTCTCCAAGATACAAAGACCAGTGCAGTACTAGTGCTCAAGGCAACCACAACTACACTAATGGATTGTTTTCTTGGAACTCGGAGCAAGATTACATTTTCAGCGGCAATTGGAGCACGAACGAAATTAGCAAGGCTAATTACCGGTATCAACGGGATTCTTTATTAATATTTACCGGTTGCGGTACATCCTCCATCTATGGAACATCTTGTCAACATTATGTATTTTTCTTGCTATTCCTTTCATTGCACTGTGTCACCATGGATTCAAATATCAATATGACTTTTGATTTCGAGCAAAATACGCTTGATCCTACCCATGATGGCTCGCGGCCGGATGCTCTCACGGAGAGTGCCCGCGATGTGACAACACTTATGAACTGCTTGATATTCAAGAATTTTGTGCACTTCAGACACGCATATCAGTCATGGAAGGAAATTTTAAATCTTTAAATAAAAATGTCACTAAATTATCCACATTAGTGATCCAATTAATGCAACAACAGTCCAAGGGTCTTGTTGACACACATATGCATACGCACGTTGCTACACAGGGGCAAGGCCCTTCTGATCATGGACAAGGTCCATTTGCCGATGCTTTGCTTACTTTCACTGCAAAAGAGGTGGATGAGTTGTTGAAAAACACCAAACCACCGACTTTTAAGGGAGAAGACCGAGACCGCAATAAGGATGCAGTGAATATCTTTCTTAGCAAGTGGGATGGAATTCACGCCTTATGGCATACTCCGGACGCAGTCAAAGCACTGCAAACAAATTTAACTCTGGAAGGCAAGGCCTACAAATGGTGGATGTCTCTCAAGGAGAAGAATATCATACCACAAAGTTGGGCAGTTTTTGAGACTATGTTTTGCAAAGAATTCTTGCCTACAAATGAGGCAGATCAGAATTGGATGGCTTGGGACACATGTTCCATACACCAATACGCATCATTACTTGAATATATCTCTCACTATCGGGATGTTATCCTCAAGTTGGAAGGCCTAGACACCTTTCAACAAGTACGTGGGTTTATCTGTGGGCTAATGCCAGAGCTTAAGAAGCACGTCAAGACTCAAGACCCTAAAACACTTGAGGAAGCCATAGTGAAAGCACATATTCACGATGATCCAGATGAAAAGAAATCACAACATAATCACGTGCCTGCTAATACACATGGTAATACATGCACACAATACGGGCACAATAAAAGGGAATTTATAGTAGCCAATTCAGAAGCATCTAAAAACCCAAGGGGTCCAGAGGTCCTCTCTCTCCTGAGGACTTTGATAAAGCTAAGAAAGAGAAATTATGTTTTCAATGTTTAGGATACGGGCATGGCAAAAAGGATTGTCCCAAGGGGAAATCTGCTGCTCATGGCAAGGAAAAAGCAGTGCACACGGTACAACTGCTGCCTCTTGAGTCTTCCTCACAATTCTCTACAGTGGAAGTAACACACACCGAGGTGGTGCATGAATGCTGTCTCACAGCTTCCATGTGGCAACAAACCTTCGTACCACATGAGTTAGTACATATGCACGGATCTCTGCAAGGGCACAAGGTGCGCATCTCGGTAGATGACAGTGTTACTCATAATTTTATCAATTATGGATTGGTGAAAAAACTCAAATTGCCTCAAACTCCGAGTAACCACCACTACAAGGTAGCAATGATGAATGGATATGATACCGAAATTTGGGATACTCAAGTCCGAGCTGTTCCGTTGGAAGTACAAGGCTACTCCACATCCTTGGATTTTTAGGTTATGGTTGCATAGCCTAGGACCATCACTGAAGCGTAGCTATGAGCACAACAGCTTGATGTTCAAATCCTATGGTGCACATGTGTTGTTGTTAGGAGAGAAGGATGTACCTTCTTCACCATTGAAATGTACAGCTGAGCTTATGCAGCTCATTTTTTATAATGAAATAGATCAAGTTTTATTGTGTTACTCATTTTCTCTCTAACATTGAATCTGTTGAACATTCTCCAATGCCGATGCTTCTCTCTCATCTCTTCCATCAATGGCTACTTCCAAACAAGAAAAAGTTACTAGTGAGTTAAAAAATTTATTAAAGGAAGTTCACGATGTTTTTCCTAATGATTTGCCACTAGGATTACCACCGACATGATCAATGCAACATAGCAATGATGTGGTTGCAGGCAGTAAACCTGTCAGTAAACCGCCCAGACGTATGAGTTACTCTAAAGTTGCTGAGATGGAACGTCAGCTTGCTGACTACCTTAACAGAGGGTTCATACAACCCAGTTCTTCACCATGGGCTTCTCCTATCCTATTAGTGAAGAAAAAAGATGGCAGGATGCCCATGTGCGTAGCCTACCGTGGCTTAAATACGGTTATTGTTAAGAACAAGTACCCATTGCCATGCGTGGATGAGTTGTTCGACAAACTCACTCATGCTCGTATTTTTACGAAAATAGATTTGCGGTCAGGTTATCACCAACTCCGTATTCGACTTGCTGATATACCCAAAACTGCATTCCGAACAAGGTTTGGACATTACGATGCAGGCTTTTACCGAAGGTTCGTTAAAAACTATGCTAATATTGTTGTTCCCATGATGACCGGACCAACTGAAAGGCAAAGGCAAATCTTTTCAGTGGGGACCCGCTCAACAGCACAATTTCGATACGCTCAAGGATGCATTAGCTATAGCTTCCATACTAGCTATTGTAGATCCTTTGAAACCATTCGTTTTGGAAATGGATGCCAGTGACCGTGCTATTAGAGCAGCCCTGCTACAAGACAGACGTTCAATTGCATTTGAAAGCAAGAAGCTTGATTCAGCAAACAGAACTACTCTGCTTGTGAGCGCGAACTCTATGCAATAGTGTCTGCCTTAAAAACATGGCGACATTATTTGTATGGTACTCAATTTGAGATTGTGTTTGACCATGAAAGCATCAAATGGTTTACACAACAAACGGATTTGAAGGGTCAGAAAGCTAGGTGGGCTGAGATTCTTCAGGAATATGACACCAAGATCCGGTATTGTAAAGGACAATACAATGTGGTGGCTGACGCTCTAAGTCGTATGCCAGAGATC
The DNA here is from genome assembly GCF_014529385.1 of Adiantum capillus-veneris. Taxonomy (NCBI): domain Eukaryota; kingdom Viridiplantae; phylum Streptophyta; class Polypodiopsida; order Polypodiales; family Pteridaceae; genus Adiantum; species Adiantum capillus-veneris. The sequence continues at coordinate 136,379,960 of NC_140943.1, read as the reverse complement.
AATTCGCTCTTTTTCACGGAACTTCGTAGTGAATTTTTAGATTCTCTAAAGGGAAAATATGAGCGTGATGACGCATATTCCAAAGTGTGGAGCCATGTACAAATGAGGGATCCTTCTCACTCCAATGATGGTAGTGTAGCGTTAACCTCCACACATAGTTCTCCTCTATCGAGTGATGAACTACAACGATGGAAGCATTTCACCATCAACAATGGGTACCTACTCCATAAGGGGAGAGTTTGTGTACCAATGGACACAGACTCGAAGCCAAATTCTTTATGAATGTCATGATAGTCCAACTGTAGGGCACCCGGGTATTAGAAAGACTTATGCTCTCGTACGACAACAGTTTTACTGGCTAGGTTTACATGGATTTGTTCAAGCTTATGTCTTGCATTGCCAAAAATGTCAAGTTAACAAAGCAGAGCGCCTGAAAGCAAGAGGACTATTACATCCTTTGGAGATTCCCAATGGTAAATGGGAAAGTATCTCTATGGACTTTGTTGTGGGTTTACCAACCATTGTACGAGGTCATGACTCGGTATGGGTGGTTGTAGACCGGTTGACTAAACTATGTAAGTTTATTCCAACCAAATCAACGATTAAGACTCCAGAACTAGCCAAGTTATTGTGGACAATCTATACAAGTTGTATGGTTTGCCAAGTAACATTGTCAGTGATCGTGATCCCAAGTTTAACAGTCATTTTTGGAGGGCTGTGTTCAAAATATTGGGTATACAACTAAACCTCAGTACAACCGATCATCTAGAAATAGATGGTCAGACTGAACGAGTTAACCAAGTGCTAGAGGATATGCTAAGAGCATATGTTAGCAAGAAACAGTCAGACTGGGAAGAATACTTACCTATTCTTGAGTTTGTCTACAATAGTGCTAAGCATGTCACAACTGGATTTAGTCCTTTCATGCTCATGTATGGTTTTCAACCTAGGTCACCTGTTACGGTGGGGTTGGCAACCGAGAATCTCCAACAGGTTAAGGATTTTCTCCAAGACCACATGGATATGTTGAAACTCGCTCGTCAGAATGTCCGACAAGCGCAGGATCGGTATAAAAAGTACATTGATGAGAAACGTCGGCAAGTTACCTTTGAGGAAGGGGAGGAAGTATTTTTACATGTGCCAAAACATTCAGAAAGTCTAAAAACTGGGCCAACACCTAAACTATCTTCACGATATTGTGGGCCTTTTAAAATACTCAAGCGAGTAGGTGATCGTGCCTACAAATTATTTCTACCTACACTTTTTCGTATTCATCAGGTGTTTCATGTAAGCCGTTTACGTAAGCGGTTACATGGGGACGACAATGTCATTGACCAACAAATTTTGGTTGATTTTGTTGAACCTCCTACCTTACCACATGAACCTGAATGCATTCTCGACTATCATGATTTACGTACGCGTCATCATGTACGTCAACAAGCCTTAATCAAGTGGAAAGATTGACCTGAGGAAGGCGCCACTTGGAAAAACATTAGTGTTCTTAAGAAGAAGTTTCCCACTTTTGTTTTTGAGGACGAAAACTCTTCTTTAAGGAGGGAGTAATGTTAGGACAAGGGCAAGGCCGGGCAAGGTAGTGTGGAAAGGGAGTCCAACTGGGGCAAAGGGCTAGGATCCATGCTATATAGTGGGTGGTTGGGAGGTGGACTCCAAGGCACTAGTTCCCCTTGTCTCACACTTTGACCTTGGCTCTACTTTCAATTTCATATCCACAGAGCTGGCCACCAAGTTAGGCATCCAAGCCTATGAGATGGGAGATGTCCTACCTGTCGATGGTGCTTTCAAGGGGCAAGAAGCCTCAGCCTTTCCCTTAATCGAGAAATTGAGGCTCCATGTCCAAAGCTATGTGGACAAGGAGGATTTCTTTATCTCTCCTCTCAAGCACGAGGATGTAATCCTAGGGGCACCATGGTTTGATCACATGGCTGCCAATGTTAAATTCCCTAAAAGGAAAATCTACTTTAGGTTCAGGGAAAAAGATATGTACATAGATGCTAAGGAGTTGGGTAGTACCATACCTCTTGTACATAAGCAAGCTTTCAATAAGTTTATAAAGAGCTCTATTTCCCTATACATGATTTTTGTGAAAGATTCTCAAAATGAACCTAATGCTTTAGCAAAAGAAAATATAAACAATCAAAAGGAATTAGAGTTATCCAATTTCCTCAATTGGTTCCAAGATGTTTTTATTGACGATATCCCTTGTGAACTACCTCCCAAACGAGGCAATGACGACCATGCAATTGAACTTCTTCCAGGAAGTTTACCGCCTAATAAACCTCCTTATAGAGTTTCCCAAGCTCAACAAGAGGAGATTATGCGGCAAGTGCATGAGTTAGTTGAGAAAGGCATGGTTAGGCCTAGTTCTTCTCCATTTTGTTCACCGGTGTTATTAGTGCAAAAGAAAGACGGCACATATTGTATGTGTCTCGACTATAGAGCACTAAATAGGAACACTATTACGAATACATTTTTCGTTCCACGATAAGCTATTTGATAAGCTACAAGGGTCGACCTACTTCAGTAGGATTGACCTAAAAAGTGGCTACCATCAAATAAGGATAGTTGATCAAGACATTGTAAAGACCGCATTTTGCACTATGTTTGGTCTTTACGAGTACATTGTCATGCCTTTTGGCTTGACCAATGCACCAGACACATTTAACCGCTTGATGGACAAGCTATTCAGGCCTCACCGAACCTTTATTGGAGTGTTCTTTGATGATATAATCATCTACTCTAATTCGTTAGACGAACACAATAAACACCTCCAGGTAATATTTCAAGTTTTACGAGAGAATGAACTTTATATTAATCGAAAAAAAGTGAATTTTTCTTACAAGAGATCCAGTATTTAGGTCACATTATCTCTCAAGATGGCATCCAAATGGATCCATCAAAGCTAGAGGTAATAAAAGGATGGCCTAATCCAAGGAATCTACATGAACTAAGAAGCTTTATAGGTATGTGTGCATACTATAGACGCTTCATAGAAAAGTTCTTACAAATGGCGTGACCATTACATGATCTAACAAAGAAAAATGCTAGGTATATATGGTCCACCAAGGAGAACAATTCTTCCGAAAAGCTTAAATAAAAACTTATCTCTCAACCTGTGCTTACACTACTAGATCTCTCAAAGCCATTTGAGGTCCAATGCGATGCCTATGGTGAAATCCTTGGAGCTGTTTTGCTCTAAGAAGGGCACACCATAGACTATGAAAGTCAAAGGATCGACCCAATTGAGCAAGATCTAGGCATATATGAGAAGGAACTCTTAGCCGTTCTACATGCTCTAGATTTGTGGAAGCACTATTTACTGGGTACTCCTTTCATTCTGCGAACGGATCACCAAAGCCTTAAGTACTTCATGACGCAGACCAAGCTCTCCGACAAAAAATTGAGGTGGGCAATTTTCCTTTCGCAATTTCATTTTCATATTGCTCACATTTTTGGCAACCATAATCAAGTAGCCGATGCACTCTCAAGATGACAGAGAGTGAATGTGGTATCCATAGCAACTCATAATGATCTATCTTCTATGATAGATGAGTATGCTATCGATCTCGATTTAAGAGATGTGATTTCAGCCCTTGCACTAGGGAAGAAAGAAGAACCATTTACCCTACAACATGATTATCTTCTCTATGGCAATAGATTATGTGTTACTAACTCACTATGTTAGAAAGTAATGTATGAATCTCATTCTCCTCCTTATGTGGGGCATAGAGGGATTCAATCTACCCTAAAAGGGATAGAAACATATTTCTATTGGCTTGCCATGAAAGCAAACATACAAGAGTATGTTTCTAACTATGTGGTATGCCAAAAGACAAAGTTTGATAGAGGGAAGCAACCTAGATTGCTTCAACCTTTGCCAATCCCTAATTCATTGTGGGAGAGAATATCCATGGATTTTATCTTTGGATTGCCCAAGTCTATCCATGCGAATACAGGAATATGGACGATCGTAGACAGGTTTAGCAAACAAGCACATTTCATACCTATCAAAAAGACTATCAAAGCCCATCAAATGGAAACCCTCTTTATATCACAAATCTTCAAGTACCACGGCTTGCCAATGTCCATAGTGTCGGATAGAGATCCTAGAATGACTAGTAATTTTTGGAAGGGTCTCTTTGAGAATTTAGGTACAAGGCTAAACTTCACTTCGGCCTATCATCCCCAATCGACTGGCCAAAGTGAAATACCTCACCTAACAATTCTTGATCTACTAAAATCTTATGTCATAGAAGTAGATCAAAAGTCCCAATAGGAGAAGTACTTACCCTTAGTGGAGTAGGCTTACAATAACACTGTACATACTTCCACGGGAAAAGCACTGTGTACGTATGTCGCACGTGTCAATGCAAGGAACTTGCCGATACACCGTGTGCGAGCCACAAATGGCTCCAAGCATACAACAAGCCTAAACTAGTAAGCTCAAAGATGGCGTTGGTGTGTCACTCACCACTCTACACTTCCTTTCGTAGAGGATTCCTCGCCGCGAAGAAGAGGGAGACGCCGCTACGCCGCGCTCAACCGCCTCGCCGCCGTCGTGTTGCCTCTCTCTCTCTCACGCATACACCCACACACACACACACACACACACACACACACAAGGAGATGAAGAAGAAGAAGATGGAGATGGAGCAAGAGCACTCTTCAATTGCACAAATGAGAGAATGAGTGAATTTTAGGTTTAGTTAACTTTTATATGAGCTCGCCCAATTCACACTTGGGCGCCCATGCTTAGCCAACTAATCCCTTGAATGTTCTAGTTAGAGTGCGCCTCTCATCGGCGATCACTCTTACCCTTTTCCTATTGGACCGACAAGCCCGGTACCTGACTCTACCAAATAAAGAATACAACATCCGTCATAGGTGATAGGGTGTCCGTGAGCCGTGAGGGTTAACATGCCCCCCTTCCTGATGTAGATTCCGTCCTCGGAAGCTATTGAGTTGAAGCTCGTTTATTGAGGTGGAAGAGCATTTGAGATGAATGTCCTTATCCTCCTTCAGTCACTGCAAAATCAAACAACATTGGCACAGTAATTGCATTCTCATAAGCAATTAAAAAGCATATGCAGTTGTAGGCAGACAATTTGATTGGTAACATAATTTTAAACCATTTGTCAGCATTAAACATTAAATTTCAATATAATCAAATGCATAAACAGATGTAAGGGTAAAATTAAACAAGTCTGGGGTCGCTAATTTAACGGTCGAAAGGTCATTTTAATTTTGTAACTTTGGGGGGTCATATAACAGTGTTACCCTCCCCAGGCTCATCACACTAGTAAACTCCCTTTATAAGGACTAAGCCCACTAGAACGCCCTAGTACATTTCACACAATGCTGCCTTAATCGGATTAAGAACCTAAGTAACCATTGATTATTAAAGGCATTGCCCATGGTATTGAGAGAAGATCTCTAACACCTAGCTTGGTGAAACTAGCTTAGTCGGACTGCTTGATTTTTAAGCCTAGACAAGTGATTATGACAAAAAATTACATTGAATTTAATGTTTGGTGCTAAACAAAGGCACTAAATATTATGCTATCAATCACAATTAAAGCAGACAAACACAGATGCAAAAAAGATAAGGGGCAATGCTAATGGAAAAGAAACACCTATTTGTGTTGATGGTCGCGCTTGATTTGAAGTGTGAACGAGAGAAAGATCCCATGAAGGTCCAAATCCTAACAATAGCAACACATTCCTGTACACACTAAGAAACACAAAGAATACCTCTAGGAGGCACATCAGTGGGAAAAAAGAACTTTGCTAATCACGAAACTCTAAAACAGAAACACTCCTCTTGTACTAATCTTACCTACCCTCCATCACTCAAGTGATGAGGATCAAAGGTGTTTTATGGCATAGGTTTCTGTTTTAGTCTGAGACAATGTTTTGACTTTTATTGTGAATACTTGTTTGCTAATTGCTCTTGATCTTTATTTTTTTGTTTTTTGTAAGTATAAGGCTTTATATGTACATTCCCTAAGATTGGGAGATTGAGAGGTCAGGGAGGAAGGTTGAGAGGGGATTGAGTGAGTGATGACTGTCAGCAAACACTCCCCCCTTCCTTGGGCAGAGCATACCGTTTGAAATGTGCTCATCACCCTTTGAAACCAATTGTTCCAGTTGGTAATAGGTGGGGATTTTTGCCAGTAGTTTTCTCTTACCTTAGGTGCCTCATCGAGTTGCAAGGGTGGTAAGGTACTCTCCAAGGATCGAACTTGAAGTGGTTCATCAGGTGATTCTTGAACATTGGGAGGTGTGGATTCCTTTTAGCTTTATGGAGGTCCACTATTGTAGGTGGAGGCTGTGAAGAAGCATTTACCTCTATGGATGCATTACATTAGGAGCTAGAAGCTTCATGGGACTCCCCCCTTCCTGAGCTAGGTGGAACAAATCGTTCTTTCTTTGGTACCCAAACTAGCTTTGGAGCAGGTGTGTAGCATCTGTGATTTTTTTCTTTCTGCGGTCTTTGATTCGTTTTGGAGCGACAGGATTGAGCTCACATGGGCCCCGTGACAAGTAAGAGCACAATTTACGTTTTGACACCCATATTTGATCATTTCCTTGATAGTAGCCTCGGGCTTCCAATAGTCGTTTAGGAATTCATCACAACATTTTCTTACTTTTCTTGGAGCGAGTGGGACGTTTCTTACAAGGCGCCAAAATTGTGGGCTTCTGTTTTTTAGCATCAACCATGGTCGCTAAAGAAGCTTTAAGGACCCACTTATATGTTTTCTTCGTTATATTAGGATGAGTCTTGTCAGAAGCTATACCCATTGCTTGTAGCATATTTAAGGGTACGGGCATTTCATCCCCCTCAAGTGTTACCCATGTCGTCCCCCTATTTTCCCAAGTGTCTATGGTTGCCGCTAGGTAGACCCAATCCACATTGTCCGACTCAGTCATCCCAGGTAGTACATCCATATAAGGAGAATCTTCCCCAACATCAGTGTCCGCTTTACACGTGTAACAATACTGCAATGGGGCCGAGTGAGCTGTTGTGTCAGATCTATGATCAATTATAAACCTGTTTCTTAGAGGATGTGCTCGACGCGTCACAAGATCCACTCGAATGACAGAATCTTGGAACTGCAAGTAGACATGGTTTTTAGACCAGTCATGTACCATTTTTGCTTCCCTCATGAAAGGACGTCCTAAGATCATCTCCGATGCCATAGTGTGTTTGGAGAAATCCATAACAATAAAGGTAATCCTTATTTTATGTCCAAAGACCTTGATCTTGAGATCTTCTAGCATTCCAATAGGTTTAACAATAGACCCATTGGCCATCTTCACTACTATCGTTGTGGTCGCAAGATGAGGTCTTCCCATAGTTTCCCAGCAATTTTTAGTCACAATGCTAACCCCAGCACCACCATCAAGGATTCCCTTCGTAGTGATTGGTATGGTCGCATTGGATTCATCACCCTCAAAGTATTGTCCCAACTTGTTAACAGGTATTTCTATAACAAAGTTCTCATTGTTAACCCTCACGGCACACGGACACCCTATGATCTATAAACGTTGTATTATTTAGAGTCAGGTACCGGGCTTGTCGGACCAATAGGGAAAGGTAGAGTGATCGCCGATGAGAGGCGCACTTTAACTTGGACATTCAAGGGATTAGTTGGTTAAGCATGGGCGCCCAAGTGTGAATGGGGTGAGCTCCTATAAAAGCCAACTAAACCTAATTTTTACTCATTCTCTCATTTGTGCAATAGAAGAGTGCTCTTGCTCCATCTCCATCTTCTTCTTCTTCACCTCCTTGTGTGTGCGTGTGTGTGTGTGTGTGAGAGAGAGAGAGAGAGAGGGAGAGTGTGTGTGCGATCGAGCATTACGAAGGCACGATGGCGGCGAAGCGGTTGAGCACGGCACGACTGCAGCTTCTATTCATCGCGGCGAGGAATCCACCACGAAGGCGAGCGTAGAGCGGTGAGTGACACACCCTTTGTTCTCTTGAGCTTGCTAGTTTAGGCTTGTTGTGTGCTTGGAGCCGTTTGTGGCTCGCACACGGTGTATTGGCAAGTCCCTTGCTTCGACAGTGCGGCAAGGAGCGCACATTTTTGGCGCCGCTGTCGGGGATATGCCCTACACTAAGCTCGGTTAGCACTTTACGCTTCCTTGTGGTGCAATTTCTATCATAGGAAAGGCAGGGAAGGAGTGTGTGGAGATTTCTGTTTTTTGCGTTTTCTGCATTTGCTGTCAAGTTTCAATTTCTGTTATTGTCTGCGTTTTTTCAATTTCTGCAATTTCTGCATTTTCAAGTTCGGCGTTTTCAATTTCTGCAATTTTCTGCATTTCTGCGTTTTTTTAATTTTCTGCATATCTGCGTTTTCTGCAATTTCTGCGTTTTTTCTGCAATTTCTGCAATTTTCTGCAGTTTCTGCATTTCTGCGTTTTTTCAATTTTCTGCATATGTACGTTTTTTCAATTTCTGCGTTTTCTAAAATTTCTGCATATCTGCGTTTTCTGCAATTTTTGCATATCTGCGTTTTCAATTTCTGTATTTTCTGCACCAAAAAATAAATAAATAAATAAATTCTGGAGAAAAAATCGGAAATTAAAAACGCGAGTGAGTGGGCGGCGAAATTTTTCGAAAATAAAAAACGTGACTCTTAAAACGGACGGGTTGGTTTGTATAAAAGATAGATCGGGATCGGGATCGGGATCCCAGGCCCAGGCCCAGGCCTCAGTCCTCAGTCTTATGATATATACTAGACTCACTCTTATATATATACCCTACTCACTCAAGAGAGAAGCATATGGGACAAGTCCTCCACTCTCCTCCTTTCTCTTCCCACTTGCACCCTTAGACTTTCTAGTTTGGGCCTAGTTCCCTACTGGAAATTGACAGTTTTAGGGATTCCGAGGGCATAGAGTGACCAAACGGAGGGCTGTAAAGCACGGCACGACCCTCTGACCGATACGCTCGTTTCGAGCTATCACACGGCCCATTCCACGACACGCTCTAAAAAATCTAGCAAAAAAACAAACAAAAAACACGCTAAAAACTAGTCACAAGGCCTCCTAGAGCAGCTTTTTGACACCTTAGGGTATCAAAAGCACATGCACTTACGCTCTGGGCGAGTGTTAGAACACGAGCATATTGAGGGTGCCTCTGTTCATACGGACACCCATTACCCATCCACGATAAGCTCTAGACCCTCAGCGGGGACACAAGGTAGCACCACCCAAGACCCTAAAATAGCCGCTAGTGATTCCTCCTCCGACTCAGAAATCATGGAAGCATACCCTACCCAAAACACTGAGAGAGAAGGCCATGCACCTCCCGAAGCTCCACAGCCTAGTACTAGTATGTTTAGCCGTTTCATGGAAACATTAGGTAGAGCTACTCGCTCGGAACCTGATGCAAATGAAGCACACGAAGGGGGTGGGGAAGTGGACTCTCCTTTCACATCGCAAGTGGACCCCACACCCCCAAAGAGTGTCCATGTGGATATCCTGCCAACTTCTTACCAAGAAGGCCCTGTTGAGCTGCCTCCTTCAGAAGTTCCCTCTAGAGTACCATTGGTGACAAGTAAAACCACGGGAAGAAACATTGCTTCTACCTCACAAGAAACCGTTAACACGTCGACTCTAGAAGGATTGTTCATTAATGATCATTGGACATACGACCTCCACACTGAGGTGTTGACGGATCTACACTCTGGCCACGCCTACCATGTAGGATGGATAGAGATTGTACAATCCACCTCTAGTGCCACGAGCATCGAAGATCAACAGAAAATGATCTGTAATGTTATCCATGGCATTATTCAATCAGAAAGGCAAAACCGAGGGGTAAATATACTCTCAACTGGCCCCATGAGATTTCTGGATACGAGTAAGGCTCAACAGCCTACTCTATCACAAATGGAGACCCCTCTAATGAGCCCCATGGACCCATCTTACGTCATTTCACCTGGGGTCTCTATGCAATCTGAGCCTCCGAGCGAAAACTTTAGCTTCCCTAACTTGGCTCAACCCTCTATTAAGGAAAACCCAGTGCTCACTCCAGGGATAAGCCTGACAGAGAATGTACCGATGACATCTACGGTTAGCGCAGTGCCACTACCTAGTGTCGTAGTACCTAATATGGGGCCTCGACCATATGTGCCTCTAGCCCCTTATGCACACATGGCCCCCACACCTCCAATTGTACCACTTGCTTATGCTCCTCGAGTGCCGCTCCCTAGCTCTTATCCGAGTGGACCTATGCCCGGTTATGTTCCATATCCTGCATCATCCACACATATGCCAAGACCGGTACCCGTTCCTCTCCCACATATGGTTCCAATAGTACCTCCACCGGCCCTGCCTCCTCACATAGGTGACTTGGCAGCGTTTGCTCAAACCATAGGTCGATCTATCGCGGAAAATATGCGTCATGCATCTGATAGAGAGCCTAGAAGTAAGGCAGTACAAATTGCCAAACTCACGCAAAAATTCAATGGGGACGAAGATGCTAGGAAACACATTGAAGTGTTTGAACAAGTATGTGATTCCTTAGGGGAACGCAACGAACTACATAAGTGCAATGCCTTAAGCTTGACATTAAGTGGGAAGGCTGGAGATTGGTATAGAACCCTAAGGGTGGACGAGAAAACAATCTACCCTACCCTTCGAAGGTTGTTTCTAAAGGAGTACATACGAGAAGGTGTGCTTTGGGGTGTAGCATCTCAGCTACAGAAGGCCGAACGTAAGGAAGGAGAGTCAGTAAGGGACTTCATTAGTCGTCTAAAGCACTTAAACTCTCGTTGCCCTGTAAATGAGCGCTTCAACAATAACCAACTGCTTGATCGATTCATTCGAGGGTTGAGGAATGAAGGAATCTATAATGGACTAGTGATTAGAGGTATCACAACCTGGGAAGATGTCTCTTCCAATGCAATCCAATTAGAGGACAACTTGATGATAGTAGGCATGAGGGTGTCTACTGACACGAGATCCACTAGCTCACAAGCCATTGAGTATGAACCCATGACTGCAAAGCCCATTTCCAATGAGCCAAAGGTATTTGAGACATTCTTGACAGACCTCACCAAGGCAATCCAAGAGTCTCTTAAGGATAATCGACCCCCTCAAAATAGTCACATGTATCCAAGAAGGGAGCAACAATGGTGTTCCATTTGCTTAGGTCCACATAGCACTAGTGAGTGCCCTATGTTTAGAGTAAAATTTAATGGAACTTGCAACGCATGTGGTAGGTATGGTCACCAAGCTAAGGATTGTTTAATGATCAAACGTATGATGGCAAATAGACCACCTGTAGCCTGGACGGATGCGCCTCGAGCTCCTGTATTGATGCCCGCTCCACCTGTTGAGCAACTACCGCAACACATGGTCCCTAGATCTCAAAATGTTGTACAAGCTACACCGCTACCACCTCCTGTGCTAGGACCGCAGCCCCCGCATCCAAGAGTCGCCCCTATGAACCAAGTGGGTTGCGAGCCATCAAATGCTTATCCAGATAGCTGTGAGGAGGAAATAGACACTAGTATTGCCTACGGACTTGATACATTGGAAGAATGTCCTATATACTACATGGAAGATTGTTGGGGACAAGTCAAGCCGGTTTATCAAGCTGCTGCTCTCGCATCCAGAGGTCCAAATATCAACACCCAGGCTAGGAGGCCACCTCTTCAATGCTACGAGTGTGGTGGACCACATCGAGCAGCGGAGTGCCCTATTAGGCTGCAAAAGAACGCTGCACAGATGCAAATGAATCAAGGGAGCACGTCTGTAATGCCAATACTCACATGTAATCGTTGTGGCATAGATCACTTGATTGCCCAATGCCCCTATAACCCAAATGCGCCTAAAATCACACCCCTAAATTTGGTCAAAATTGCTAGTGTGACATCACCAATACCACCCGTCGCACCCGCTTATGCGATTACACGGTCCATGCTTCAAGGGCCAGGACATATCCTCGAAGAGAGAGATACCGCGTCAGTTATCCAAGCAAAGAAAAAGAAGACACGAAGGAAGAAGTCGCAGAATACGGAAAATTCAAAGCCAAGTTCCAAAACAAACATAGGAACAGGAGATGACCCCGTGTATATGAATGACCTCGAGGATGATTCAGATTTAGTCGAGACAATGGAGACTAGAACCAATACCACAAAGGGAAAGACCGACAAAGAAAACCGTAACATGGAACCAAATGAAAACCGAATAAGAGAAAACCATAAAGAGCCTCTGAAAACACCACAAGTGTTTCCAAATCCAATCCAAGACCCCCAAGATAAACCGCAGGGGCAAAAAGGGAAGAATCGTAAAAAGAATATTGGGACGTACCCAAACCCAGTAGACGAGATTAAGCAGGTGAAACATCTAAGAGGTTTAGTGGAGGAGACTCAAAGGAAACTAGAACCAGAACCCATGCATATCAAAATTCATGACACAGTGTTTCCCACGCAAGTTCATCCACCTCACATGAACCATAGACCGTTAGCCATATCTAGTATCATCCAAGAAGGGAGTGAGTACGGGACATCAGAAAGTGAGCATACACCCTTCTTGTTGGAAAGGATGTTTAACGAAGGAATACCTGATCCCATTGAGGAATATGAGATTCCATCCTCACCAGTTCCTAGTCAAGGACCTACACCCTGCAAAACGCCAATGAATGTTGCCAAACTAGTGGACTTCATGTCTTCAGAGGTCCGAACCACGATCATAGCAAAGCTGTATGGAGATCCTGAGTTATTCCTTGCACTTCGAGCATTCCTTAACGGAGAGCTATGAACGGGATTACCGCAGTTTGCGCAACCAAATAGGCCTGACTCGATTATGATTGATGAGGAAAATCATGTGCAATCACTTGACTTAGATGGACACGAGTCTGTGATCGAGGTACCCATTAACGAATTAGGGCAGTATTTTGAAGGCGACGAGTCTAATGCGACCCTACCCATCACTACCAAGGGATTAACTATAAAGGGAATTCTTGATGGTGGTTCGGGAGTTAGCATCGTTACAAAAGATTGTTGGGAATCCATGGGAAAACCCCGCCTCAGTGTTACTAACATTGTGGTGAAGATGGCAAATGGTACCATAGCCAAACCTATGGGGATGCTCAAGGATCTTAAGATCAAAGTTCTAGGACACAAAGTACGACATACGTTCATTGTAATGGATTTCTCTAAACACCTTATGTCATATGAAATGATTTTAGGATGACCATTCATGAGGGAAGCACAAATGGTTCACGATTGGTCTAAAAATCATGTCTATTTGCAATTCCAAGACTCTGTCCTTAGAGTGGATTTGGTGACTGGTAAGGTACACCCCTTAGGGAGTAAAACCATTATTGATCATCGCTCTGACACCACAGTTCACTCGGCCCCACTACAATATTGTTACACTTGTAAGAAGGATACAGACATTGGCCAAGATTCTCCTTACATGGATGTGTTACCGGGTATGATGGAATCAGACAATGTGGATTGGGTCCACCTAGCATCAACCATAGACACTTGGGGAAATAGGGGGACGACCTGGGTAACACCTGAGGGGGATGAAATGCCTATACCCTTAAATATGCTACAAGCAATGCATATCGCTTCTGACAAGACTCATCCTAAGGTAACGAAGAAAACATACAAGTGGGTCCCTAAAGCTTCTTTAGTGACCATAGCTAGTGCTAAAAAACAGAAGCCTTGTAAGAACCGTACCACTCGCTCCAAGAAAAGTAAGAAAATGTTGCGATGGATCCTTAAACGACTATTGGAAGCCCAAGGCTACTATCAAGGAAATGATCAAATCTGGGTGCCAAAACGTAGATTGTACTCTTACCTATCACCTGACCCAAGTGAGCCCAATCCCGTATCTCCAAAACGAATCAATGATCGTGCAAAGAAAAAGATCACAGAATGCTACACACCCGCTCCCGAGCTAGTTTGGGTACCAAAGAAAGAAAGATTTGTTCCACCTAGCTCAGGAACAGGGAAATCAAATGAAGCTTCTTGCTCTTCATGTAGTTCCTATACGCAAATAGAAGCTTCGACACAACCTCCACCTACCACTGTACATATCCATCCAAGCACGAAAGAGTTTGCACCTTCCGGGGTAAGTTCACCACCTACAACAACATTGCAAATAAAATCATGGGAGAGTACCTTACCACCCTTGCAGCTTGACAAGGCACCTAGGGTAATAACAAACTACTGGCAAAAATCCTCACCTATTACCAACTGGAACAATTGGTTTCAAAGGGTGACAAGCTCATTTCAAACGGTATGATCTACCCAAGGAAGGGGGGAGTGTTTGCTGACAGTCATCATTCATTTGTTTCCCTCTCAACCTTTTTCCCTGACCTCTCAATGTCCGATCTTAGGGAATGTATATATATAGCCTTATACTCACAAAAAAACAAAAATAGTAAAGAGCAAGAGCGCCTAGCAATGAGAGAGCACCCTATCAGATCTTACATATAAGTCCAAATTCACCGTGTCAATTCAAGCAACACACAAAAACAACTCTTATGTTTTAAAGGCCTAACCAAATCTATCTGTCTTGTCAGAAATGGCTACTTCACCAGAGGCATGCACTTCTATTTTTGATGAAAGGTACCCCTTGTCTTTTCAACAAGTGTTCTACGTATGCTACCCTATACTTTCTTGCGAATGGGATTTGATAGAGAGCCTTGCATGTGAGAGAAATTTTGAGGAGTTAGAATGGCTGATACGTCTATGGCTAACTAGTGATCCCTACCCAGTAGCGAATGTGTCTCCAATGGCACATGCTTATTCTTTTGCACAAGATGAGTATCCACGCATCACGAGGTTCTTGATTAGCATGCTTGCACAAGAGGATGATGAAGAGGAACTAATAGAGACCGAGGAAGACTATGGCCTCACGGACAACGATTTTATTTATCTAGATGATGAGGATAGAGGCCTAGCCTTAGGGTGGCCACCCGGTTTATATAATATCCTCTTTCCTTGATTCTAAAAGGGGTGACAGATAGGTAGGTTAGGGGTCTAGATTGTGTTTTGAGTTTGTTTTTTAGGAGTTTTAATTTTTCCCACTGATGTGCCTCCTGGAGGTATTCCTTTTGTTTCCTAGTGTGTACAGGAGCGTGTTGCTATTGATAGGGTTTGGACCTTCATGGAACCTTCAAATCAAGCGCGACCATCAACACAAACAGGTGTTTCTTGTCCATTAGCATTGCCCTTATCTTTTTTGCATCCATGTTTGTCTGCCTTGATTGTGATTGGTAGCATAATATTCAGCGCATTGGCTTAGTATCAAACATTTAATTCAATGTAATGTTTTGTCATAATCACTTGTCTAGGTTTAAAAATCAAGCAGTCCGACTAAGCTAGTTTGACCAAGCTAGGTATTAGAAATCTTCTCTTAATACCATGGGGAATGCCTTCCTAATAAACAATGGTTACTTAGGTTCTTAATCTGATTTAGGCAGCATTGTATGAAATGTACTAGGGCTTTCTAGTGGGCTTAACACTAGTGACCTTTAGCTTAAGTATTATAAAGGGAGTTTACTAATGTGATGAGCCTGGGGAATGTAACAGTGTTATATGACCTCCCAAAGTTACAAAATTAAAATGTTGAAAATGAACAAACAAAAAATCAAAGTGCCACAATGTAAAATTTTAAGCTGGAAGAGAAATCCCTGCTTAAATTGGTACTTCACTCACATGTATTGCCTATGGTACTAGAGCCCTAGAGGTTCCCAGTGTGGGCGCTTTTTCTTGAAAAGCAAAAAACCCAAGGCATACAAAATAAGCACCCACTTCAAAATTGAATCAGTGTGAAAAGACTTTGGGGGGTCAAAGAAAAAGTAATCAGTCAGGCGATGATTTCATGAGAAATTCCTTTTATGGTAGCTTAACTACAAAGTCTTCTAGATATAGCCTCTAGTCAGCCCTCGAACATGAATACTTGGCTCTCGCGATTAAACAACTTAATTGACCACAGAAAATTAAGAAGCTTACCCATGGTATTAATATTCGATCTCTAGTGCCTTTCGACCGTCAAATTAGCGACCCCAAACTTGTTTAATTTTTTGCCTTTACATCTATTTATGCATTTGATTACATTGCAATTTAATGTTCATTGCTACCAAATTGTTTGAAATTCTTTGACCAATCAATTTGTCTACCTAAAACTGCATATGCTTTTTAAGAGAATGCCATTACTGTGCCAATGTTGTTTGATTTTGCAGTGACTGAAGAAGGCTAAGGACATTCATCTCAAATGCTCTTCCACCTCGACGACCCAGCTTCAACTTAATAGCTTCCAAGGACGGAATCTACATCAGGAAGGGGGGCATGTTAACCCTCACGGCACACGGACACCCTATGATCTATAAACGTTGTATTATTTAGAGTCAGGTATCGGGCTTGTCGGACCAATAGGGAAAGGTAGAGTGATCGCCGATGAGAGGCGCACTTTAACTTGGACATTCAAGGGATTAGTTGGTTAAGCATGGGCGCCCAAGTGTGAATGGGGTGAGCTCCTATAAAAGCCAACTAAACCTAATTTTTACTCATTCTCTCATTTGTGCAATAGAAGAGTGCTCTTGCTCCATCTCCATCTTCTTCTTCTTCACCTCCTTGTGTGTGTGTGTGTGTGTGAGAGAGAGAGAGAGGGAGAGTGTGTGTGCGATCGAGCATTACGAAGGCACGACGACGGCGAAGCGGTTGAGCGCGGCACGACTGCAGCTTCTTCTTCATCGCGGCGAGGAATCCACCACGAAGGCGAGCGTAGAGCGGTGAGTGACACACCCTTTGTTCTCTTGAGCTTGCTAGTTTAGGCTTGTTGTGTGCTTGGAGCCGTTTGTGGCTCGCACACGGTGTATTGGCAAGTCCCTTGCTTTGACAGTGCGGCAAGGAGCGCACACTCATCTAGGTTGGGTTGTTGATGTAAGTGTTCCTCCTCTATTGGCATCTCCCCAGCTCCATCCATCTGTGTAAATTGTGGTAGCCCAAACTTTAGTTCTCCATTGAGGAAGGCTCGAAGAGCTGAGACTAGCTTCTGAAGACATGAAATCCATCAATTTGGCAATGTTTAACGACACCTTTTGGACTTCAGTCCCTTGATGTGGGGAAGATGGGATCTCCATTTCTTCGATAGGATCAGGTAGTCCCTCTGTAAACATTCTTTCCATTAAGAAGTGAGAACTCCCACTTTCCAATGACTTTAAGTCACTTTCTTCTTGGATGACACTAGGTATGGCTAAGGGTCTATGGACTTGGTGAGGTTGATGTTGCGTAGGGAACACGGTGTCTGTAATCTGGATCTGCCTAGGTGCTGGTTCTAGATCCCGTTGGGTATCTTTTACCAAACTCCTTAATTACTTGACTCGCTCAATCTCCTCTGTAGGGTTTGGATAAGTTCCTATCTTCTTCTTGGTTCCTGGCCATTGTGGCTCATGAAGATCTTCCTTGTTGGTTTCTATCTTAGTGGTCATTTTGGTCTCCATGGTTTCTCCTGAATCAGAATCCTCTTCAGCGTCATTCATATATACGGGGTCGTCACCATTCCCTATGTTGGTTTTTGAACTGGGGTCTGACTTCGCTGCTTTTTGCAATCTCTTCCTTTGTGTTTTCTTCTTTTTCTGAGATTGGGCAATTGATGCCGTGTCTCTTTCCTCAAGGATATAATTTTGTTTTTGGAGTATCAATCGTGTGAGTACATTTACTGGTACCACAGGTGTACTTGTGATGGCTCCTCGGTAACTTCAATCAAGTTTAATGGCGTGATCTTTGGTGCATTTGGATTATTTGGACATTGGGAAATCAAATGATCTATGCCACATCGATTACACATGAGTATCGGCATTGTAGACGTGCTCGCTTGATTGGTTTGCATTAGTGTGGCGTTCTTTTGTAGCCTAATAGGACACTCGGCTACACAATGCTGACCTCCACACTCATAGAATTGAAGAGGTGGTCTCTTAGCAGTGTAATTGATATTTTGGCCTTTTGCAGCAAGAGGAGCTACTTGATAGACAGGTTTGACTTGTCCCCAATAGTCCTCCATGTAGTATTGTGGACTTTCTTCAAGCACATCCATCGCATAGGCAATATTAGGATCTATGTCTTCCTCACAGCCTTCCAAACAAGAAACAGATGACTCACAACCCACTTGATTCATAGAAGTGATTCTCGGATGTGGTGGTTGCGGTCCTAGCACTGGAGGTGGTAAAGGTGTTGTTTGAACAACATTTTGGGCCCTAGGGACCATGTGTTGTGCTATTTGTTCAAGGGGTGGGGCCCACATCAATGCAGGCACTCGAGGTGTGTTTGTCCATAATATGGTTGGTCTATTGACCATTGCGCGCTTAAATACTATGCAATCCTTAGCTTAATGACCATACCTCCCACATGCATTGCAGTTCCCATTGAATTTTACTCTAAAAGTAGGGCATTTATTGGTACTATACGGTCCATAGCATACTGAGCACCATTGTTGCTCCCTTCTTGGATACATATGATTGTTTTGCAGAGCATGATTGTCTCTAAGACTCTCTTGAATAGCCTTGGTGAGATCTGCTAAAGTCATGTCAGATATCTTTGGCTCCTTAGCAATAGGCTTTAGGGTCATTGGCTGATGCCTTGACGCTTGCGAGCTAATAGATTTAGGCTCAACAGACACTCTTTCTCCTTGAATCATTAAATTATCCTCCAATTGGATCGCATTGGTTATGACTGCTTCCCAAGTGGTGATACCTCTAATGACTAGGCCATTGTAGATATCCTCATGTCGTAATCCCCTAATGAATCTATCCAGCAATTGGTTATTGTTGAAGCGCTCATTTGGATTACAACGAGAATTTAAATGCTTCAAGCAACTAATAAAGTCTCTCATCGACTCTCCATCCTCTCGTTGGGCTTTTTGGAGCTGAGAGGCTACACCCCAAAGTACTCCCTCTCGTATGTATTCTTTCAAGAACAGTCTCCTAAGAGTAGGGTAAATCGTTTTTTCTTCCACCCTTAGGGTTCTATACCAATCCCCAGCCTTTCCACTTAAGGTTAGGCTTAAAGCATTTCTCTTATGCAGCTCATTGTGTTCTCCTAGAGAATTGCATATTTGTTCAAAAAATTTGATATGATTTCTCACATCCCCGTCTCCACTAAACTTTTGTGTGAGCTTGGCTATTTGTACTGCCTTATTTCTAGGCACTCTATCAGGCATGTTACGCATATTCTCAGCAATAGATCGACCAATAGCTTGAGCAAATGTTGCCAAGTCACCTAAGTGAGCAGGCACCGTGGGTGAAGGCGCTCCAGAGACTACATGTGGAGTAGGTATTGGCATTGGGCTTGGCGCATAGGAAGCCCTTGGGTTCCATGTTGGGTTCGATGTTGTGCCATGTGGTGGTCCATAGTTCATATGTGTGGCCCTAGGCATAGCAGAAGTCGGATGTGACATGGTAATGCTAGCCGGTATAGTCCCATGGAAATAAGAACTTGGGTGTTGTGGTTGTGGAGCATAGGTAGTTGAAACAATGGGAGAAGTAGGGACTACATGAGTACGAGGACCCATGGATGTATACGATTGGTACACACTTGTAGATACTATTGCAGGCATTGAGCTACCATGTAGCGGTGCTTTACTAACAAATGAGGTCCATGGCGTGTTCCTTGGCACGCCCATCATTGGGGTAGGCATGGTAGCCGGGGTGTCATCAAGGGAAAGATGAGCTAGACTTGAAAAGGTGAAGCTATCACTTGTGGGCTCAGATTGCACTGAGACTCCTGGAGAAACAACATATGGAGGATCCATCGGACTTACCGAGGGAGTCTCCATTTGCGATAAGGTTGGTTGTTTAGCCTTTCCTATATCCAAGAATCTCATGAGACCCGTTGAAGGCATGTTGAACCCCTTGTTCTATCTCTCTAACTCAATGACCCTATGGATGACCTCACAAACTCTTTGTTGTTGATCCTCCACACTAGTAGAGCCCATTGTGGATTGTAGGACATCTAACCAACCGACGTGATAGGTGTGACCTGCGTACAGGTCGGTCACAGTTTCCGTTTGTAGTTCATACTCCCAGTTCTCATTTAAGAACACTCCATCTAGGATTGAGGTGCTAGGGGTGTCCTTTGAGCTAGATGCAATGTTGCTTTCTAGGGGTTGGCCTTTAGCAGTTGCTAACTCAGGAGCACTCGATTGCTCTCTTAGCAAAGATATTGACATAGGAGCTTTTGATTTTAACTCTCTTCGTTGCTCCGCCTTGCGTAAGCTCTCCATTTTCTTTTCCCTTGCTGCAAGGATATATCGCTCAACCTCTTGTACTTCGGCAAGGCTTCTACCATCGGGTAATATGACCTCGGAGAGAAATAACTCTGAAAAGTCAGGAGGTGCAGTGAATGAAGTATTCACGTGCACATTCTCTAAGGGTATAGGGTTTACGTTGGTCATGAATGGAGAATTTACTTCCCCACCCCCCTCATTTACATCATTAGCTCCATGTTCGGAGCGAGTGGCTCTACTAAAGGTTTCCTTCAGGCGGCTAAGCACGCTCGGCCTGGACCGTGGACCCATGGCATGCATGTCTTGGCTTGAGCTATCAGGATTAGGCATTGGAAAACCCTCCATGACGTCGTAGTCAGAGGAAGAGTCACTAGCCGTTATGTTCGGGTCTTGGTTTGTACTACCTTGGGTCCCCGCCGAGGGCCCAGAACCTAAAGTAGGTGGATATTGAGAACTCGCGTAAGTCGAAATTCTCTCTAGTTGCGCCGTCTCTAGCGCACGACCAGAGCGCAGATGCATGTGCCTTTGGCACCCTACAAACGTCGGCGAATAACCTCGAAGGTTAACCGCTTACTTTTTTAAGCGTCTGTTTTCACTGGTTTTTTATGTTTTTTAATATTTTTGAATGATCAAATTTTTTATTAAAGTGTGTGATAGCTCAAAACGAGCGTATCACTCAGAGGGTTGTGGTGTGTTTTACAACACAATGTTTGGACACGTGAAGCTCCATTGGTCCTTAAAAAAGTCAATTTTTAGCTACGTGTGAAGCTAAAATTCGTAATTTTAAAAGGCGACTGAGGCCTAGGCCTGAGCGTGAGCTTGGGATTGGGTCTGGGAGATATTCCCGATCTCGGTCCTACCTTTAAATTATTATTTTTTATATTAAAGGATAAGGTCGCCACGGCCTGCGCGAGAGCACACACACACTCTACCTACTTGCTTCTAACTAATACACCTACTCTTACACACTAACACATTCTATTAGCTCTCACATATCTACTTCCTACTTATTGTACATTACATTACACAGAAAACTAACAACCTTAATACACATAGAATAAACACACTACCTTTGAAAACTCCATTAACAAAAAAAATACACAGTAGTAACACAAAATCCTTCTTCTCAACACACACACCCTCCTTCCTTACCTTTCCTACAATTAAAATTGCACCACAAAAGAAGCACAGAGTGCCATCCAAGCTTAGTGTATAGCATTCCCCGCCAACGGCGCCAAAAATGTGCGTGTATGTCGCACTTGTCAATGCAAGGAACTTGCCGATACACCGTGTGCGAACCACAAATGGCTCCAAGCACACAACAAGCCTAAACTAGTAAGCTCAAAGATGGCGTTGATGTGTCACTCACTGCTCTACGCTTCCTTTCATGGAGGATTCCTCACTACGAAGAAGAGGGAGACGCCGCTATGCCGCGCTCAACCGCCTCGCCGCGGTCGTGCCGCCGCAATGCTCGATCGCACACACACACACACTCTCTCTCTCACGCATACACACACACACACACACATACACACAAGGAGATGAATAAGAAGAAGATGGAGATGGAGCAAGTGTTAAGTATGGAGCCTGATTTACCCTTGTAATTTTCTGTGGTAAAAGCGCACATTTGTAAGGCCCCCATTATGAGGAGAAGCCATCGTGCGTGAAGGAAAATCACTCACCGGAAACCAAAATTTTCACGGACAAGAATCAGGGGCAACTTTAAAGGCAAGAATATTCTTTTTCGCCGGAATATTATGGCCGGACGGCGGCCGGAAAGTGGTCGAAAAACAACCGGTCGGTTGGCCGGTGGCCGATAGTCAATGGCCGATGGCCGGTGGTCGGAAGTCAATGGCCGGTGGCCGGTGGCCGAATTCAAAAGCGGACTTGTCTTCTCAAGGGCGGCCACACATGGACGGATTGGAGGGTCCGATTTGGACTTATTCGCACAAGGGCGGCTACACATGGTTGTCTCTCATAAGAGAGGGCAGCCCTTTTGGCCTATAAAAGGAGGCCATTTCTACACACATTTCATATAGTGTGAAGTTGATGCAACAAGGTGAGTGTGAGGTGGTGAGAGTGAAGCAAGGTGGGAGCTCTATTAAAGGTTTAATCCCTTTGTAAACTACTTCTTCTTTTGAAGTGCTAAATCCATTGAGTGGCTGCTTTCCCGTGGACGTAGCCCACATTGGGTGAACCACGTATATCGTGTGTACTCTCTCTCTCTCTCTACTCTATAATCTCTTGTGTGTGAAATCTATCTCTCTCCATTAAGTAATCTACTCAAATATCTATTTAGCTACGTCTTATTTTCTAACAGCAAGAGCACTCTTCAATTGCACAAATGAGAGAATGAGTGAATTTTAGGTTTAGTTGACTTTTATATGAGCTCGTCCCATTCACACTTGGGCGCCCATGCTTAGTCAGCTAATCCCTTGAATGTTCCAGCTAGAGTGCGCCTCTCATCGGCGATCACTCTTACCCTTTTCCTATTGGACCGACAAGCCCGGTACCCGACTCTTCCAAATAAATAATACAACGTCCGTCGTAGGTGATAGGGTGTTCGTGAGCCGTGAGGGTTAAGAAGCACATTTTGAGGTGATAGAGGGAAGATCAAAACGTCCCCCACTACTCAAGGTACATGGGAAGATCTTCGCTGCAGATGAATATAGCCAAGACCTGCAAGAATCTTTCCAAAAGATTAAGGATGCTATATCCATCTCTCAACAAAGGCAAAAGGCTGCTGCTAATAAGCATAGAAGAGCGCTAGCCTTTAAACAAAATAATTGGGTCTTGCTCAAGTTTCCCAAGGCTTGATTAAGACACACAACGGACAAGAATCCTAGAGAATACCAAAAGTACTATGCTAAGTTAGCAAATAGGTACTATGGTCCCTTTCAGATTCCTAGGCCAATCAATGAGATGACCTATCCACTCAAGTTGCCCAACCATTGACTCATGCACAATGCTTTCCACGTGAGCCTATTAAAGCCTTACAAAGGAGAGCCACCTCAAGAAGCAATAATTGAAGACCCACCGGATATCGAGGACCAAGAAGAGGTGTTGCAGCCTGAATCCATTCTCCGACACGAAGACAAGGTATTATGAGGCGGTAAGACTATCCGACCATATCCTATCAAGTTAAAAAATTATCTTTTTGAAGATGCTAGATGGATACAAGGCATACAATTTAAGGATAACCTAAACCTTGTCAATGCTTACAATGACTCCCTACATGAAGCAAATGTAAATATGTATAAATGAACAAAGTTTTTGTCTTATAAGACTCTCTTTTTCTTTATTGTGTGCACATGTTATTGAGTATGCATGCTTAGGATCATGTTTGTGAAGACGACATTGGAGAGGGGGAATGGGGGAACACGCCCGGCACAAACACAAGGTCCTCTCTATAGCTCAGGGTATTCACAGCACCCCTATCCTCTCAGAAAACACCTTCAAAGAAACACTTTATACTAGCAGACCACTTCTTGCTCGATTTACACTGCTCATACACTCCACAAATCCACCACACAGTGCACACCTACACCCATGGCCTGTCTCCACCCTTACACACACTCATAGCCGCTCAATCTCACTCTCTCACACAAAACACCGTCGGTCCGGGGGGGTACACACATCCACACAGCCGGCATCGAGGGGAACATGAAAGCAGGAGAAAGAGAAGGGGGGAAGGGGAAACAACAGCAAGAGGAGGCAACGGTGGCTTGATATCACTTGAAAAAACATGTACACTGGCTTGCACTACCATCACCATGGCCATTTTCAAGAAAAAGTTATAAAGGGGCTAGCTTGCTAGAGAACTCCACTTTGCAGGCTTCAAACGGTATCCAAAAAGCCAGAAAAAGCCCCTAATTTGATTAATTTTTTACTTTTATAGGGGGTGCTTTTAATTTGGGAATTTACATTTTAATTGGTCCACCTGGCACCTTGAATTGGCATTTTTTGGGAAAGGGGGGCACCGCCTTGCTCTATCTGCCCTTTTTTTCTCTCTTTTGCACTTGGGGGGGGGGGGGGGGGGGGGGGGGCATTAGCGATGTCGCTATTGCCCCCTAGGCATTTTTTTATTTTTAATTATTTTCTAGTCATTATTTTTTGACCCCTTTGGGGGAGCTTAGCATATACTACCTCCTTGGCCTGGCTTTGACCTTTTTATTGTCCGACTCCCTCCAACCTTGTCTCTCATGTTTACTGCCTTTTTTTTTTGTCAGGCCTCCACCTTGCCTTTGCTTTTTGCCTTGGTTTGCTCTTTGCTTGGACGGCCTCTTCTCTTGGAACTTACCCCCTTGCACTCAACTTTTGGCTCGGGCCCGGCTGGCTACACTCTGTCTCTCTCTCTTCATTTCACATGGGATTGCTCTCTATCTCATGCCGGGGAGGCATTAGTGATGTCGCTAATGCCCTCCCCCCTTGACTTCAAAAGATGGGGCCTCTAAGGGCCGCGGGAACGGGCCCCCTTGGGACCGCCACATAATCAGTCGCCCAATCGCCGCTCACCAGCGAGTTCGCGCCACTGTCTTCAGCGTTCACAACGCCCAACACCGCCAGCACCAACGTGCGCGCTCGGCATCGTCAACACACAGCGCCTACAAGGGCCCGCCATAGCCAACGGGAGGGAGAGCTCCCCTCTCTCTCCCCTTCTGTGTTCTATTGAAGGCCCTCTCTATTGGATATATACCCATCCTCATGGACCCTCTTCTTCGCATGTGGGACATAGCCCAGCACCACGTGGCATTCACCAGCTCCTTGAGCTTTCGTCACTTGAAAAATACCCCCATGAAAACCCAACTTTAGGCCTCTTTCAATCTACAGCACATCCTTGCTCACATGCTCAATGAGCAGCCTATCAAGCCCTGTGGGAAGAACCCCTTTCCGGCTCCGAACCACCCGAACCTCGTCCCACTTTGGCCTAAGTGTGCCTTCGAGAAGTGCGTACAAAAAACCAAAAAATCATATGGCACCCCGCTTTCATTTTTAACTGCCGACTCTGACTTGCAATAACTCCCCGCTCCGAGCTTCGATTCACATGCCAACACTTCATGCTAACTCCACATGATGTACACTATCACCGAGAACTTTGGCGAGGCCCAAACGATGCCAGATGGCACATCCTCCAATGCGGTCAAGTGGGCTCAGACGCCCGCGAAAAAATTTCTGATGGCCTTAACTTGCTAACCAGAGCTTTGATTCGCAATCTGAGAAGACCGGCATGCTCCACAACTCGAGCACTATACATGTACCCACTGAAACCTACCTGGGCCACCTGTCTCCAGCTGCCCTGTCCGTCAGGGATCTGCTACACACTCTAGCTTTAAACTTCAGTATCTTGCACACCGGGGCTCCGTTTGACGAGCCATTTGGACCGGCTTCTAGAGCACACTAAACACTACATTTCAGGACACTGACTTGGCATTTTTGACACCTTCATTTTCCATCCCATTTGGACCATCCTGCAGCACTTTTGGCCTAAAAAGCCGCTTTAAGCATACATTCCTGCTACCCTTTGGCTGCCTAGGGCCTTGGCACTTGCCCTAGCCTTCTGCACTGCACTCGACTACCGCCTTTGCCTGGCATACACCACCACCTAGCTTCAACCAACTTTGGTTGCACCATCATTTCCGAGCCCCCTCGTCTAACATTTATGTTCGAACAAAAGCATATGTACAAAAATTTGAAATTGGCACACCAAACTGACGATTAAAAGCACTCGCAAAACCATAGTTGTATGTACAAGCTATGTACAAAAGCTTCATCTTCTTTCTCTCGCACACCGCATGTTCTAGGTGGGTTGCCCACCCCCCTTTGACTACAATTTGCTGCACTTCAGGCACTAAATCCCTCTCGAAATACAGCTTGAGCCGCACACCATTCACTTTGTTGCTAAGAAGCTTGCCATTCGCTCTTACCAGTTGATAGGTCCCTTTCGAAAAGGCCTTCCGCACCTTATATGGACCCGTCCACTTCTTCTTGAACTTCTTCTGGAATGTGAAATCTAGGTAGCTTTCGTACTTCATGACCAGGTCTCCTTCCTCTATCTTCTTGTCCGTCAGGTTCTAATTGAACTTGGCAACCCGCTTCTCCCTCTGCTTCACATAGTAGTCTGCCGCTACCTCTCTGTCCATCTGCAAAGCCTCCAAACTAGCTATTTGATCCTGTAGAACCCCTTGCTGGGTGGCACTGACATTCCACATACCTTTCAAAGAACCTAACTGTGCATGCACTGGCAACACAGCCTCCTTACCATAAACTAGCTCGAATGGAGTGAAGTTTGTAGCCGTTTTATAGGACGTCCTATATGCCCACAGACACTTCTCTAGATTTGCTTCCCACTTAGCTTCTTTCTTATACACGTACTTTGTTAACATCTTGATGATTTGACCATTAGCACTCTCGACTAGACCATTGCATTGGGGGTGATAGGGCGAGGAAAACCGATGTTGAATCTTTAACTTCTCCACTAATGTGCTCATAAGCTTGCTTCTAAACCCCTGACCCCTATCAGAACCTAACACCCATGGAACACCAAAACGGCAAAAAATGTTATCAAACACAAACTGAGCCACCACATTAGCATTTACTTCCTTCACTGCTTTGGCCTCGACACCTTGTAAGGTAGTCTATGGCTACCACCACGTACTTTTTACCACTTGTAGACTTTGGGAGAGGGCCTATGGAATCCAGACCCCACTTTTTGAAAGCACTTTGTGCGATGATGGCCCCCTCTAACTCTGCTACCAGTCGTCTTTCACCTATAGTTTGACACTCGTGGCATGTCTTGCACCAGTAATGCCATCCTTCACCAATGGAAGGCCACCAAAAGCCTGCTCTAAGCACTCAAAACAAAACCTGGTCTTTGCCCTGATGTCCACTTTCTTTGTGGCATTGCTCCAACACCATTCCTATCTCTTCTTTGTATAGCACCCTTCTAAGCACTCCGTCACGCCCATAGTTCATGAGATCTTCACCTACTAGTGTGAATTTGCGAGCCTTTTGTACCACTCTTCTCTTTTGAAACTTAGACAAACCCTCTGAACACTGCCCTGTACCCAAAAAACCTTCAATCTCCTTAAGAGTCTCCCTTGCTGCATAAGTGGCTGGGGCCACATATAGACCTGCAACATGCACCTGTACTTTGCTACTTGCTAGTTGATCCGCCTCTTGATTCTGTTCTCTTCTCACTTGCTTGAATTGGACTTCTTTAAAAGACTTCAACATCTTCTTGATGGAAAAAAACCAATGCTTCAAAGAATCGCGCTTTACCTGACATTGGCCTAGTAGTTTCTTGATGACTAGCAGTGCATCTCCTTTCACCACCAACCTTGAAATGTCAAATTCTATACACTGTTTTAGACCCAAATGCAGAGTGAGATACTCCACCTCATTATTGGTGTGGACATACTCTAGATCATACACCTTCGAAAATATAGCTTTGCCGTGTTGGTCGTGTATCACCACACCTTCTCCTGCCTTCTGCACTACCTTTTGATATGCTCCCTCGAACCACATTGTAAAAGCATCCTCCAAGTGGGTTCCTTCTCAGCTTCATCTTGCACCACTCTTGGATAGGCTGGAAAATCGATGGCCTTGCTGACAAGAATGTCTGTCAGGTGAGACCGACTCGTGTGATCTACCTTGAACTCGAACTCAAACTCTTGTAGCTCCAACACCCACTTCATAATCCTCCTTCCTAGCTTCAAATGTAGCACTACCTCTGGAAAAATATTATTAGCTAGATCAACACAAAAACTTACGCACAATCAAATGCACCTTGAACTTCCTGCAAGAGAAGACCAGAACCATCACCCACTGCTCTGCCTCGTTGTAGGTAGCCTCTCCTGGGCTATTCACCCTGCTCTCAAAGTATATCGGCTTGTAGCTTCTTCCCACATTTTGCAATAGAACCTCTCCAATAGCAACTGTGCCCACCGTCATAGACATGTAGAAGTCGTCCTCTCAATTGGGAGGACACACTACTGGCAACTGACGCAAAATCTCCTTGACTCTATCAAAGCCTCCTGAGCTTTCCCATCCCACTCATAACCATACACCTGCTGAGCCCTCTTTTGAAGAGGATGCACATATTGCGACAACATCCAAAAGAAACATGATAGATACTTTAGCTTATGAACAAACAAAGCCAAACCTTGAGCATCTGATGGCGGCTTCATCAACACCATTGCCTTCACCTTCTCGGGATCAGCCTCTATACCGTTTTGCGACACCACATGACCTAACAGTTGCGCTCAAGGCTGTGCTAGCTTGCACTTCTTGGTGTTTAACTGACCTCCTTCTTCATCTAGACTTTGAAAGCATAGCTGGAGCTTTGATAGGTGCTCCAATCTTGAGCTGTAGTAGCCTATATCATCCATAAAGACCTTAATAAAACGGCCCGGGTATGGACCATATACCCTGTTCATCCTGCGATAAGCGAAGCAGCCCCATGGAGATATGAATGTGGTCTTCAACTGGTCTTCAAGTGTAATGCCTATCTGAAAATACCCCGAAAAGCCATCCATAATAGAGTATCTCTCATGTCGAGCCACCTGGTTTAGGATCTCGTCCTGAAATGGCAAGGGATAGTGATTCCTCTTGGTCGCGGCATTCAGTGGCTTGTAGTTGACACACACTCTCCATTCCCATTCTTCTTAGGGGTTATAACCACTGGCGAGACCCACTCTGACTCTTTCACAAGGAATATGATGCCTGCATCCAGTAGCTTATTGATCTCCTGCCAAAGGGCCTCCTTTTGAATTTCCCCTACTCTTCTCAGCTTCTGTGCTTTAGGCTTATGTCCCTCCTTAAGAACAATCTTGTGCTCCACCCCCTTTGCACCTCACAAATGCTTGTACTCCATCGCAAATAGATTCGGATAGGACTCACACAGTTGAATATAACCTTCCTTTTCACCTTTGGTTAAATCTTCACTTATCATGCTTGAAACCTCCTCTATGCTTAAACCATGAGCTTGAGGCTGCATACCTTCTTCTTTAGGTGGGGAGTCGTCCATGGTGACCCCGAATAAGTCTGCATCTATCTTCAGCATGTCGTCCTCACTCTCCTCTTCCTCTGTGCTAGTATAGCCTTCGCATCAAGCACAATTTGTCTTCCTCTCTCTTTGTCAGGCAAGGTAAACACTTTGCTCTCCCAATCCTTCTTTGCTCCTATCGCCAAAATCCATGGCCTACCCAAAATGATCGGATAAGCATTATCCCCTGTTTTCATCACAAAGAGGTCTATCAAGCACTCTATACCCATCACCTTGACCTTCACATCCTGAGCCACACCCAGACACCTGGCTTTGGTATGGTTGGACATCCTCATGTGCACATTTGACTTGATTGCTGCCTTGACTCCCGTCTCTTTCATGGCTGCTTCTGTCATGACACAAACCTGTGCTCCACCGTCTATGTAGGCTTGTACCTGCATCCTCTTCTCTATAATCGCATCCACAAGCGGAAGAATGTCTGTGGGGCTACCTACCCTCAAAGCCATGTTTTGCACTGCTTGTACATTTCCCTTAACTCTTGGCAGCCTCGTGCTAACGCTTGTGGACCACTGCCTTCTTAACTTTGGGTTTAACGCTAACAGCTGACCAAAGTAATATTTGCCTTTTGATTTTGAACATCACTCACCAGATTGTACTCGAGATAGCCACGCCCCAGTTGGAAATCCGCCTGCTTGATTTTGCAACGCCTCTTCCTTTTGCTAGGCTCAGGCTGCTCTCTACCTTCGTACACCTTCTCTTTGCCTTTGCGAGCTCTAGTTTCCTGCTCTGCCTCTGTCTCCCTCTCAGCTCTTGCTCTTTTATTGGCCAAAACTTTGACATCCTGCTTATCCACCCCTATGATGTTTACTCTTAATACCTCACCTCCGTTTTGCCGAGCTGGCTGCACAGGATTCTCCACTGCTTGCTCTCTTGGACCATTGTATTGCCCTTGCCCTCGACCTCTACCAAAAAGCGGGTAAATGCCTCCTCTTTCTCTCTATGGTTGAGGACAATCGGGTGCATAGTGCCCTTCTTCTCCACAATTATAACACCTACCTGGAAGTGGCCTTGCCCTACCTCTTGCTCCTCTTGGCTGTCCTCTATCCATCACACTGAGCCGCAAATCCTACATTTTCTTGGATAAATCTTGCACAGTGTGCACCCAATTTTGCATCACAACAGCTACACCTCGATTTACGTGATTATCTTCGTGTACAGCCTCCCTCGAACTCTGCGGTTGAACATGGGCCATCGTCTCATAGCCTGACACGCCCCGCTCTATCTTCTTCTTTGACTTTTTGCTCTTTAATTGGGCAATCCCGCACCATTGTAATTCTCTGGGCTCTCGAAATCAACTTTCTCTCTCACCTTGGGATGCAGACACGCCATGAATTTGTCCAGCTTGAAGTAGTCCCCATTAGCCAATTGCATGGCTGCCGCTAGTTCTGCCCAACAATCTTCAAAATGACACAAAAGCAGATTGAATTTTTCACTTAAATCTTGCTTAAGCGCCTTCAGCTTTGCATCCATCTCGATTGGGGAAGTCTCCTTGCGAAAGTCATGAAGAAACCTCGCCCGTAGAGCCGGCCATGCTTGCTTCGGCTCACCTTCTAACACTTCGTACCATGCTTTAGCTCTACCATGCATCACCAAAGAAAAAGTTTGCATTTTGCTATCCTCATTCGGCATACACAACGATAGCATATACAGCTCAAAATCTGACATCCACTCGTCAGAGCTCTCTTCGCATGTGAAAATCGGCCCATAGCTTCTAGCTTCCATGACTTCCAACGCGAAAACTCGTTTCTTTTCGATTAACTGGGAGCAATTAGCGTGCTCCTCAGTGGGGGCACCAGAAGATGGAGAGGGGGAATGGGGGAACACGCCCAGCACAAACACAAGGGCCTCTCTATAGCTCAGGGTATTCACATCACCCCTATCCTCTCAGAAAACACCTTCAAAGAAACACTTTCCACTAGCATACCACCGCCTGCTCAATTTACACTGCTCACACACTCCACAAATCCACCACACAGTGCACACCTACACCCACGGCCTGTCTCCACCCTTACACACACTCACAGTCGCTCAATCTCACTCTCTCACACAAAACACCGTCGGTCTGGGGGGGTACACACATCCACACAGCCGGCATCGAGGGGTAACATGAAAGCAGGAGAAAGAGAAGGGAGGAAGCGGAAACAACAGCAAGAGGAGGCAACGGTGGCTTGATTGCACTTCAAAAAATATGTACACTGGCTTGCACTACCATCACCATGGCCGTTTTCAAGAAAACGTCATAAAGGGGCTAGCTTGCTAGAGAACTCCACTTTGCAGGCTTCAAACGGTATCCAAAAAGCCAAGAAAAAGCCCTTAATTTGATTAATTTTTGACTTTTATAGGGGGGGATCTTAATTTGGGAATTTACATTTTAATTGGTCCACCTGGCACCTTGAATTGGCATTTTTTGGGGAAGGGGGCACCGCCTTGCTCTATCTGCTCTTTTTTTCTCTCTTTTGCACTTGGGGGGGGGGGGGGGAGTGGGGGGGCATTAGCGATGTCGCTATTATCCCCTAGGCATTTTTTTATTTTTAATTATTTTCTACTCATTATTTTTTGACCCTTTTGAGGGAGCTTAGCATATACTACCTCCTTGGCCTGGCTTTGACCTTTTTATTGTCCGACTCCCTACAACCTTGTCTCTCATGTTTATTGCCTTTTTTTTGTCAGGTCTCCACCTTGCCTTCGCTTTTTGCCTTGGTTTTCTCTTTGCTTGGACCGCCTCTTCTCTTGGAGCTTACCCCCTTGCACTCAAATTTTGGCTTGGGCTCGACTGGCTACACTCTCTCTCTCTCTCTTCATTTTACATGGGAATGCTCTCTATCTCATGCCGGGGAGGCATTAGCGATGTCGCTAATGCCCTCCCCTCTTGACTTCAAAAGATGGGGCCTCTAAGGGCCGCGGGAACGGGCCCCCTTGGGACCCCCACGTCATCAATCGACCAATCGCCACTCACCACCGAGTTCGCGCCACCGTCTGCAGTGAACACAGCGCCCAAAACCACCAGCGCCAACGCGCACGCCCGACATCGTCAACGCACAGCGCCCGCAAGGGCCGGCCATAGCCAACAGGAGGGAGAGCTCTCCTCTCTCTCCCCTTCTGTGTTCTATTGAAGGCCCTCTCTCTTGGATATACCCATGCTCACGGACCCTCTTCTTCGTATGTGGGACATAGCCCAACACCACGTGGCCTTTAGAGCACACTGAACACTACATTTCAAGACACTGACTTGGCATTTCGGACACCTTCATCTGCCATCCCATCTGGACCATCCCGCAACACTTTTGGCCTAAAAAGCAGCTTTAAGTATACATTCCTGCTACCCTTTGGTTGCCTAGGGCCTTGGCACCTGCCCTAGCCTTCTGCACTGCTCCACTGCCGCCTTTGTCTGGCATAGACCACCTCATAGCTTCGACCAACTTTGGCTGCACCAACGTCTCCTGAACACCAAGTAGAGCTTGTCACTCTACTATGGAAGATTGATACGGACTAATGTGCAAACATGCTTGCGGCAGCTAAGGCTCTTAACCACCAAATGGACTAGTCATCCATTGTGGAATGGTGTCGTAGGGTAAAACAGGGATCCTCTACCTGCTACTAACAAATGGATTAATGACTAGGCTTTATCTTCTCTACCTCATAGCTGAGGACGACTATGATTTCAAGAGAAAGATAATGTCATAAAAACTAACATCTAATACTCCCAAATGATTTTCTCATGATAAACTGATCACTTAATATGGGTAAGTACTAGGGGAGTAAAAGCTAGAATATTGGTAAGGCTGCAAGTCTCTGTCAAGGATCCAAAGGAGGGAAAATAGGGATCCAAAGGGAGATATTTTTCAAAATAGAAATGTACTTCAATGGGGCTTAATAGACCTAAGATTCAACTCCATTAAGACTTCCTCAGGCTAAGGTTCCAGAAATTAACTCATTAACCCAATGGCCAAAGCAAGGGGAAATTTGGATGGTCATGGGAAAACTAAAGAGTCTTCCCACATCCCTAGGAAGGAGGGGGCGAGCCCTTTTAGTATGGGATGAGAGTGAAACACACACACACACTCCAATGGACCCCTTTTACACAAAGGGAATACTAGACACATGTCAGGTTCCTAGGCCAGTTGCCCCCAACCTCCCCTTAAATCCTATTGGATGGCCATATAGGTGGAATGAATGAGAATTAGGCTAGAGTAAAATTAGACTAATCAATTTAAAAATGCTTGATAAAATAACCAATAGAAATTAAGCTCCCTAGAAGACTATTGGACAGTCTACCAAGGGTTCCAATGAGCATTCAGCAGCCCAATGGCTTGCTTGATTCCTATTGGCTAGAAGACTAAGAGGTCCAATGAGAGGTTTAATTGAATTATTTAATTACCTAAAGCTCTCACAAAAGGGGAAAGGGGGACACTTGTGAAAAGGCTATCAATTATGCTTCTAATTTGTGATTGGCTAAGCTTTACAGGAGCCAATGGGAGCCAGCATGAGCAAATAGCAAGAGGGGTCGACCAAGATGAGAGAGAAGGCTGCATTTTACTCAACTCATTGCTACACACACACACACAACTCATGTGTGCAAGAAGAACTCCATCTCCGTATCCAAGCATTGAGAAGTGGAGGCCTACACCAACAACTCTTGGCTATGGAAATGGAATTCAAATCCAACCAAGATCAAGGCTTCAATGTCATGCTCATCTTCTCTACCATGCTAATTACTAAGCTAAGCTATGCTATTAGAGTGATTATTTGAGGAGAATACTTCTTTCTCGTGAGATACCTCTTCTTCCTCTCAATCTATCCTCATTCCCTGCTAGCTCTCACCATTTTTGAAGGTGTGTGAGGTCTTGGGACTGAGGCTAGGGACACTAGATGTGTTTTTCAAGCATAATTTGTTGTGCGAAGCTTCCATCTTCATTGCACCAACGAGTTTTCTCAAGGAACACAATAATTGTATTGTACAAAAGTCTCCTTTGATGGGAGAAGCTATAATACAAAGCCTTTATGGAGGGGGGACAGGCTCCATGTAAATCTAGTCCTCAATTGTTGTCAATTGTTATATTCCCCTCTCTTTTCAAGTATTTTCAATGCCAAATTAGATAGGTGTAGATTGCTAGGTTGCTTTCTCAAATTAAGTACTCTCTCTATGCTCATTAGGAACTTGTTCTTAAAGAAATGCTCACTATGTTATCAATTTCCGCTACACACAAGGTACTAGTGCATTAAATGTTACAAGTGGTGTAGAACTAGGTACAATTATAAGATACCACACACCACAACCATTTTTGTTTCTATGATTTTATGGTTTTGGTAGTCTTCTATTCTTTTCTATTTTTTTAAGTAAATACTTTTTGAAATCTTCTTATTTGATAAAACCTCTAGTTAAAAAATAAGAGCCCCCCCCCCCCCCCCCCCTCTTTCTCTCTTCTTAAGAGATAAGGAGAGGGAGAGACAATTATGAGGATAATCTTTTTTTTTAAAATTCCATCCCTACGCACACACAATGTGTGTGTGTGTGTGTGTGTGTGTGTGTGTGTGTGTGAGAGAGAGAGAGAGAGAGAGAGAGAGAGAGAGAGATAGGTTTTTTTATTTTTTATTTTAAGTAAATTGTTCTTAAGGTTTTTTTATTTTTTATTTTAAGTAAATTGTTCTTATTTCTCTCTCTCTCTCTCTCTCTCTCTCTCTCTCTCTTAAGAGAGAGAGAGAGAGAGAGAGAGAGAGAGAGTTACTTTTTAATGAATTACCCTCTCCCTCACTCTTCTTACTAATCTCTACTCTCAAAGAGTAGAGATTGGTGGAGAGAAGTAAAAAAACCATCTCTCTCTGTCCACCAATCTCCGCTCTCTCAGAGTAGAGAATGGTGAAGAGAGAGAGAGAGAGAAGCAAAAAAAGCTAACCTGCACAATGTCAACCCCACATGTGATCCATGCGATCTCTACTTCCACACGTGGGATGACATAACGGGCCCTTTATCTGTCGCACACACTGTCAGAGACCTGTATGGTATGTCGCCATCGCTCTCTTTGTTTCTCCTCTCTCTCTCTCTCTCTCTCTCTCTCTCTCTCTCTCTCTCTCTCTCTCTCTCTCTCTCTGGTATGTCACCATGTGTGTGTGTGTGTGTGTGTGTGTGTGTGTGTGTGTGTGTGTGTGCGCGCGCGCGCCGTTTTTGACTTAGTAGATAACCAGTCTTTTGATCATAACTTCTTCATCCGAGCTTCGATTTAGGTGATATTTATTTAACAATCAAAGAGCCAAAAGAGCAACTTTTGAAGTGTTTCTTTGATGGATATTTTGAGGACTTAATTGGATTTTAAAGGGGGTAAAATATTGGGTCACTTGTTTAGGATGCTCTCAAATCGCTCATCTTGCTTGTGAAGTCTCCATGGCATGATTGCTACCAGAAAAGCTACATGCAAAACGGTGTGCGATTTTGAAAGTGCTTCATCATCTTGCATGTTTGCTTCCAAAATTACAAAAAGTAACAGGTTTTTTTCCTAAAAATAGTACTTCAAGTGGAATTTTATTTGGATCATCACATAATTATAATATTTTGAGAATCAAATGCATAATTCAGTATGTGCAATAGCAAATTATAGTCTAAATGCCTAAAAGATTGTCCAAAAAATAAAATGATAATAATGGACAATAGAGCTCAATAGAATAGCTCTACATATGAAAAGAAATGACCCAATTTTCTCAGTAAGGCATGTTGGGTATCATCCTTGAAAGTATTGAACATAAGCAACGCTTGTCAATACCTAGGTCACATGAAAGAAGTAGTAAGCTACAGTGAGCCAACTTGGGTATCATGACAGAAAGTATCGAGAAGAATCAAGGCTTGGTGATAATTTTGGAATGCCTTGATTAGATGAAAGAACTAGTAGCTACAAAGATAGTTGTTTTTAATGCATAGGGCATGACATCACAACATTTTACAAGGCTATAAACTACATTAGCTCACTCAACATGCCAATACAAAAAACTCTTTGTATAGCAAGCATCAGTGAGCAAGGTAATGTAGAGTCAAGATGAACAAAGGGTCTACCTAGACTAATATTCTCGATCTCTAAAAAAAACTTGGTAAAGATGTTGATATCAATTGTGAGGATTGAATTTCATTAAAAAAGTTTGACGATTGAATTTGATAAAAAGTTTTGAAATTTTTTGTAGCACGTACTTTATGTTCATATACCTTACTTTGCTTAGAGTCAAGTGGAAGTAGACATATGGAATACCCAACTAGATATATGCAATATTCAAGGGATGGAAAAGTCACATTATCGCGCTTTAACATCGTACTTTGGGAGTACAAGGCATGGTGTGGACAAAGAAGAAGCAACGTGCTGATAGAATTATTTACCTGGTATTATCAAAGGCCATTATACATCACTCTCCTTTAGATAAAAGAATCAAAGGCCATTATACATCACTCTCCTTTAGATAAAAGAAACACTGCAATTCCATGTTACATTTTGAGATTTTTTATGTCTACCTCTCTAGGCATATTTTCTTTGTATATGAAAACCAATTTCTTTCGTATTCAACAAGTTTTTGGACTACATAAGGAATCCATAGTAAAACGTTGGTTTGCATAGTAGTGCCACATGGGCAAAAAAAAATATTTTTTAATATTTCTTCTAAGTCTTTCTGAGAGGTGTTGACATTTGTGTACCTCTCTCTTTAAAGAGATCCATTGAATATTGGCTTAGTCATTATTTTTTATGCTTTTGGAATATATTGTAATCTAAATAAGTCATCGTTACACTTGTTTCCAAAAAGTATAATACTCGATCGATTGTGATAGAAAAAAATTTAAATGCCAGTGTCACTTTCTCAGTTTTACTCTGACAAAGGACCCTCTTATTATTAAATTCCTCTTCATAGCATTATGTAGGCCATAGTGAACTTTCACCTTGTTTAACATTAACTTCCTATGTTGCACGCGCATATGAGGCATAGCATAAGAAGTAGCATGCTCTAGAAAGCCAAAACCTAGGCCATATTCAAACCTCCCTATAGTTGTAGCTCTCTCAACAAGGATAACTTTGGTAATATTGCTGATTATGATTGCACTACAAACTAACCTTGATAGAATCCTTGGCTTCACCTAGTTGAGAGGTGTGAACATGTTGGCATTCAAAAATAATAGTTCTCTCCCCTTTTTTTCCTTCATCAAAATGAACAAGTTCATTTTTATGAAAGTACCGTAGGAACCTTAGCGTTAAAAACCTCTGTAGCTAAAGAAAACTAGTAGGGGAGGATCCTGATTTGAGCATGAATTGGCAACTTTTCATTGGGTCCGTGGCATTTGTAAGTACTTCCAAACCTTATAGGAGCCAATGGGATGCCAACATGAGAAAATAGCAAGAGGGGTCGACCAAGATGAGAGAGAAGGCTGCATTTTACTCTAACTCATTGCTACACACACACACGCACGCACGCACGCAAAACTCATGTGTGCAAGATGAGAGAGAAGGCTGTGTTTTACTATAAGTCATTGCTACACACACACACACACACACACACACACACACACACACACACACACACACACACACACAACTCATGTGTGCAAGAAGAACTCCATCTCCTTCTCCAAGCATTGAGAAGTGGAGGCCTATACCAACAACTCTTGGCTGTGGAATTCAAATTCAACCAAGATCCAAGCCTCAATGTCATGCTCATCTCCTCTACCATGCTAATTAGTAAGTTAAGCTATGCTATTAGAGTGATTATGTGAGGAGAATACTTCTTTCTCCTCTTCTTCTTCTCAATCTATCCTCATTCCTTGCTAGCTCTCACCATTTTTGAAGGTGTGTGAGGTCTTGGGCTTGAGGCTAGGGACACTAGGTGTGTTTTTCAAGCATAATTTGGTGCATGAAGCTTCCATCTTCATTGCACCAACAAGTTTTCTCAAAGAACACAAGAATTGTATCGTATAAAAGTCTCCTTTGATGGGAGAAGCTATAATACAAAGCCTTTATGGAGGGGGGACCGGATCCATGTAAATCCGGTCCTCAACTATTGTCAATTTTTATATTTCCCTCTCTTTTCAAGTATTGTCAATGCCAAATTAGCTAGGTGTAAATTGCTAGGTTGCTTTCTCAAATTAAGTACTCTCTCTATGCTCATTAGGAACTTGTTCTTAATGAAATGCTCAATGTGTTATCAATTTCGGTTACACACAAGTTACTAGTGCATTAAATGTTACATTGATATCAGATAATTGCGCACCCATGGTATTCTCCAAACTCCCCACCAAGAAGAGAGATTACCTAGGAAGCCTCCTAGTGAGACTTCCAAAAGAGGACTCTCTCCTATAAGGGAAGAAGATGAGGATCCGTACAAAGGGATCAAAAATCTACTACTCGATGATGCATCTCCTTCCCAAAGGAGAACCCAAGTTTCAACCGTAGAGCCCCTATCAAAAGAATGAGAAAGAAGTGAGTCTCCTGCCACCTCAATGGAGATGGCTCCATGAAGACAACGGGCAAAACGCTCTCCAACACCCCCTGAACGGAGAAGACCATCACATACTTATCTACACCATAATTCAAAGAACAAGAGAAAACAAGAGAAGAAAAAGGCGAGAAAGAGCTCACCCTCTTCTCCATCTTCTTCATATTCTTCCTCTTCTGAAGAAAGTGATGGTGCAGCTCTTGAACCACCTAAAAGAAGAGGCCATAGGAAATCCTATGCCACCTGGAAGAGGTCGTTCAAGCTCAAAAAGTTCAAAGAGGGAGGAAAGAACATCTCTTTCCTTAGCTACAATGGCACTTTTGGTGCTACGGACAAAGTCTTGGCCTTTATCCAACAATTCAATGCGGAGTTTGGAGATGAGGGCTTCACGGAGTCCTCTAAGCTACATCATGTAGCCATGCATTTTCAAAAGTCTGCCAGACAATGGTGTTCTAAACTACGAGCAAACAGTGAAGCTCCACAAACATGGAAAGCTTTAAGAGCTTCCATCATGAAGTAGTTTTTGGCTACCGATGCCAAAGACAAAGTACTCACCGAATGGGGAAGCTTGAAGCTCTCTCTCTTTACGAATCTATCCACAAATATGTAAAGTTTTGGGATTTACATCTCAAAGCCACTTTCTTCAAAAATATGGCTTTTGGAGAGCAAAAACAACAATTTTGTGCGGGTTTAACTGAGGATATGGCGGAGTATGTTAACTCCCAAAGGCCACGCACCATATCTACGATCATACACCATACCATGGTGGCTTCACGAATCAACTTCCAACAAGGGGCTAAGAGAAATCCTAAGCCTACAAAAAATAAGGACCGTAACGAGCCTAAGGGGAAGGACAACGTCCAAAAGTCTCACAAACACAATGCCAACAACAACAACGCTAAGGAGAAGGGAGTTTATAAAGGCAAAAATAAACTCTCTCCTAAAGAGTTAGAGTGTTATCGAAAAGATAAATGTTGTTTCAAATGCGGGGAGCAAGGGCATGCCGATCGTGCTTGCCCCCACACGAATACACGTAATTAGCCTCCTAGAGCTACCTTGGTCGAAATTCAAGAAGAGGATGCTCATCACAAAGGATCTCCTCTATGCCATGCTTGGGGAAAGGTAAGAGAACATGATGCTTTTGATCTCTTTGACCCTAGTTCTACTCACAATTTCATATCCACATAGCTGGCCACCAAGCTAGGCATCCAAGCCTATGAGATGGGAGATGTCCTAGCTGTCGATGGTGCTTTCAAGGGGCAAGCAGCCTCAGTCCACTCCCTTCATTGGGAAATTGAGGCTCCATGTCCAAAGCTATGTGGACAAGGAGGATTTCTTTATCTCCCCTCTCAAGCACGAGGATGTAATCCTAGGGGCACCATGGTTTGATCGCATGGCTGCCAATGTTAAATTCCTTGAAAGGCAAATCTACTTTAGATTCAGGGAAAAAGATATGTACATAGTTGTTAAGGAGTTGGGTAGTAACATACCTCTTGTACATAAGCAAGCTTTCAATAAGTCAATAAAGAGATCTATTTCCGTGTACATGAGTTTTTTTAAAGATTCTCAAAATGAACCTAATGCTTTAGCAAAAGAAAATATAAACAATCAAAAGGGATTAGAGTTATCCAATTTCCTCAAGGGGTTCCAAGATGTTTTTATTGACGATATCCCTTGTGAACTACCTCCCAAACAAGGCAATGACAACCATGTAATTAGAATTATACCAGGAAGCTCACCGCCTAATAAACCTGCTTATAGAGTTTCCCAAGCTCAACAAGAGGAAATTATGCGGCAAGTGCATGAGTTAGTTGACAAAAGCATGGTTAGGCCTAGCTCATCTCCATTTTGTTCACCAGTGTTATTAGTGCAAAAGAAAGACGGCACATATCGTATGTGTGTCAACTATAGAGCACTAAACAGGATCACTATCAAGAATAGGTTTCCCGTTCCACGGGTAGAAGACCTATTTGTTGATAAGCTACAAGGGTCAACTTGCTTCAGTAGGATTGACCTAAAAAGTGGCTACCATCAAATAAGGATAGTTGATCAAGACATTGTAAAGGCCGCATTTTGCACTTTACGAGTACATTGTCATGCCTTTTGGCTTGACCAATGCACCAACCACATTTAACCGCTTGATGGAGAAGCTATTCAAGCCTCACCGAACCTTTACTGGAGTGTTCTTTGATGATATAATCATCTACTCTAATTCATTATACGAACACAAACAACACCTCCAGGAAATATTTCAAGTTTTACGAGAGAATAAACTTTATATTAATCGAAAGAAAAGTGAATTTTTCTTACAAGAGATTCAATATTTAGGTCACATTATCTCTCAAGATGGCATCCAAATGGATCCATCAAAGCTAGAGGTAATAAAAGGACGCCTAATCCAAGGAATCTACATGAACTAAGAAGCTTTATAGGTATGTGTGCATATTATAGACTCTTCATAGAAAAGTTCTCACAAATCATGGGACCATTACATGATCTAACAAAGAAAAACGCTAGGTATATATGGTCCACCAAGGAGAACAATGCTTTTGAAAAGCATAAAGAAAAACTTATCTCTGTGCTTCTGGCGAGCATAATCAAGTAGCCGATGCACTCTCAAGACAATCGAGAGTGAATGCAGTATCCATAGCAACTCACAATGATCTATCTTCTATGATAGATGAGTATGCTATCGATCCCAATTTTAGAGATGTGATTTCAGCCCTTGCACTAGGGAAGAAAGAAGAACCATTTACCCTACAAGATGGTTGTCTTCTCTATGGCAATAGACTATGTGTTACTAACTCACTACATGAGAAAGTAATGTATGAATCTCATTATCCTCCTTATGCGGGGCATAGAGGGATTCAGTCTACCCTGAAAGGAATAGAAACATATTTCTATTGGTCTGCCATGAAAGCAAACATACAAGAGTATGTTTCGAAATGTGTGGTATGCCAAAAGATGAAGTTTGATAGAGGGAAGCAACCTGGATTTCTTCAACCTTTGCCAATCCCTAATTCACTGTGGGAGAGCATATCCATGAATATGGACGATAGTAGACATGTTTAGCAAACAAGCACATTTCATACCTGTCAAAAATACTATCAAAGCCCATCAAATGGCAACCCTCTTTATATCACAAATCTTCAAGTACCACGGCTTGCCAATGTCCATAGTGCCGAATAGAGATCCTAAAATGACCAATAATTTTTGGAAGGGTCTCTTTGAGAATTTAGGTACAAGGCTAAACTTCTCTTCGGCCTATCATTCCCAACCGGATGGCCAAAGTGAAATAGCTAACCTAACAATTCTTGACCTACTAAAATCTTATGTCACAAAAGTAGATCAAAAGTCCCAATTGGAGAATTACTTACCCGTAGTGGAGTATGCTTACAATAACACTGTACATAGTTCCACGATGTCGTGCTGTGACACGTACATAGTGGGAACGCATGATACAAGAGTTATCTTGTAATTTT
Source organism: Adiantum capillus-veneris (assembly GCF_014529385.1). Lineage (NCBI taxonomy): Eukaryota > Viridiplantae > Streptophyta > Polypodiopsida > Polypodiales > Pteridaceae > Adiantum > Adiantum capillus-veneris. The sequence goes on along the minus strand of NC_140943.1, from coordinate 136,337,684 downwards.
TTAGATACATAATTATCTTTCCTATAATGTACATATTCATATTTAAGTATAATAATAAGCCTTATATCTCATCCTATTATTTTTCTCAAGGGTAACCTATTCTTACTTTACCATCAGATAATACTATGGGAAAAGCATCAATAGCTCCGCCTCTTTAACTTGGGACAAAAAGCATTGATTCTTTATTTCTACTATCTCATTATCATCTCACACCCTAGCTAGATCCTATATCTAGGGTAAAGTCCAATATATATATATATATATATTCTATGTATTTTTTATACTTTTCTTATATTTCTTTTTAAATAGCTACTAGGAGGGAATCAAATCCTAGTGGGACACTAGGTGGCATGATTTCAAAGATACACTTATTTTAATACATTATTGCAAGCATGATTACAAAACTTTGTCAAGGAGCAATGTCATGCTTTCATATGGTATGAGGTGTCCTTTGGAATTAAATGAAAGTCTAGGCTAAGGGGACCACTGGAAGACTTTTGCTGCCAAAAATGGACCCTATTTTGATGAATTTTTTACACAAGGTTCCAATCCGAATTGGAAAATGATTTTACAATGAAAATCATAGCTAATGAGCTGAAGTTTTTGCCCATATTTTTACTTTTTTATTTGGAGCCAAGGTTGAGGAGATATGATCAAAATACTGGACCCTAGTCCGCCCACATCATGCAGGGACAGCTCATTTCCAACTTTTCCAATTCCTATTCACATTGACTCCTCTCTTCTTGTGTAAACCCTTGGGGGTCCCCTTCACCTATAAAAGGAGACCTCTTCTTCCTTGAAAAGGAACTCAAGCATTCAAGCCATTGATGAGAGGAATTCTTGAGGGAGTGAGTAGTAATGCCTAATTGTACTTAGTCCCACTAACATAAGCCCAAGCCTACACTTTCTCCTAGAGGAAGACTAGCCATTCTTGTACGCTATCCTTGGAAGATCAACTCTAATCAAAGAAGGTGTTGTACTTGGCGTATCAATCAACCTTGAATTCTCCCCTCTTCTTCTCTCTCCATCAATAATGGTGCCAAAGGGTTTGTCAAGTAAGATGTGTTCTACATTGATGTTTTCTTGATTTCTTGTTGTTTTCTTTTTCATCTCTAATCCAACATATATATATATATATATATATATATATATATATAATCTCGTCTCCTTAACCAAACCTATCTCTCTCACTCTTAGTAATTCATCCTCTCTACAAATTCTAGGTTCTCTTTTCTACAGGTACATCTCTCCCCGCAGTATCCTTATTGCCTACGGGCAAGAATAGGGCTTGGGAGAGAAACTTCTCATCTCTTCACTTCTCGCATATCTACATTTCTCACATACTATCTTAAATGAATAACCCACATGATGATCATTTCTATCTCTTTCACTATGTACGATCTATTAGAATTAACGTATGGATTAGCCGAAAAATACACTTTCAACAACGTATAGTGTTTCTCTTTGGCCCAGAAAGGCTTAATGAAATACTTCTATCACCGGATCCCATCATACTACCTCTCATAGACTATAACTTTTCTTTTGACGTAAGCGTAGTTATCTTGCTATGAACCAAGAGGATTTGTACACACATTTAATCCCAATCACTAGACAAAATATATATATTATGGTAAGCACAAAACTACAATTCCAAAGAACAATTTGTAGCCTATTTGGTCAGTCAAGATTGAATGCCATTAACTCATCTATTAACCCTTTCATATTACCCATGATACGATATGACCATAGCCTTGATGTTTTCATTTTTGTATTGTTTTGACATTCTCTTTTGTGTTCTTTCTTTGTGTGTGTGAGTGCAAGAGAGAAAGAGTGAGTCTTCTTTGATTGCACTTCTTTCCAAACCCTAGTCTTCATGGCATCTATGGTTTAACTCCTTCATATAGTTTTTGTTGAGTTCTCTCACAAAATCTCACAGCCATAAGCCCAGTGCTTTCCTGGCAAGACCGCAAATTTCTCGACATATTTTTGGTGAACCCGACGCGAACAAGCCGGGGTGAGAGTACATAAAGATGGTTAGCAAAGTGGAGCAGCTATATGCTGAAATGAAAGATCTTGAAGACAGATGCAAATGGCTTGAAGAAGAAGACCGGATTCAAAAAGCGATTGAAAGCGCTATGCAATCCGTATATAATGAGCTTAATATATTTGAAGGCTATGATCCAGAAGGATATCTTGAGTGCTATGTGACAGAGATGAGGCTTCAAGCAATTCCAGAATCTCGGATGATTGCAGCATTTGTTGAACTTGTGAGTGATGATTTCAAGCACCAAGTTCAAGACTATGCAAATGTATATGCAAGCAACTGGGGTGAGTTTTCTACAGCTATAACGCAGGTATGCTTGGAACATCAAGACCAAGAGATGGAGCAGAGTGGAAGTGGATGTGAACAGCTAGAGTTGGTGTCTCCTGTAAGCCATGCAAGTGTCAACACATCCATACAGGCTAATTTAGAAGCAGTAATAGATGCATATCTTTTGCAAGATGCAAATTTATTGTATGCAGATGAAGCAGACATAGTGGAAGCTATTTATGCACGTTTGGGTCTTGTAACCTTCGTATCTCAAGATAATGACTCTCATGATGCTATCCAAGCGCTTGAAATGGCTCAAAGAGACTTAGAGGATGATGCAAACTCGTCGGCTATGATAGATGATTTGGACGCTCCTTTTGATTCGTTTGAAGATGCACATGAGTATATATACAAGAATGAGGATGCTATGGTTTTGACAGAGGATGTGAAGGGAAAACAGGTGGAAGACGGCTATATTAGTGATGTGCTACAATCTACTTTTGAGCAGATCCAGGAACTTTTACCAAGTTTAGAAGAGTCGGATGCCTATGCTGAAGACATATACCACGATGAAGAAGTCATTATCAATGCTTTCCTATGCGAGTTTGATGCATGTGGTACTACCCAAATGGATATGCCTAGTTGCGAAAGTGCTAATTTAGAGGGGGTGACTGAAAATATCTTCCTTTGTGAGTATAGCTCTGCTAGTAGCATTGCGGATTGTGAAGTACCTCAGCTAGACGAGGTGGAAGAAGAGGAGTGCATTGACAGAGTAATATGTATGTCTTGTATATATGGGGTAGCAGATGTGATGCAGATGACTCATGAAAGTGTGCCTTATTTAGAGCTAGATGCAGCAAGCTTTCACAATTCCATAGTAGAGGAAGGAATGACAGATGTAGATTCTCTACATGAGGATTGGGGTTCTGCGGATGAAGCTATGAATCTTCAAGATTCACAAATCAAAGATAGACAAGTGTTTGGTTATGCTATACAGGTTGAAGTGACATCAGAGGATAGAGTAGAAGAGCAAGAAACCTCTTGGGATATGGTCTGTGATTGGGGTGATATTTCTTATCTGTGTGAAGATGCAAATAAAGATGCTTGCCATAAAGTGCCTACTATACAGGGTTGCCTGCAGGTATGCAAACAATATCTGAGGCGTAAAAGGGATTTAGGTCTTGTGTCACAGGGTATAAATTGCAAGCAGGTTTGTGAGCATCTATCTGCTATGGATAGGAAGGGTATACATGGTGATTCCTTGAAGCAAGAAGAGGATGCTAGCTCTATGCTGACACCAGAGTCATGTAATGAAGAAGGGTTCTCCCTAGATGAGTGGAGACATGATTCAGTTGAAGATAAATTTAGCGATGAGTCAAAAAGGAAGAAGGGGTGAAGATATTGTGTCAGAGACTAACTCCAAGGAGGTTTTTGAGCAGTCGGTTACAAGTGACCAGGAGCATACCTACCAGGATGATTTGGAAAGGGAATTAGACACCATATTTGAGAGGTATGCAAAGTTTTATGCTATAAATCTGGAGAGGTATTTGGTAAAAGGTGAGAGAATTGATGAGAGGTTTACCATGCACATTTCTGAGGTTTCTCTCGATGTTGAGAAAGGCTATCTAGAGGATTCTTTTGAGAATGAAGATGCAGATTCAAACTTCTATGCGAAAGAGGTACATATGGATTTACAGGTTGGTCAGAAGGTTGAATTGCACTTTCAAAAATCTTTCAAGTATATTACAGGAAGCCTGGAAGTGTTTTTTGAAGAGGAGGATGAGGAACTTATGTCTCTACGTCATGAAGATTTTGCGCATAATGGAGATTTGTTACAGATGTTTTGGAGACAAATGTATATAACAATTCCTTCTGATCCGAGAGCAATTAAAAGATGCGGAGAATCTCAATGCTTAGTACAATACAAGTTTTTTAGTTACCCATATGATCCTGGAGGAGGTCATGGGATGACAAGGGATACAATTGCTTTCACAAGTTACCATGAGGTTGGCACATGCCGGAGGATGTGCAGGTTTAGAGGGGGTGGATGTCGTGCTGTGACACGTACATAGTGGGAACGCATGCTACAAGAGTTATCTTGTAATTTTTTAGATACATAATTATCTTTCCTATAATGTACATATTCATATTTAAGTATAATAATAAGCCTTATATCTCATCCTATTATTTTTCTCAAGGGTAACCTATTCTTACTTTACCCTCAGAAAATACTATGGGAAAAGCATCAATAGCTCCGCCTCTTTAACTTGGGGCAAAAATCATTGATTCTTTATTTCTACTATCTCATTATCATCTCACACCCTAGCTAGATCCTATATCTAGGGTAAAGTCCAATATATATATATTCTATGTATTTTTTATAATTTTCTTATATTTCTTTTTAATAGCTACTAGGAGGGAATCAAATCCTAGTGGGACACTAGGTGGCATGATTTCAAAGATACACTTATTTTAATACATTATTGCAAGCATGATTACAAAAATTTGTCAAGGAGCAATGTCATGCTTTCATATGGCATGAGGTGTCCTTTGGAATTAAATGAAAGTCTAAGCTAAGGGGACCACGGGAAGACTTTTGCTGCCAAAAATGGACCCTATTTTGATGAATTTTTTACACAAGGTTCCAATCCGAATTGGAAAATGATTTTAAAATGAAAATCGTAGCTAATGAGCTGAAGTTTCTGCCCATATTTTTACTTTTTTATTTGGAGCCACGGTTGAGGAGATATGATCAAAATACTGGACCCTAGTCTGCCCACATCATGTAGGGACAGCTCATTTCCAACTTTTCCAATTCCTATTCACACTGACTCCTCTCTTCTTGTGTAAACCCTTGGGGGTCCCCTTCACCTATAAAAGGAGACCTCTTCTTCCTTGAAAAGGAACTCAAGCATTCAAGCCATTGATGAGAGGAATTCTTGAGGGAGTGAGTAGTAATGCCTAATTGTACTTAGTCCCACTAACATAAGCCCAAGCCTACACTTTCTCCTAGAGGAAGACTAGCCATTCTTGTACGCTATCCTTGGAAGATCAACTCTAATCAAAGAAGGTGTTGTACTTGGCGTATCAATCAACCTTGAATTCTCCCCTCTTCTTCTCTCTCCATCAATAATGGTGCCAAAGGGTTTGTCAAGTAAGATGTGTTCTACATTGATGTTTTCTTGATTTCTTGTTGTTTTCTTTTTCATCTCTAATCCAACATATATATATATATATATATATATATATATATATATATATATATATATATATATATTTGATCTCATCTCCTTAACCAAACCTATCTCTCTCACTCTTAGTAATTCATCCTCTCTGCAAATTCTAGGTTCTCTTTTCTACAGGTACATCTCTCCACGCAGTATCCTTATTGCCTACGGGCAAGAATAGGGCTTGGGAGAGAAACTTCTCATCTCTTCACTTCTCTCATATCTACATTTCTCACATACTATCCTAGATGAATAACCCACATGATGATCATTTCTATCGCTTTCACTATGTATGATCTATTAGAATTAACGTATGGATTAGCCAAAAAATACACTTTCAACAACGTATAGTGTTTCTCTTTGGCCCAGAAAGGCTTAATGAAATACTTCTATCACCGGATCCCATCATACTACCTCTCATAGACTATAACTTTTCTTTTGACGTAAGCGTAGTTATCTTGCTATGAACCAAGAGGATTTGTACACACAATTAATCCCAATCACTAGACAAAATATATATATTATGGTAAGCACAAAACTACAATTCCAAAGAACAATTCGTAGCCTATTTGGTCAGTCAATATTGAATGCCATTAACTCATCTATTAACCCTTTCATATTACCCATGATACGATATGACCATAGCCTTGATGTTTTCATTTTCGTATTGTTTTGACATTCTCTTTTGTGTTCTTTCTTTGTGTGTGTGAGTGCAAGAGAGAAAGAGTGAGTCTTCTTTGATTGCACGTATTTCCAAACCCTAGTCTTCATGGCATCTATGGTTTAACTCCTTCATATAGTTTTTGTTGAGTTCTCTCACAAACTCTCACAGCCATAAGCCCAGTGCTTTCCTGGCAAGACCGCAAATTTCTCGACAACGAGAAAAGCACCTTTTGAGGTGATAGAGGGAAGATCAAAAAGTCCCCCTGCTATTCAACGTACATGGGAAGATCTTCACTGCAAATGAAGATAGCCAAGACTTGCAAGAATATTTTCAAAAGATTAAGGATGCTATATCCATCTCTCAGCAAAGGCAAAAGGCTGTTGCAAATAAGCACAGAAGAGCGCTAGCCTTTAAACAAAATGATTGTGTCTTAATCAAGCCTTGAGTCTTTTCCAAGGCTCAATTAAGGCACACAACGGGCAAGAATCCTATAGGACACCAAAAGTACTATGCTAAGTTAGCAAAAAGGTACTACGGTCTCTTTCAGATTCTTAGGCCAATCAATGAGATGACCTATCAACTCAAGTTTCCCAACCATTGACTCATGCACAATGCTTTCCACGTGCCTTACAAAAGGAGAGCCACCTCAAGAAGCAATCATTGAAGACCCACCGGAATCAAGGACCAAGAAGAGGTGTTGCAGCCCAAATCCATTCTCTGATATGAAGACAAGGTATTATTAGGCTGTAAGACTATTCAACCATATCTTATCAAGCTTAAAAATTATCCTTTTGAAGATGCTAGATGGATGCAAGGCATACAATTAAAAGATAACCTAAACCTTGTCAGTGTTTACAATGACTTCCTACACTAAGCAAATGTAAATATGTATAAATGAACAAAGTTTTTGTCTTATAAGACTTTCTTTTTCTTTATTGTGTGCACATGTTAATGAGTATGTATGCTTAGGATCATGTTTGTGGAGACAACATCTCCCGAACACCAAGTAAAGCTTGTCACTCTACTATGGAAGATTGATACAGACTAATGTGCGGACATGCTTGCGACAACTAAGGCTCTCAAGAACCAAATGGACTAGTCATCCATTTTGGAACGGTGTCATAGGGTAAAACAGGGATCCTCTACCTGCTAGCAAGTGGACTAATGACTAGGATTTATCTTCTCTACCTCATAGTTGAGGATGACTATGATTTCAAGCGAAAGGTAATATCATAAAAACTAATATCTAATACTCCCAAATGATTTTCTCATGTTAAACTGAATATTTAATATGGGGAAGTACTAGGGGAGTAAAAGCTAGAATATTGGTAAGGCTGCCAGACCGGTCTCTGTCAAGAATCCAAAGGAGGGAAAATAGGGATCCAAAGGGGGACAATCTGCAAAAGAGCAATGTGCTTCAATGGGGCTAAAAAGACCTAAGGTTCAGCTCCATTAAGACTTCCATAGGCTAAGGTTCCAAAAATTAACTCATTAATCCAATGGCCAAAGCAAGGAGAAATTTGGATGGTCATGGGAAGACTAAAAAGTCTTCCCAAATCCCTAGGAAGGAGGGGGCGAGCCCTTTTAGTATGGGATGAGAGCTAAACACACACACACACACACACACATACACACTCCAAGGCTCCCCCTTGACACAAAGGGAATACTGGACACATGTCAGGTTCCTAGGCCAGTTGCCCCCAACGTCCCCTCAAATCCTATTGGATGGTCATAAAGGTGGACCAATGAGAATTAGGCTACTGGACACATGTCAGGTTCCTAGGCCAGTTGCCCCCAACATCCCCTGAAATCCTATTGGATGGTCATAAAGGTGGACCAATGAGAATTAGGCTAGAGTAAAATTAGTCTAATCAATTTAAAACTGCTTGATAAAAGAACCAATAGAAATTAAGATCCCTAGAAAACTATTGGACAGTCTACCAAGGGTCCAATGAGCATTCAGCAACCCAATGGCTTGCTTGATTCCTATTGGCCAAAAGACTAAGAGGTCCAATGAGAGGTTTAATTGAATTATTTACTTACCTAAAGATCTCACAAAAGGGGAAAGGGAAACACTTGTCAAAAGGCTATCAATTATGCTTCTAATTTATGATTGGCTAAGCTTTATAGGATCCAATGTGATGCCAGCATGAGCAAATAGCAAGAGGGGTCGACCAAGATGAGAGAGAAGGCTGCATTTTACACTAACTCATTGCCACACACACACACACACACACACACGACTCATGTGTGCAAGAAGAACTCCATCTCTTTCTCCAAGCATTGAGAAGTGGAGGCCTACACCAACAACTCTTGGCTGTGGAATTCAAATCCAACCAAGATCCAAGCCTCAATGTCATGCTCATCTCCTCTACCATGCTAATTACTAAGCTAAGCTATGCTATTAGAGTGATTATTTGAGGAGAATACTTCTTTCTCGTAAGATACCTCTTCTTCCTCTCAATCTATCCTCATTCCCTGCTAGCTCTCACCATTTTTGAAGGTGTGTGAGGTCTTGGGATTGAGGCTAGGGACACTCAGTGTGTTTTTCAAGCATAATTTGGTGCATGAAGCCTCCACCTTCATTTCACCAACAAGTTTTCTCAAGGAACACAAGAATTGTATTGTACAAAAGTCTCCTTTGATGGGAGAAGCTATAATACAAAGCCTTTATGGAGGGAGAACCGGCTCCATGTAAATCCGATCCTCAATTGTTGTCAATTGTTATCTTTCCCTCTCTTTTCAAGTATTGTCAATGCCAAATTAGCTAGGTGTAAATTGCTAGGTTGATTTCTCAAATTAAGTACTCTCTTTGTGCTCATTAGGAACTTGTTCTTAATGAAATGCTCACTATGTTATCAATTTCCGCTACACACAAGTTACTGGTGCATTAAATGTTACAAGTGGTGTAGAACTAGGTACAATTATATGATCCCACACACCACAATTATTCTTGTTTCTATGGTTCTTTTTCCAGATTTTGTTTATATGATTTTATGGTTTTGGTAGTCTTCTATTCTTTTTTATTTTTTTAAATAAATACTTTTTTAAATCTTCTGATTTAATAAAAACCCTCTAGTTTAAAAATAAGACCCCCGCCCGCTCTGCTCCCCCCCCCCCCCCCCCTCCTTTTCGCTCTTCTTAAGAGATAAGGAGAGGGAGAGACAATTATGAGAATAATCTAATGTTGGATCAATCCGTAATTAGATTACTCTCTCTCTCTCTCTCTCTCTCTCTCTCTCTCTCTCTCTCTCTCTCTCTCTCTCTCTCTCTCTCTCGAAGGGGGGAGAGAGAGAGAGAGAGAGAGAGAGAGAGAGAGAGAGAGAGAGAGAGAGAAGCAAATAAAAGCTAACTTGCACTATGTCAACCCCGCACGTGATCCATGTGATCTCTACTTCCACACGTGGGCCCTCTATCTGTCGCACACACTGTCAGAGACCTGTAGGGTATGTCGCCATCGCTCTCTCTCTTTCTCTCTCTCTAGGGTATGTCACCATATGTGTGTGTGTGTGTGTGTGTGTGTGTGTGTGTGTGTGTGTGTGTGTGTGTGTGTGTGTGTGTGTGTGTGTGTGTGTGCCATTTTTGACTTAGTAGATAACCATTCACTCTTTTGATCACAACTTCTTCATCCAAGTTCCGATTTAGGTGATATTTAACAATCAAACAGCCAAAAGTGCAACTTTTGAAGCGTTGCTTTGATGGAGCTTTTGAGGGCTTCATTGGATTTTAAAGGGGGTAAAATACTGGGTCACTTGTTCAGGATGCTCTCGAATCGCTCATCTTGCTTGTGAAGTCTCCATGGCATGATCGCTACCGAAAAAGCTACATGCAAAATGGTGTACGAATTTGAAAGTGCTTCATCATCTTGTGTGTTTGCTTCCAAAGTAACAAGTTTCTCTCTAAAAATAGTGGTTCAAGTGGAATTTAATATGATCATCACATAATTATAATATTTTGAGAATCAAATGCATAGTTAAGTATGTGCAATAGCAAATTATAGTCTAAATGCCTAAAAGATTGTCCAAAAAATAAAATGATAATAAGCTGAATAGAATAGCTCTACATATGAAAAGAAATGACCCAATTTTCTCAATAACCCATGTTGGGTATCATCCGTCACAGTCCAGGGGAGGGGGGTTGAGCATCTTGGCCCTCCATCTAGTGTCTATTAAATCACGTAATTTTTTTTTGGAGCCGCTGGATTCAAGACAACTCAGCAGACATAATTATCAATTCTGCAACCAATCACTGGCGACCAGGTCAGCGCAAGGAATCCGTATTTTTTTTGCATGGAGCCAGTAGACTAGAGACAGCTCAGCAAACGTAACTACACCTTCTGAAAACCAATCATTGGTAGCTACGTCAGTGCAAGAATGTTGGGTGACCTCTGCGTGTGCTCTGCAGTCTTCGACAGTCGGCCCCCCTCCCCTGGACCTGTGACGGTGTAGGGAATGGTCTTCTGGAGACCATTCCTCTGACTTCGAAGAGAGCAACTTTTTTTTTTTTAATACTTCGATGATGAAACCTTTTGTTCTCCTTCGAGTCTCGACAAAGGCTTTCGGCAAAGGAGACCTCCTGTCGGCAAGGCTTCGGCAAAATAAATATTCGACCAAATTTTCAAGCTTTAAAATGGGTGAAATGTTCCTTAATCTCTTTTGAAGGGTTACTTCACAAAACACAGGTTGTGGAGAGTGACTTCACAATTGGATCTTATCAAGCTCACACTTGCACTTTTTTTTGTATAATTGGACAAGACACTTCCATAGAGAGAGTCTCTCCATTGATAAGACCAAGTCCCAAGAATTTTGCCACGAGCACTTGCATCATGGAAGAGAAAGGAATCATAAAATTTAATGGGGAGGGTTTCCATACCTGAAAAACTAAACTAAGGGGATATTTAATGAAGAAAACATTATGGGCCGTAGTAAAAACATCTCTCAGTGATCACAAAGGCACACAAACCAGTGCTTCTACTGCACTGAATCAAGAAAAAGATGAACAGGCCCTTGGCATCATAATTACTGCACTCCATGATAATTATGCATACGAGGCCTGGCAAGTTCTAAAGGAGAATTTTGGAGCTAAAGCAAAACGAAGTAAAGTTAGCTTGAAAAGACAACTTTACAAACTCACTATGATCGAGGGGGAAGACATAGCCAAGTTGGTCAATAGGCTTAAAAGCGTGATTACACAATTGACCTACATTTCAATGCAAAGTAGAAGAAGATGACAAAGTTGCATTCCTCCTAAGTGCACTTCCTTCCAACTACAACCATATTGTCACTATTCTTGAAGAAAAGGAGCCAACTCCAGCACTTCAAGATGTGGTAAGTTCATTTCAGATGCAGAAGAAAGGAAGCAGAAAAATCCACCTACAATGACAAATGGGGCTTTTATAGCAAGAGAAGTCGAATCATCCATAGATTTCATATCATCTTCCAATGTCCGAAAATGCTATGACTATGGTAAAATGGGTCATATAGCTAAAGACTGCTATATCAATAAATTTTGTAGCACTTGCGGAAAGAAGGGGCATCCAACTTCTAGGTGCTATTCAAAAGTTCAAGATAGCAGTGGCGGCAACAGTAACAACAAAGGCAAGAAAGCAGTGAGAGGAGCAGCACATATAGTCCAAGAAGAAGAAAGTGAGGATGAAGGGGAAGTTTCTTTCATTATAGATGTACTTTGAAGATCGGTTTATACTTTCTCTAGTTCAAGGGGAGGTATTATCGTCACCCTTGGTGGATAATGTCATCCTGTGTGGATAGATCTTGTCATCCTGTGTGGATAATGTCATCCTGTGTGGATAGATCTTGTCATCCTGTGTGGATAATGTCATCCTGTGTGGATAGTTGGGTCTTCATTATGTATGACATGCCCAAGGGGAGGGTTGAATGGTGGGCATGGGAAGTTAGGAACTCCTTCGACACCTAGTTCATTTTTTATGTGACACATATTACATATATGTGTGTAGCCTTTTGAAAAGGCACCTGGAGATATTAGTTGCCGGATACTGGTTGTGAGACCTTTTGTATATAAACACTTCCTTTTGTATATGAATCATAACATATGCTATAAATATATTGCATGTACATTATAGTCTATAGAGTGTCTCTCTCTCTCTCTCTCTCTCTCTCTCTCTCTCTCTCTCTCTCTCTCTCTCTCTCTCTACTGTATGCAACCATGGTTGTTCCAAGCTTCAAACCACCTTGAGCTCATTGCATGAATACACCCACCCACTCCCAACACTTCATGCCCATAATACAAGCTATGAGTTACTTGAGAAGGGTACTATGCTTAGGGAATACATCCATTAGTGTGTATCTGAGAGCAATCTGTGGGATTGACCTGGGATTGATGAGCTTCCAATTTGGGATGTTGTTTCTGGAATTGCTTAAAAAAACTTTAGGTAGATGCAAAAAAGGCTTTTTTCGGGATGCAATCTTTGAAAAGATTGCAAGATACGCTCAATAGGGCGAGGGATACGAAGCATGGACTGTTTTCAATGAATACAGAGTGAGTTTCTCTTTGGATGCCATCAAGGTTGTAGAATACATGTCGATAGGTGTGATAATGGTCTTCTTGAGAAGGGAACATTCGGTATGAATGCAAAAGTGTGCCGCATTTGCCAAAGTACGAGGAGTTTCTCGTGAGTGTTTGGTCCTAGATGTTGTTCTTAGAATGTACTCATTGTAGCTTTCGCTCAACATGGGGAGCAGAAGGAAGCTCAAGGTTGTTTTCACCAAATGCAAAGTGAGTTCCTCAAATGTGATCACTTCATTCTTACAAAATTAGGCCATTGCTTCTTGATGCACTCTTACTCTGCACCTGTTTGGGTATACCTTTACAAATGATGCACTCCACAAGACAATGTTATCTAAGGCACAAAAATTATGCAAATACTATCCATATTTTTCCATGAGCTCTTTGACCAAGAAACCCATCATTTGCCCATGTTAAAGTCTCACATGATGCACATGTCTTCAAAATGCAAGCTGCATGGGGAATAGTAGCTATAGATAGCCTTGCTTTTCGCAACCTAGAGCTTCTTTCCCTATCCCATGTTGCACATAGCTTTTGCAAAAAAATTGGGCTTTATCAAGAAGTAAAAAGATGCTCCTTTGGTGGCTAATGAAGAGGCTAATAGGTTGCCCTTAGGGATGAATTTTGGGGCTATCAAAAGCCTCTCTATCCTTGGAAATCAACCCCACCCATAGCCTACTCTATGTGTTCAAAAAGTCATGACTTGCACATCTATCTCTGCAACCTTCAGGTGGTAACATGGAGCAACAACCTCTTCTGCATTTGAAGGGACACCTCATCTAGCATACATATCAACCAAAGCATTGTAAAGATTTTAATTTCTTTTCCAAGAGCCTATGACCCTTACCTCACCATGCATTTGTTTACCTGTAACAAATTTGTGTATAATACTACTTACATGCCTTCAAGATGCAAGCATGAGCAATGGTTTTCCCCACATGCAATCACATATACTTTCAAGTTGAAGGCAATTGCAGTATATATGCATGAAGTTGACATGGGCCAGAAAATTCAAAGATGAGGTTTTTAGTATGGGGCTCTTGCGAGAAGACGGCATGCCAAGGCCTTGCCTTTTTGTGCCAAGGCAATAATATGTACATGTTGATGTTTGTGGTAGTGGGGTGAAATGTATCTTAGACTGCTTTTTGTCTGCATCAATTTTTGATCCAGGCTATCTTCTCTTGGATTGCACTTAATGCAGGTGATATGTTTAGCATGGGTTGCAGCGGGCTAAAGAAAAGATTTGGACCACTGATGATATGAATAAATTTGACCCATGGTGCCATATAAAGACTGGAGGTAAATCAGCAAATGGAAACTTTTTGAACACACTTGCATTGGCCAACATGGGCAATGCAAAGATCACTTGCTCGATCACAAGTCCAAAGCCTTTGGTCATCTCTTTAACATTGCAGTTACTGTACAATATGTCCAACTTAGGTAGGGAGAAAATATCTTTGTTTATGCTAAATTTTATGCTAGAAAATCTCTTTTTACCATGACTTCAATGACCTAAGGTGCTTATTAGTGTGATAATCATTTTTTAGTGATTATATATTGAAATAGGGGACACTCAATGCTTCTTTCCTCACTATTTTTGTATCCATATTTTTTGGGAGGGACACGTATCCCACGGTTAGTTCCTAGTATTTTTATGCTCTCTCTCTCTCTCTCTCTCTCTCTCTCTCTCTCTCTCTCTCTCTCTCTCTCTCCCCCCCCCCCCCCCGCCCTTTTGACATGGTATCAAAGTTGTTGTGTGGAGGACTAGCACGTGCTGAAGAGGAATATGAGAGGAGGAGCTTGATTGGCATTTTTCGTTGCTTTTGTCGTTTTTGGGCGACACTTGGTTGTCGCAACATTTTAAAATGCTAAGCACTGTGACTATTATGGTGGGCGTGTTCCCTTGGTGGCTTAGGCTCCAGAAACAAGCGTTTTGAAATGCTCACTACGCGCTTCTCTCTCTCAAATCTCTCTATATATTTATTTATTTATTTATATTCCCAACACATCCTGATTCCAAATATTAGTGAAAAAGAATCTCCTTGCGTTTTGTTATTGTCCTTTTGTCATTTATTTCACATGTTTCCATTTGGATTATTATAGACCGATTGGCACAGGTGTCTAGATTCAAAACTCCAAACTTAGTATGGCTATTTGTGAAAAATATTTAAAAGCTTTATGGGTAGAATTGTTAGTGATTATGGTCCAACTTTTAGAATTCATTTTTGGCTAGTCAATTTTAAAGGTTGGGTACAATTCTCAGTATAAGTACTATTGATCATCTGGAGATTGATGGTCGAATGGAGTAGGTAAACCAAGTACTCAATATTACTATGATGGGTAGAACAAAGAGAATTTCATGGTTAATGAGACATCAGTACACAAGAGAGTAACACAAAGTAAACTAGAATTGCATTAGTTGATGAACTAGAAAAATGAGTATAAAGGTTTTCCTCATGTACAAGTGATGGGGGCATCTAAGGGTACTACAATCTATAATACAGCTCAAGAAGTGAAAAAATCGAAGAGAAAAATTTGACTTGAGAAGGTTCCACCTAAAAAACATTAGTCATCAAGAAAAGAACTTACACTAGTTTTTGAGGGCAAAAACTCTTTAAAGAGGAATGGTAGTGTCAAGACATTAATCATGTGGAGACAACACCCCAAGGTAACTGGCAAGCAAGGGAATATATATAGTATTATGCTATATATAGATTTAGTGGTGGTTTCAAATTCTAACCTATAACTTTAAGTTGCACCCTAGACGGCTCCTCTCAAATCTCCTCTGTCTTCTTCTCCACACACAAGACTTCATCCAAGAAGGTATACTATGCTAAACTATGTATGAAGAAAATTACTATGTGTTATCGCTACACATTACTTATTTTTCTAAATCTATGATGGCCTCTTGACTAGATGAGTGTTTGAAGCCTTGCTCAAGGCAAAGAGCTTCTTCCTAAATGAGGTTCTTGGCAACTATCTTTTCCTAGATAGTTTTGACATCTAGACCTAGAGAATATGTAAGAAGATTGCTTTGTAGCATATTACATCAAGCTGTAAGTCAATGCCTCCTTCAACACACTCAATATGAGACTGTTGTCTTCATAAAGTCAACCCTCGTCATTGTCAAGTTCTCTCTCGCTCTTTCATACTAATTTGTGTGTTTGAATGATTGATATAGCAATTACTATGTGAAACTTGCAAACTACTACACAACTAGATTGATTTCTTATCTTAACCACCATCTATTGGTGCATGAACCAATTCTCTGATAAGGAGACAAGGTACAAAGGAAAAGCCAAATTCTCTCCTTTTTTAAAGAGTTTTTTAGGTTCTTGTGCTTTGGTGAATGTATAAAAGACCGTGTGCTTGCTTTCCTTTATGCACTTACATACCTATTAGTGATTCCGTTGATTGATTAAGATAATGCTTATTCATTGTTAGCTTTTAGATGTTGGGGTTTAAAATTATCTTTTTTGAAATTCTGGTGTAAATGAAGCTTGAAGTTTTCTACATTTTATGGATGGCTTGAGCTTTGTGCTTGATACGAGTACTTTGTATCTTTTTGTGAATTCATTGTTAAGATTCAACTTATGTAGGCAAATCCTACCAAGCAGGTATAAAAAGAAATTTCTTTTGAAGATGAGACGATATCTATGAAGTTTGTAAGATGTTTTCTAACAAGATATATACAAGGGGATCATGCAACACTCCAAATTCAGAGAAAGGGGATCAATGTTTGTAGATAAGGGGATTGTTTAGTATTGTGGAATCCATACATAGGAGATTTTCTCCTATCTGGTTGCATGTAGGTGATATTCCCATCTAAATATAAGTGCATCCCTAGGGTTTCTACATCGTCACATAGGGAGCTCGCGATGAGCTACAATCAACTTGTGCAAATCCTAAAAATTCAACCAAGCACATCTTTATTATTGTGATAATGTGATGACCCATATGTAATAGAACAAAGTTCGGGATAGGTTGACACAAGAATAAGTGCAAATTTACACACAGTCATGTTCATCACTCTGTGTGTGTGTGTGTGTGTGCGCGCGTGCGCGTGCGCGTGTGCGTGTGCGTGTGCGTGTGCGTGTGCGTGTGTGTGCGTGGGTGTGTGTGTGGGTGGATAGGACAAACTTGAGAAAGGTGCAAGTGCAATACTAGCACCCCAAATACAAAGGATATCCATTAGTATTCTTTCATGCAAAGTTGAACCAATCTAAATGGTTATAGAATTCCATGCAATTTTCAAAAGCTAGAGTACTTTTCCACCAACCAACTAAAAAATTCAAGAATTGTGTATGATTGGACAATGGAGAAAGCCATGTGGTGAAGAGAAACTCTTGGAGAAGAAACCCACATGCTTGGTGAAGGCAAGCTAGGGTGGGGCATGGTTAAGTAAAGAACTGAATGTATGTTTATAAAAAGCACAAGCAACTTAAGTAGCAATATAAATTATATAGTAGAGTCTGTTAACCCTATGAGAGTAGCTTAACAAAGTGGGAGATTATTGGATCCACTATGCTAGATGTAACAATATGCCAAGTAGGACTCACAAGACACACTCTAGTGGACCTACATATGAAACACACCATGTAAGTTTTGGCCACATCACAATATCTTCCATCTAATCATGTGCTTCCATAAGTACATCACGTAGGTCCACGCGCACTAAATAATGTATAAAAACATTCCTTTTGGTATAAACACAAGACTTGATTGTTGAATCTATAGAAGGAAGACATATAGTGTTCAAAGTTCCAAGTCTATGACAAAACTCTAGTGTAAAGATTCTCACAAAACCCTAGCTTTAAGAAATAGCCAATTATAAAGTTCTTCCTTGAAGCAATCATGGATCAAGATAAGAGTGTTATTGGATTCAACATCTGGGGGGATCATATCTCTAGAAGCCACAATAGGTAGTGCCATTGGGACTATGGATGTAACATCCTGAAACATTGGGAACACATCGAATTCCACAACAAGCGCAAGCTACGGTCTCCCCCGTTGGATTTACATCACATGTACCATATACATTCTTAGGGCATGCAATTCGAGGGCATGTTAAGCTTGGACAACCTAAAATACACAACATTGAGCTGGCATTAGATGAAAGCGTACCGATTGAAACTTACATCTGTCTCTTGGTTATAGAGTGTGGTAGCTTGGTTATCTCAATTCCCACTTGAATAAGAGGTCTTGAGTTCAACACTTGTCAGATAGATCCTTGAAGTCTCTTGGGATTGTTCCCCTAAGACGTTAAAACCTTCTCTCTTCTCTTTCCTCCCCCTAGCAAGCCTTGAGTTCAAGACTGATTTTTGAGGTCTGTTGGATTACTCTCTCTCTCTCTCTCTCTCTCTCTCTCTCTCTCTCTCCGAGACAACATTGAAGAAGGCTGCAAAGTGAAGAAAAGGACGGACCCGAGGTCTCGGGGGGAGAGCAATTGTGGCGTCCCTGTCCAACATACATATACATGCAACTCTGTATACTACTCTCAAATTGAGAAATGGAGGCCAGCAAGCTTCTCCTTCTCTTTGCTCTTTCCTCGTTGCTGCTTCTCTCTCTCTCTCTCTCTCTCTCTCTCTCTCTCTCTCTCTCTCATACTTGCGCTTGTGATTTGTTGCATGTGGTGGCACCCATCAGCTCTGCACGGTCAACGTGTGCATACATATTCCATGGTGATAAGGCCCGTAATCCATCCTGAAGACATTTGTTGTGATCGACCATGCCACATCTTATGTCCATTTGCTTGACAGGAGCAACAGGCGCATTTTGCAAGATGGTATATTTCCTGCAACACACACACACACACACATGGGGTCTAAAAGTCCACACACGTATCATGGATTCACACCTTGGTTGCGAACCCAAATTTTGAGGAAATTGCCCTCTATATTGGGAGTGACAAACGACAAAATACCCCTAAAATTTTACTTCTCCAAATATTATGTTAAAAAATTTGGACACTTCCCCCGATTTCACCGAGTTCTATAACTTTTTATATAATTGAGATCTATCTTTACTCGTTTTAGACAAATAGATTTTTCTTCAATAAGCTAGCAAATATGGCATTTGTGTCTCCAAAGATTTCATTCCCATGAGCCCACAATACCCATCAAAGACCTTACTTCTGTCATCTATCGACGGAGAATCAACATTGCAAAACATAATGGGTATTTTGGGAATCTCCACAAATTTGAGGGGCATTCTGGTGATTATTTCAACCACCAAGACAAACAATGAATAATTCGCAAGAAAAACAATTGCATAATTCACGGCCTAGAAACCCGGAAACCAATGTATTTTAACTGGTTGGAATTTTAAAATCTCCGTTAGATTTTGCACTTGCCTTAAAGAAATCCCTGAAATCTACACAAGTTTTAGTGTAATTACCGCCACAAGCTTCAAGTTTTGACCTTTAAAAAAGGGAGAATTCCAAGTTTGCCCTTATTTTCACCAGTTAGGGAAAATGTATTTTTCTAGCCCTGCCTGCCTCTATTTTGAAGTTGACTAGCTAGTAGCTACCCACTCTAATTAAATTGTCACTAGTATCATAATTAAAGGACCACAAAGGGGACAATACTGCAGTTGCCAAATGCAAATGATATGCATTGAAAACCCTTTCTTGCATTGAGAACTCTTTCTTGGCATACTTCTGGACAAATTCTAGCATTTCAGGTGTAAAAATCAGCTCTGGGTTCCATAGATCAACAATTTACACTGCTGCGCAATTGTCGATCCAAGATAACAAAAGCAAGAGATGGTAGTAGACAGTTAACGGCAACAAGTTGAGCAAACAAAGAAGCTTTCGTTTCAAAGCTTATACCACGCTATTCCTGCAGATTATTTTCATCATCACATACTTTCCAAATGATCAATTAGCGTCTTAAGGTCATCAATGCATTTCAGTGTGAGCACATTCAGGTCAGCAGGGGCAGCCCAAAAAAAAAAAAAAGTAATAGTGCTATGAGTGTTTCACCACCTTGAGTATTCTGCACGTATAGGATATATTTATTTATAGTGCCTCAGCCACAACTCATGTAGCTCCCAATAACAACCTCATATCTGATGATCCTAGAAATTATGCCGACCAACAATCTCCACATCTCTCCATCTATGATTTAATTGTCTAGACCGAGTACAATGGTCTAGTCCAAATCAACACCTCACCAATGATATGGATGTGACCAATGTATCAAACAACCATAGCTTACCGTGAGGCTCATAAAGTTGTACCAAGGAGTATATCCACTCCAACATTGCAAAGACCGTATACCCTCATTGTCATTGTTGAAGTAACTACCTCTCATAGATAAAGACGTCTCAGAAAACGGCTGCTGGCTGGTGTAAGGACTCTTTGTACTCGACCAGTTGCTAACCATATGTAACAGGGATGTCGATGCCCCCCACAGTGTGCTGTAGGTAAAATATCATCACCTTGCTCTGGCTATTTACAACCTACAATTTCTTCATAGTCCCAACTTGGGTTTATTTATTATCTGAGTTGAAGAAGCTTGCTCACCTTCACCCTTAAGCAAGCAAGAAGTCAAGTACAGCAACACTTCTTGCTCCTTTCTTCGGACAACATGATTAATACTGAAAACCCAAAACCAAAATACTAAATTTGTTTCGCACTTGTCAGAGTGCAGTGTGGGAGCTTTCTTAGTTGTCCACATTACTATTGCGATACTACCACTCTGCCATTGATAATTCTTTCTAGTGAAAAAAATCAAAATATTAGCTGTATTAAAGGCTTAGTGCACAACAATGTTCGCTGCTTTGAAGGTCGGCCAATGCTGTTGATAAATAAATGATCAGGACTATACAGCTTCAATAAGAACAGTAAGTCTGATGCAATGTACTTAGAATGGCGAATACACCTGAAGGGAAAGAGATTTATTTGCAAAATTAATACAATAAATGACATTGTATACACAGTACAAACAAGGGGAGAAGCACAGTTGCCAAGAATAAAGAGAGCTGATTAGTCTACATCCTGTAAACAAAACTTTATCCTTGGCAGCATCCCCTGTGTTGAAAGCCCATGGGTGGCATATCCAACCATCACACAAGAAACCCAGCACAGGCCTTTTCTGACAATGCAAAGCCTTCCCTATATTCGTTGTGCTGACAGTGCAAAGCCTTCCTTACATTTGTCCTGCTTTGCAGGTGTCGTACTTCCTGAAAAGAAAGCTGGTGTCACGTGTCACATATACACTACAAGGTATCTCATGATACACTGTTGCCAACGTCCACTATAAACGCCTTGTTAGTATAGCCGCTTCAGCACATAGTCAACCATGCCTTCAAGGCTAGATCTAAGTACACCCGGAAGCAGACACTTGAGGCAATTTTTTGCTTCCTCTCCCTTTTGCTTGGCCAAATCACGTGCTCTCTCAATACCTCTACCCTGCTGTACAAGTTTGATAGCAGTTTCCAAGGATCCCTCATCAATAAACTCTGAATCAATAATTCTTCTCAGCTCCTCATCCTCTTCCAATGCAAAGAGGACAGGAGCTGTAAGATTTCCCTTAGAAAGATCACTACCTGCAGGCTTCCCTAACTGCTCTGTTGACTGTGTAAAGTCCAATACGTCATCTACAATCTGAAATGCCAATCCAAGATTCATGCCATAGCCAAACATTTTATCACACACATCAGAGCTGACACTGCTGAATATTGCAGCTCCTCGTGTGCTTGCCGCAATAAGAGATGCCGTCTTATAGTAGCTCTTATCCAAGTAGTCCTGCAAAGTCATATCGCAGTCGAATAGGCTGGAAGCCTGCTTGATCTCCCCACTGGCTAGATCCTTTATTACCTGTCAATTCAATGGCGTCAACAAATGAAGTCCTACAGCACAGAGGCGACGGTAAGCAGAGAGTCACATACCTGACTGATCAGCTTGATGACCTCTATATTCTCCAAGCTGGCCAAATACCACGATGATTGGGCAAATAGGAAATCCCCTGCCAGTACAGCGACTCTTGTACCAAACAGCTGATGAATGGTTTCCTTACCTGAATACAGATAATTATTCCACTGGTGGAGAGCAAAAATAAGCCAATATTACAATCTAAGCAGTTGTCCCTTGCGCCATCAACCTTCCAACAAACTACACAACATAGTATTGGCTTCAGATCCCACCCAACATCCCATAAGAGGTGAAAACGACGAAAGGCTAGGACAACTCTATCGTCAACCCTTGAACAAGATGCCTTACTGGAATTGCAATCACAACACCATGTTGAAAAACAATCAGGAACGAGGGGGGCTCCCACATGTCGAAGAACAATCAGGTGTATAGCTGAATTATATGAAGACGACACAAAAGTCAACTTTATCCTATCATTCAGCTGTACACATGGCCGTAAATGGACTTAGCTATTGACCATCTTCAAACATTAGAGTTTTTGGTTTAAGATGAGGTTTTTTTAGGAAAACATCACAAGAGCTCGACTCACTTGGCTTGTAGCATATCACATTGGAGACTCTTGATGATTTTCTTGGCTTGAGTTCTTATCATAGATATGTATAGATATACCTTCGTAAGGTCAGAATAGTCTGAACTTACAAATTAAAAGAGGGAATAAAACATTCACAAAAGTACAAAACTGAGGGACACAAGAAAACAAGCAAACAAGAAAAAACTAAATCGCTTTATGTGCTACTAAACGAAACTAGATAAAACAAACCATTATTCAGTGGGAAATGCTTTTAGAAATGGCATACGCAAAATAAGTTAAAGCAGCTTACTTACTAAAACTTGAAAACAAGTACTCAACTTCAAACTAACAAGCATAAGACATCTCAAAGGCTTAATCTTAGAAATCAGACTCCAAACAAAAACGTCTAAAGGAACAAATTAAATCCTTATGTAAGCTGAATACTAGAAATGATTACTACTATGAACCGAGGCTAAATATAACAAAAGTAGTACGAAGTTCAAAACTTGACAATATGCAACCTCAACCTCCCTGCTTGACCAAACAAGAAGAATAAGATTATCACATTTATTGTTATGTCCCCCGACATCAAGATGGGCGCCTGCAGTTATGTCCGGCCAGTGTGAACCTGGCCCTTTAGTTATGAAATCCTATAAATAGGACTTGAGCCTCATTTTGTGAGATCTTGTGTGATCACGACACTTGGATTCTAGGCCCTTGGCAGCTCTGCCCGCACACCCATATTGGTGTGGGCTTGGTGGTATGGGACACCGGCCCTTGTGGCAGAGGCTAGCCCACTTGGCTGCAAGCTCCCAGGCTCGGGGGTGAGCCGTATTGGCTCTATGGCTGGGAGGTGAGCCTGATGTCCGCTCACTACGTGTGT
Organism: Adiantum capillus-veneris; assembly: GCF_014529385.1. Taxonomy (NCBI): domain Eukaryota; kingdom Viridiplantae; phylum Streptophyta; class Polypodiopsida; order Polypodiales; family Pteridaceae; genus Adiantum; species Adiantum capillus-veneris. The sequence goes on along the minus strand of NC_140943.1, from coordinate 136,314,610 downwards.
CGAGGTTTGAGTTTGGCTTGTGTCATCATTTATGTCATGCGTGCGTACACGATGGATCCGGCGAGGGAGAGCCACTTCCTGCTCGTATGCACGTCATGGCGACGTGCACAAAACCACTAGAGCTCATGGAGCCGTGATGGACCAGCCTAACAGGCTCACCCAACTCTTGTATAGGGTGGTATGTGACATTACTAGCAAGAGAGGAGGGAAAGGGGGACACATGCCAGCCAATTGTGCGAATTTTGCGAGTTCTTTTGAGGTCTCGTGGATTCTCGTGTGTGGAATGTTAATTTGCATGTGGCAGTCACATGGTTGCTTAGCGTGTCTAGGTCCTACCTCTCCGTTGCCATTTATTGCATGAGGGTACCCTCAAGAGCTGCCACTCTAAGGGCATGCAATTGGCGGGAGGAATTGACGGGTTGGAGTATGATTTGCAAATATATGGAAGAAAGGGGAATTTTGTTTTTGTCTTGTGCGCGTTTGGTAGTGGTCCAACGGGGTTGCTCATCGTCACGGGATGTGTAGTGGGCTAAAGCTCTCTACCCACATTGCCTTTGTGAGCCGGGAATCTTTGTTTCCATTGCCCAAATAGTGCATGGTCACTCTCATGTGAAGGGCCGTGCTACCATGCTGGACAAACAGGATGGCAGCATGAGCAACAAATGCTGAGACACTTTGGAACCTGCAGGGCAGCCAGCCCGTGAGTAACCATGGGCGGCCAGACCAGCAGCGCGTAGGGCAGCGTGAAGATTCCTCTTAGGCGGCGCTGCGGGGCAGCTGTCCAAAGTCGGCAGGGCTGAGGGGGGTGTGGCAGTAAAATCTACATTTCTAGCAAGCTGAGACATGACTTATGCCATATGCAGGCATGCGCCATTATGTACTTAACTTTCATATGGCTTCCTTAACCGTTCTTTTGACTTCTATAGCTGAAAACCATGAGAGTCGTTAGAAAAATGAAGTTGCAAGAGGCATGACACAGATAGGGATCGACACCACCATAACCTCCCACTTCTTCAATGTATCCTCTATCAACTTCACAGCCATCGCAAGGATAAGACCATTCATCCTCCCACAATTCATACAATTCCATGATGATTCATTATGTAAGTGAATCAAGAACAAGTTCACATTGTACCTCTACACGGCACAGCCACAAACAACTACAACATCCAAAGGCTTCATAAGATCTACCATCAGAAGGGACATTGCACAGCAATCAAGGCTCAAGAGAATAGACTCAGATGGATACTTCATAACACCCTGCCTTGCAACCACAGCGTCGATGACTTTTCAACAAACAAGTAAGAGTGGTCTAGGACAAAGATAAGCATACCCCTCCTGACGCCACTTTCATCGAGAACATCGTCATGTATCAAACTTGCAGTGTGAATCATCTCAATAACTTCTGCTAATCGACGATGTTGCGGACTCAGGTCCCTACAGCAAAGAAAATTATAAGTGAGAAGCAAATAGATAAGCATCTAAAACTGATTCTCACTATGAAGGAAATTCCTACTTGGCACCAGTAAGTTGTGCTGTCGCCTTGGAGGCTAAGAGAACAAGAGCCGGTCTCATTCTCTTGCCACCTGCACTGAAGATTTGTTCTGCAGCTGCCATAAGCAAGGGATTCTCAGAGCCAACGACCTGCACAGTGATGAGACATGTCAAGAAATTCTACCCAAGTAATACCAACATCAGACATTCTCACACAAAAGCTAAAGACAGATTAATAAAAGCCAGACATGCCTTCAGAATCAATTCTAAACAACTCATATAAAAAAAAGCTCAAATCCATACAGTATGGAGATTTCTGTTCAAGATCTGTAGATCTTCAGCAACAGGTTCCATGAGGGAGGCAACAGACACACCTCCGAGAGCGTCAGCTTGACTTGAGGATGAACCAGAACTAGCAGGTTGCACATCGGCAGGGCTACTCCAATAGTGACCTAAGCAAAATCCAAAAATTGGCTTCAAGTTGCTTTCTTAGACCAAACAATAACAGTAATACGTAAATACAGGCAAAACATAAAAAAGCCTTATTTTTTACCAAACCATTCAAACACCACTCATCATCATCAACAAAACTCACATCTTACTTCATGTTCATGAGAGTATGAGATTTCACCTCTCTATTATTCATGTTCCATTGTAAGTCAATCAACAGACTCATGGAGTCATAAAAGAGGCCCATTAGAATTAGAAGTGCCAAACTTGTTATCTCTGCTAGGAGCCAAATGGTCCTAGAGTACAACAGAAGACGAGATATGAATAAAGGACAACATGCTAATAAAAACTCACTTTGACATTAAGCCTCAAAAATACAGAAGCCACAACGCCCAAGACCAAAGAGTTTGCAGGGGACGTTGAAAGGACCCATTATTATTGTCACAAATTAGTGACGTGGCATGCCCGGACACACTCAGCAGGCTACAGGCCCGGAAAATGCAGCAGGCTGACGAGGCAGATTTCCGGAATTCACTCTGAACATGCTGACGTGGCATACCGTACGGACTTCCATGATTTGCAGCGCTTTTTGCGCTGCACTGCAGACGTGGCCAAGTTGTACGGAATTCCTGCTTTTTGCGCTGGTTAAATCTTACGCTGGCTGAATTGAGAAGCTTTTGGGACATTGCTTTATTTTTACAAGCTTTTAAAAGAGAAGCTTTTGGGGCTCTGCTTTTGGGCATCCCTTGTAACCTATAAATAAGTGGGTAGGGCCCTCACTACTCGAGTATCTGGACACAGAGTCTGAGAGTGAGAACCCTCCCACTCTCTTGTACTTTGAACACAAATTAATACAAAAAGAAATACCGAAAGGAGCACCAATCTTTGGGGCCAATATCTCTAGGCACAGAACTCCGTTGGGCCATGTCGAACCAATTGTGAACTGTGAACTGTTTTGAGGTGAATCTCTGCTGTGTCGCGGTAGAATCTTGACTTGGAGTGTCCAAGTTTGTTATAGTGGTATCAGCGTGCGGCCAATTTCTCTTCTATCGGGAAATCCAATCCTTTTTTCTTGGCACTTGTGGATTCCGACAACAAACAGTCGACTTCCTCTGCATCTGGGGATGCGGGAAGAGATCACGAAGAAGATTCTCATGAAGAGTACGGGCCTACTCAAGCAAAGATTGAAGAAATGGAACACCGACAAATGGTTGACGACGCAACAAAGATGATGATCAACCTTGTGAGGGATCCGAAATTTGCAAAAAAATTTACTTAGACATCCTTCGACGAAGTGCACACCCAATGGCGGTAAGGCCACAGAGCCACCCCTCAAACCGGCACTCAAGAAACCTCCTACTCCGAATGTTTACAGAGCAAGAATTGAAAGAGGTGGTTGATACACGGATTACTCAGCTTTTTGACGCGAACAACAAATCCAAAAAGCACGACAAAAAGCAGAAGAAAGGAACTGACTCCCGGGTTATTTCGATCGTCAATCTACTTTCGCCTCGACAAGAAAGCAGAAGAAGCGTGTGCGATTTGAAGGAGTATCCAGTTCTTCTTCTCCTTCTTCTTCTTCTTCTTCTAATAGTTCTTCTAGCTCTTCTGACTCGAGCGAAGAAGACAAGAAAGGGAAAAAGCAAAGCTTCGGAAAGGGCAAGAAAAAGGCAAAGAATCCTTAAGTTTCGCCCAGTTTCTGACAGTTCTACAAAGGACTCGTCTTCAGATAGTTCAAACTCCGACGATCACAAATTTTTCGCCAAGAAGAAGCATTTTTATAAAGCCAACCAGTATGACTTTCTCGAAGATAAAAGCAAGAAAGTTCGAGAATTTAAAGAAGGTGGACAATCAATTAAGTTTGACTCTTTTTCTGGATTCCGAGATGCTTCGAGGGCTTTGGCCTTCATACAGCAATTTGATATAGCTTTCTCTGGAGAGTATTACTCAGAGCACTCCAAAGATTCGGAGGGCTACCTCTTTCTTCAAGGGAAATGCTCGAACATGGTGGTACACCCTTCTATTGAACAAGAAAGCGCCAGTTAAATGGTTGAAACTTAAAAGGCTTTTTATTTCTTCTTGGCTGACTGGGGAGTACGAACGAGATACACGAACTGCTTGGAATCATCTTCGGATGACCAAGAGAGATTCTTTGGACGCATATTCCAAGAGATTTTGGAGCTCTTTTCTACCAGCTTCTTCATTTAAGAAGATCTCGTTTAAAGAACAGATTGAGCGGTTTTGTTGCGGACTTCCTACGAAGATCCGAGATCACTGCTTAGAACAAAAGTCAGATTCTATTCAAGAACTGATGGGTCATGCAAAACGGGGTTTTGCCATACATTTAGGCAGTTTGACTTACCCCACGAATGAGATCGTGACTCAAAGAACCGAACAGACTTCTAATAATGAAAGTAGGAAGAAGAAGAGCCCCCAAGAAAAGAAAGATAAGGATGCATGACCCCAACTCACTCTTCGGGAGAGGGCCAACTACATCAAAGAGAAGAAGTGTTTAGGATGCGGGGAACATGGGCACATCTCCACAAACTTCCCTAAAAAGGCACCGAAAGAACAAGATGGAGAAAGGCCAGAGAGTTCGAAAAGCAGCTGAGGAGCGTGGACGAAAAGACAAGATGAAAGTAGGACTGGTTCCAGATTGCATGGGTACTGACCCAAGCATGATTGATGAAAGTACAGAACTTTGCCAAGCTTGGGGCAAAGTGAAAGGTCAAGAAGCCTTGATATTCTTTGATGGAGGAGCCAAGGCCAACTTCATTTCACCTGAATTGGCGGCACGGCTCGAGATTACACCCGATCAAATGGGACCACAAGCAGAGGCAATTCTAGCGCCACTTGACAGGGACATACGTGGCCATTACACCTATCATTGGAAAACTTCGGTTGCATTGCCAAGGGTATTTGGGACACGAGGACTTCTACATAATGCCCTTGGAAGGTTGTGATGTCCTCCTAGGAGTCCCTTCGTACCATAAGAACAACGCCATGGTCAATTATCGGGCAAAAAAAGCGACATTGACTACTGAAAAGGGCCGAAACATTCTACTTGATGTGAAACTTAAGGGAGAGTGAGAGTCCATCTGTAAGGTGCAGCGTAATAAATGTTTGAACTTTGCTAAAGATGAGTGCTCCGAACTGTGCTCAATGTTTCTTTTGTTCTTATGGAAGGGAGAGCCTTCCGTTCTTAATGAGAGAATGCAATGATCACAAACAAGTGAATGGACACTGTGCGTGCAAGTGTATGAGACTGAGAGATAGAGAGAGAAGAGAATACGGCACCAGAGACGTTGTAAAACCCTCCTCCGAAGGCCCCACTCTCGTCGGCGAGAGTCGTCTACTATTGATTGCACAAACTGGTACAAATGAGAAGCATGTGACTAATGCAAGTCGAGGCTAGATCGATGACGATGACGGGGATGGCGAAACCAACCAAGGGGCTGAATTCTGTTGTTCTTGTACTGCTGTCCAAAAACGCGCTGGTTTGCTGGTCTTTATGGCTGAAAATATGCTACTATTGTGGGGCTGAAATGGCTATGGAAAGAGGCTGAAAATGGCCTGCTGCAAATCGCCCCAAGGGTGAGATCTGTGGCGGTCAATGCTTAATGAAAAACGCTAGACCTGTTGACACTTGGCGATGGGAGGTATCTACTGAAAATGCCAAGGCTGGGGACTGTAGGGCGATGGTGTCTTGCTGAAAACACCAAGCAATGAGAGGCTTTGGTGATGTTGATGAAAAATGCTAGGGGAGTTTGCTTGAAGGAAAAACGCCAAGGGTTGGGAGTCTTACTGAGAGAGAGGGGAAACCTGCCGAGGGCCTGTGTTCTCCTTGCTCATCTGCCAAATAGTGCTAGCCTTGGTTTGCTTATATATTATCTTATCCAATTTGCCCTACCTACTTTCCAACAAAAGTCACTTAAAAATAATAAGTGAAAAATGTCAAAAATAGGGAAAATAGACTAAATGCACTGGAAAATTTCCCTTAAGGATTCTAATGGATTCTGATGGGAATGCTTATGATCATGCTGTGTGCAACCACAGGATATGCATCTACACTAAGTGTCTGGACATGCACGGTCTGCGAACACTCACAAAAGTGCCAGATCACTTCCTATTCTAGACTGACTTGAGTGAACTGAACCCTGATCATGCTGTATCTTGTCCACGGACACATGGGGTTGGATGTGTCACGTGACATCCCCTCCTTTTCAACGTAAGGTACTGGTACCAAACTGTATGGCGTCGAACAGATCGCCAATAGCATCCGGAATCCTGGAAGAGACTCTTCGCCGGCCCACTCTGAGGTGTGGGTCGTGCGATACTTGAACTTCATAAAGGTCTGCAGCGCTTGCTTGTTTGGGCCGCGGCGAAAGCGACACAAAGTCTTCTGTGGCTCCTTCGATGCTTCAACTTCGTCTAGAGTCATGCTTCTTCGGTCTTCAAGAATCTCCATGGCTGAAGATTCATGAAACCACTTTAAACACAAAAACATGAACATACCTATTCCATGTAATGTGACTGGAAAAAATCTTGTCTTCTGCAAAGACTGTGCATGCAATGTAGATGAACAAATAGACAGAGTGCCAAACCGTTCACCACACACACGCAAATAATGAGATCGAATCTTTCTCTTTTGATATAAATCAATCAACTATGGCAATTCACAACGGAAATGCCCATGCTTGGTGCTCATACTTTCATGTGCTCTTTCTGATACAATGTCATGCCAAGGAAGAGACATGGAATGTGACTTCCTTAAATGCATACTTTTCAACTTTTCATGAACAATCCGCATACATCCGTGCTCATTCATGAGTGAAACGTGCTCAACGTACAATATGTCATACCTAGGAAAAGGTATCACATAAAGACGCTGACTAAAATATAGGACGATCACGAATGAAACACTCGAACAATGCGTTCTGACTAATCATGCGAACACATAATACTTCCTGTGAGGGTTCTTGAGACCTAGGCTTGAGAGCCAAGATCGGTTCTTCACGAGGGATCGAAACTTCCTAAGGAGGTTCTTTGGACCTCGACTCGAAAGCCAAGATTGGTTCTTCGTGATTGATCGAATCTGCAACAAGGTTAGCTTCGCTAGAGAAAGTATCAACTAACATCTCATCCTTGTGAACAATCACATCATCTTCTAGCAAATCATCATGCTTGTGAGAAATCACAACTTGATCATGCAAATCATCATGCTCATCATCATGCAAATCATTGTCATTCAAATTATCATGCAAATCATGTGTTTCTTGCTTTGGAGAAGTAGAGACTGAAAAAGTCTCCTTTTCCTGATTCTGTGCAAAGTGCGCTTGCACTTGAGAAAAGAGTCGCCACAACTCTTTCATGTGTTGGTCGCCCTTCTCTTGTCTTGCTTTATTCTCGCGACCATATTCTGCTTGTCTTTCATTGTTCTCGCGATCAAATTTTGATGGTCTTTCTTTGCCTTCCAAGCGTGCTTGCTCGTGCTCACGCTCTATGGCTGCCATTCCTTCTTTGTATTCACAATCTATGGCTACCCTTCGTTCTTCGTATGCCTTTTTTTCTGCTTCTCTTTCTGCTTTTCTTTCTTCGCATTCTAACCGTCTTTCCATAATCCATTGCTCCAACTCCTCCATAGGAGTTAGTGCAATCCTTGGCATAGATGGGGAAGGGGGAGGGTCGGGAAAACCTCCTGGTGGAAAAAATTCTTCGTCGCCTCTCTCATGCTTATCACCTGCGAACCGCTTCGAGTGATGACCATGCACTATGATCTTTGGTTCTTAAGTTCACGAGGAACTTGGGTTCTTGAGGGTCTTGGGTTCTTGAGTTCTTGAGGGTCTTCAGGTTCTTGAGGGTTTTCTTTCACTTGCAATCTGTGTTTGAGAAGGATCTATTCTTCACCCGAGTTCTGCTCTTTTCTGTGGGTGCACCCCTTGGCGACCTTGCGCTCACACCAAGGTTGCTTTTTCCCACCTCACGTCAATTGGCCGGCCACTAAGTGCACGGTCCGCTCTCAATGAGTGAAAAGAGGCACAAGGGGAAGCTGGACAAGCCCTTCTTTCTTGGGATCCTGTCACTCTTCAAAAACACGATTAGGAATCGACACACCCCAGTGAACTTGGGTTCGTGCAACGCAACAAGCAAAAAAAATTCTTGTGATTCTTGTGGTTCTTTCCTTGAGTGATACAGAACACTGTCAAAGCTCTGATACCAATGTAAGGTGCAAGGAATGAATGTTTGAACTTTGCTCAAGATGAGTGCTCCGAACTGTGCTCAAGGTTCCTTTTGTTCTTATGTGGCAGGGAGAGCCTTCCGTTCTTAATGAGAGAATGCAATGATCACAAACAAGTGAATGGACACTGTGCATGCAAGTGTATAAGACTAAGAGATAGAGAGAGAAGAGGATACAACACTAGAGACGTAAAACCCTCCTCTGAAGGCCCCACTCTCGTCGGCCAGAGTGGTCTACTATTGATTGCACAAACTGGTATAAATGAGAAGCATGTGACTGACACAAGTCTAGGCTAGATCGATGACGACGACGGGGATGGCGAAACCATTCTAAGGGCTGAATTCTGTTGTTCTTGTACTGCTGTCCAAAAACGCTGCTGGCAGAATTCTGCTAATGCTGAAAACGCTATGGAAAAATGCTGGTTTGCTGGTCTTTATGGCTAAAAATCTGCTACTGTTGTGGGGCTGAAATGGCTATGGAAAGAGGCTCAAAATGGCCTGCTGCAAATCGCCCAAAGGCTGAGATCTGTGGCGGTCAATGCTTAATGAAAAACGCTAGCCCTGTTGACACTTGGCGATGGAGGTATCTGCTGAAAACGCCAAGGCTGGGGACTGTAGGGCGATGGTGTCTTGCTGAAAACGCCAAGCAATGAGAGGCTATGGCAATGTTGATGAAAAACGCTAGGGGAGTTTACTTGAAGGAAAAACGACAAGGGGTTGGGAGTCTTGCTGAGAGAGAGAGGGAACTTGCTGTCGAGGGCCTGTGTTCTCCTTGCTCATCTGCCAAATAGTGGTAGCCTTGGTTTGCTTATATATTATCTTATCCAATTTGCCCTACCTACTTTCCAACAAGTCACTTAAAAATAATAAGTGAAAAATGTCAAAAATAGGGAAAATAGGCTAAATGCACAAGAAAATTCCCCTGAAGGATTCTGATGGATTCTACTGGGAATGCTTATGATCATGCTGTGTGCAACCACAAGATATGCATCTACACTAAGTGTTTGGACATGCACGGTCTGCGAACAGACTCACAAAAGTGCCAGATCACTTCCTAGTCTACACTGCCTGGAGTGAACTGAACCCTGATCATGTTGTAGCTTGTCCACAGACACATAGGGCTAGATGTGTCCCTATTGACTCAGCTTCGGCCGTTTCGAAATTAATGAAATCCGGTCTATTTGTTTACTCGATCTTCTTCAAAAAGTTGAATGATGAACATAGGAAAAATATGTATGAACTTGATAAAGAACGCCAAGATTTTCTCCACACTCATGCCTATTGTTTTTCTAAGGGCCTGCCAGGCGAGTTGCCACTAGCTCATCCTAAGGATCATACCATTGATCTAATACCTGGAATCACACCACCGAACCGACCACCTTACCGTGTGAGCCGAGCCCAGAATGAAAAGATTATGAACCAAGTGAAAGACCTCTTGGAAAAGGGTCTTATCTAGCCAAGTACTTCACCTTACTGCTCTCCGGTGTTGTTGGTTTTGAAGAAAGACGGATCTTGGTGAATGTGCATTGACTATAGAGCTCTCAACAAAATCCCCATCAAGAACAGATTTCCGATTCCTAGGATCAATGATCTTCTAGACCGACTACAAGGATCCTCTTGTTTCAGTAGGATCGATTTGAAGAGCGGATATCATCAAATTCGAATCGCACCGTTGTTTCAGCAGCATCGGTTTAAAGAGCGGATATCATCAAATTCGAATCGCACCCGGAGATGTCTATAAGACGGCTTTTCAGACGACCTTCGGTTTATTTGAATTTTTGGTGATGCCTTTTGGCCTTACCAATGCTCCAACGACCTTTAACTGAATGATGGACACGATTTTCAGAGAGTACAAATCTTTTGTTGGCACTTTCTTTGATTATATTATTGTCTTCTCCAAGGATGAGGCAGAACATAGAGAACATGTACTATAGGTCTTTCAAGCATTGCGAGATCACAAGTTGGTGATTAATACAAAGAAGAGTGAATTTTTCCTACCAGAGATACACTTTTTGGGACGCATTGTCTCATTAGCAAGAGTGCAGATGGACCCAGCCAAGATTGAGACTATACGTGATTGGCCCAATTTGAAGAATGTCCATGAAGTTAGAAGCTTCTTGGGCTTATGTTCTTACTGCCGGCGGTTTATCAAAAGAATGTCCATGAAGTAAGAAGCTTCTTGGGTTTATGTTCTTACTACCGGTAGCTCATTAGAAAGTTTGCAAAGGTTGCTTCCCCTTCGCATTTTGTTGACACAGAAAGGAGTCCCTTTCTCATGGGGACCCACAGAGTGACTGCCTTTCGAATATTGAAAGAGAAATTGACTACAGGACCAGTTTTGACTTTGCCGGATTTGCGGAGTCATTCGAAGTATTTTGTGATGCTTGTGGTCGTAGTCTGGGTGTGGTCTTATTGCAAGAAGGCCATGTCATTGCCTATAAGAGTCGATTGTTTACAAGGCCCGAATTGACAGCACAGATTTATGAGAAAGAGCTTTTAGCAATTATCCATGCTCCCACTCAGTGGCGACATTACCTACTCGGAGCCGATTTTACGGTCTTCACAGATCACCAGAGTTTTCGCTACTTCTTGTCACAGAAGCAGCTATCGGAAAAGCAGATGCGGTGAGCGAACATCTCGTCACAGTTTCACTTCCAGATTGTCCATGTGCAAGGACAGAAGAACTTGGTGGCAGATGCTTTGTCCCGAAAGCCGTTGATCTTGGCTATTTCCGCGATACATCATAGAAGCCTCGAGGACATGGTCGATTAGTATGCCTCAGATCCAGATTTTGCAGACGTATTCAGTCAAATACAAAATGGGGAGGTAGTAGCGGGATACTCCGTTCGGGATGGCTACTTGATGAAGAAAACAATGTTGTGCGTTACATAGCCGTTGAGAGAAAAGGTTCTAACCGAATGCAACTGTCCACCATTTACGTGTCACTGCGGCATTAATACCACCTTGAAAGGTGTGGAGAGATACTTCTTTTGGCCGAGACTCAAGAAGGACATGGACGATTTTGTACGCAGTTGCTTGGTATGCCAGAAGGTCAAGTTTGACAAGCATAAAGCACAAGGATTGTTACAGCCTTTACCCATTCCCATCCGCCCCTGGGAAAGTATTGCTATGGATTTCATTTTTGATCTCTTGAAAACACAGAGTGGATGTCACGAGGACGTGGCAGTTATTAACCATGTCACAGAGATGTGGCAACTGCTAACCTTGGTTGTTGGTTTCTTTCCAATGGGGTTTATTTTATTTGTTTTGAGACCCTCTTTTTGAAGTAGCAAACGGTCGGACATTGTATGGCCAATGTGAACGGTAGATTCACCCGCAGACGGGAAGTGGTCGGCACTGGAATTTGTATGGTAAGAGGATGTCTAGGCTCAGAGCAAGAACATATAGGTCCCCCCGTCGCACTTAGCAAGTTGGTGGATACTAGGAAGTGAACTCAATTAAGGCGTAAAGTCAAGGTGGGACTACCAACAAAAAGTATCCGACAGTTGGGCCACATTGCACTTTTGGATGCGGTCCCAATGAGGATAGATGGTCAGAAGACTAGTGGGAGCCCAACGGAAGCATCTCCTAAAATTTAGGGAACTGCTATTTTGGGCCGTGAAATGTGTTCGCGTCATTACCTCCGGTATGACTAGGGGAACACTTTATAACTCTGCCGCGAAGTCAACTGACGTGTCGGTTGGGATATTTTTAAGCTGCGAACCCGAAACGGGAAAATGCTTGAAAATGCGCCAAGTGTCACATTTTCATGCACTTGCTTCTTCCATAAAAATGGGCGCTGAATTTTTAAGCTGGGAAGGCCTCATTATGCAATTTGTTACAGGTTAAGAGCTAAGAAGTGCTTCCTTTCCCTCTCATGTACAGTGTGGTGCTAGGAGTGATGCCCTACACACTACACACTGCTCTCTCTCTCCCCTACGTGCAGTTATGTGATGCCCCACAAGAGGGCTACTCATTTGACTGATGTACAGTTGTGTGGGTTCATGCTTTTGTGTTGAGGCAAGAGCCTCCTTGAGCAGGAACAGGGGTAGCTAGCTGCTGCTCCAAAGCAGGCACTGGTGAGGGTCATAACCTCACCGTACAGGTGCAAAATCAGCGTTGTGTATGCGCTGTAAATTCACTGTTTTTCAGCCATACGGACGCCAAGACCATTGGGAATCGTGCCCCACTGGCAAAGGACAGTTAGGGGACTGTTTGGGGCTGAAAACAGGGCAAAAACCAGTGAATACAGCGTGCTGAATTTACTGTTTTTGGGCAGGAAACAGAGGGTATACGCCAGTGCAAGTGAGTTCTAGCAAGGGAATTGGTTTCGCGCAAATTTTGGGGCTGTTATGCTGCCGAAATTTGGCCAAATCAAATGGTATCTAGGTGGATACACGTGAAGGATTCCCAAGACCTTACCTTGTAATATACCCTCCTAAAGAATAAAGAAATACCGAAAGGGGCGCCAATTTTGGGGCCTACAGATTGTCGGTGTCTGCTCGGAGCATTCTAGCTGCTGAGCCGTGTGTGTATTCAAGTGTTAGTTCCCGTCGCAGGTTCTTTTTGTAAAGTGCTCTGTGTGTGAGTCTAAAGTAAAGAATTTCGGGTGAAAGCCAACGCCTACCGCCCTACGGGCCAGTTTCAGTGGACACGATGGTATCTGGACTATTATTGACAGATTTAGCAATCAAGCTCATTTCATTCCAATGAAGAAAAGAGTCAAGCCAAATCACTTAGCGAGATTGTTCATTGCCCAAATATTCGGATTACATCGCATGCATGAGACAATTGTCTCTAACAGAGATCCCCGACTTGCGAGTTTGTTTTGGAAGGCTATTTGGGAGAACATTGGCACGCGGTTGCAGTTCTCGTCATCTTTCCACCCGCAAACAGATGGGCGATCTAAGGTTGCAAATTCCATCGTTCTGGATTTATTGAAGTCTTATAACCTCGGATTAGAAGACTCAATGGGAAAAGTATTTGCCCTTGATGGAGTTTGCCTACAATAACACGATTCACTCTTCGGCGGGGAAGGCGCCATTTGAGATTATTGAAGGTGCTCCGAAGGTTCACTCTTCTTAAGTACGAAAGATAAGATTTTTGAAGCAGACCAGTACACGAGGGACTTGGACACTGCTTTTGCAAGGTCCAAGAAATCTCAGGAAAGACACAAAAAGGCAACAAATCGACATCGTCGCGATTTGAAATTAAAGACGGAAAAATACAACTTTTTGTACCTTTTTTTTGTTGCCCAAAAAAAAAAAAGTGAGGCAAAAGTAACCATATGTTTTGACCACCAACCGGCCATGGAGCATGTCAAAGGAATAATGGATCTCTTACTAAGTAGAACCTTGGGAACAATATGAAGTACTAAATACAGCAAGCATAAAAAACTAGGTTTAGCATTATGACCTCTAGAATCCTATAGAAACTACTCAAAATCTAGCCAAATTTTTAGTTTATGATTAAATATAGTTACTATATACAAAAAACACACAATTGGCCTAAGAAACTACCAATATTGAGAACGCTACACTTGCTAGATTAAAATGTCTTGTATTCTTCACCAATCAAAAAACTCAACCATCATCGTTGTAAGGTGCCCTACCTAGTTTCCAACAAAAGTCACTTAATAAATAAGTGAAAAATGTCAAAAATAGGAAAAATAGGTTTAATGCTCTGGAAAATCCCCCTGATGGATTCTGATGGGAATGCTTATGATTATGCTGTGTGCAACCGAAGGATATGCATCTAATCTAAGTGACTGGTCATGCACGGTCTGCGAACAGACTCACAAAAGTGCCAGATCACTTCCTATTCTAGACTGGCTTGACTGAGCTGAACCCTGATTATAATGTAGCTTGTCCACGGACACATAGGGTTGGATGTGTCACGTGACATCCCCTCCTTTTCAAAGTGGGGTACTGGGACCGAACTAGATGGCGTCGAGGAAGATCGCCAATAGCATCCGAAATCCTAGAAAGGACTCTTCGCCGGCCCACTCTGATGTGTAGGCCGTGCGATACTTGAACTTCATAAAGGTCTACAACGCTTGCTTCTCTGGGCCACGGCGAAAGCGACACAAAGTCTGTTGTGGCTCCTTCGATGCTTCAACTTCGTCTAGAGTCATGCTTCTTTCTTCTTCAAGAATCTCCATGGCTGAAAATTCTTGAAACCACTTCCAACACAAAAACATGAACATACCTATTCCATGTAAAGTGACTGGAAAAAATCTTGTCATCCTCAAAGACTCTGCATGCAATGTAAATGAACAAAGAGACGAAGTGCCAAACCGTTCACCACACATACGCAAACAATGAGATCGAATCTTATCTTGTTGATCTAAATCAATCAGCTGTGGCAATTCACAACGGAAATGCCCATGCTTGGTGCTTATAATTTCATATGCTCTTTCTACAATTGTGTCGTGCCAAGGGAGAGACATGGAATGTGACTTCCTTGAATGCATACTTTTCAGCTTTTCATGAATAATCCGCATACATATGTGCTCATTCATGAGTGAAACGTGCTCAACGTACAATATGTCATGCCTAGGAAAAGGGATCACATAAAGACGTTGTCTAGAATACAGGAAACAATCACGAATGGAACACTCGAACAATGCGTGCTGACTAATCATGAGAACACATAGTACTTCCTGTGAGGGTTCTTTGGACCTAGGCTCAAGAGCCAAGATCGGATCTTCGGAATCTAGAGAATCTTCTTGTGGGGGTTCTGTGGACCTCGACTCGAAAACCAAGATCGATTCTTCATGATTGATCAAATCTGCAATGAGGTTGGCTTTACTAGAAAAAGTGTCAACCAAACCATCATCCTTGTGCACAATCACATCTTGATCATGCAAATCATCGTGCTCATCATGATCATTCAAATCATCATGCTTATCATCATGCAAATCCTCTGTATCCTGCTTTGGAGAAGACGAGACCGAGAAAGTCTCCTTCTCCCGAATCCTTTCAATCTTCGCCTGCACATTAGAAATGAGAGATGGAGAATGAACAACTTGCTCTCTACGAAGGACAATGGGAGTCACTTTTGGCATAGAAACCGAACGTATTTTCCGCCCAATCAATGAGAGGGTTATGCTCATGAAACCATCGAATGCCCAAAATCATATCACATCCTAAAAGAGGAGAGCCTAAAAATTTTCTACGGAAAGCAGCTTGTTGATCTGTAAACAACACATCAAAGCACTCCTTCATGATGAGAGAGTCCATACCAAGAGCGAAGCCAGAGACCTCGAGAGGAGATTTTTGACTAACCTCTAGGCGGGCTCTCTCAACAAGAGAGGGATTAATCACATCATGCATACTGCCTGGATCAAACAATATGACAAAACGCTGCCCCGTAATATGACCATAACATTTAATGAGACTCATCAATGGGAGGGTCGTGAGAAACTTGGGACACACTCGTGTTGTCATTTAATGCAATGACAGAGAAAGGGGGTTCTGTGGATTCTTTAGATTCGTTCAATTCAAGCTTAGGACATGTTCTTTTTATGTGACCCTTGATGTGCCAATGAAAACAACGACCTTCCTTAGAATAAGTGCTTTGCTCTTCCGACGTGATGTATTCTCCTAAAATTCCTTGTGCTACCTTTTCATCAAGAGTGAGCTTAGGATTAGCAATTGTGTTAGCTTTACCCTTAGTGTCACGTGACACATCCAACCCTATGTGTCCGTGGACAAGCTACAGCATGACCAAGGTTCAATCAGTCAAGTCAGTCTAGAATAGGAAGAGATCTGGCACTTTTGTGAGTCTGTTCGCAAACCGTGCATGTCCAGACCCTTAGATTAGATGCATATCCTCTGGTTGCACACAGCACGACCATCAGATTCCAGTCAGATCCCATCACTAGCATTTTTACAGTGCATAGACCTATTTTTCCTATTTTTGACATTTTTCACTTATTATTTTTACGTGACTATTGTTGAAAAGTAGGTAGGGCAATTTTGCTAAGTTTGTATAAATAAAAACCTAGCGCTAGCACTTTCTGGCAGAAGAGGCAGCAGGAGCACCTTGCTCAACAGGCAACTTCTCAACAAGACCAACTCCTGCGACTACTCTGGCGTTTTCTCCACAGAAGACCTAGCATTTTTGCATCAGATCAGCCTTGGCGATTTGTGCACAGCGGAAGAGCCCCGATGTCGTCAAGACACAGCAGATCGGCCTAGCGTTTTGCATTTGTAGAACCACCGACGACAGTAGAACAAATTTCAGCCCTAGCGTTTTTGGTTTGCAACCCAACCTCAACGTTTTTGCATATCATCGCGACGAAACATCAAGAACCACCAGCATTTTCAGTTTTCAGCCTTTAGCACTCACAAACAAGTCCCGAACCTCGCAGATCTCACCTTCCCGCAGCAGTTCCTCACCGCACGGTGGGATCCATTGAAGTTTGCAGTTTCAGCCCAGAAAACGCAGATTTCAGCATCTGCGTTTTCAGCGCGTCATCGTCGCGTCGTCGCCATCGACATCGTCTCCGACAGAGAGTCAAAATTCAGTAGATAAAGATTTGCAAATTTCAGCCCTTAGCGATTTCAGATTTCATCCCGTCCGTCGTCGCCAACATCGTCGGCAAGTCCAAGCATTGTAGAGATTTGTGCAATCATAAGTAGGCTGCTCTGGCCATAAAGAGTGGGGCCTTTGGAGGAGGGTTTTACAACGTCCCTCGTATCGTATTCTCTTCTCTATCTCTCAGTTTCATGCACTTCCATTCGCAGTGTCCATTCACTTTGTTCGTCTCCATTGCACTCTCTCATTAAGAACGGAAGGCTCTCCCTTCCATAAGAATAAAAGGAACCTTGAGCACAGTTCGGAGCACTCATCTTGAGCAAAGTTCAAACATTCATTCCGCTGCACCTTACATTGGTATCAAAGCTTTGGCAATGTTCTGTATCACTCAAGGAAAGAACCACAAGAATCACAAGAAATTTTTTTTGCTTGTTGCGGTCGCACGAACCCAAGTTCGCTTGGGCGTGTCGATTCCTAATCGTGTTTTTGAAGAGTGACAGGAATCCTAGGAAAGAAGGACTTGTCCAGCCTCCCCTTGTGCCTCTTTTCACTCATTGAGAGCGGACCGAGCACTTAACGGCCGGCCAATCGACGTCAGGTGGGAAAAAGCAACCTTGGTGTGAGCGCAAGGCCGCCAAGGGGGTGCGCCCGCGGAAAAGAGCAGAACTCGGGTGAAGCGAAGAGAAGATCCTTCTCAAACACAGACTGCAAGCGAAAGAAGAACCTCAAGAACTCAAGAACCCCGAGAACCAAGACCCTCAAGAACCGAAGTTCCTCGTGAACTTAAGAACCCAGGACCACAAGAACCCACGACTTCAGAATGGTCATCACTCGAAACGGAATGGATACTTCGCTTGGAGGTGATGAGCATCAGAGAGGCGACGAAGAATCTTCCCCACCAGGAGGTTTTTCCGACCGTCCCCCTTCCCCATCCACGTCAAGGATTGCACTTACTCCTATGGAGGCTTTGAACCAGATGTTTTTGGAAAGGAAGTTAGCACACGAAGTAAGAAGAGCAGAAAGAAAAGCAGAAATGGAACGCAAACACCAAGAAAGAATGGCAGCCATAGCGCGTGAGAGCGAGCAAGCACGCTTGGAAGCCAAAGAAAGACAAGCCGAATTTGATCGCGAGAAGAAAGCAAGAAAGGCAATGAACGACCTTCACATGGAAGAGATGTTGCGACTTTTTTCTCAAGTGCAGGCGCACTTTGCACATAATCAGGAAAAGGAGACTCGCTCAGTCTCTTCTTCTCCAAAGCAAGACACACATGATTTGCATCATGATGATTTGGATAATAATGCTCAGCATGATGATTTGAATAACAATGATAAGCATGATGATTTGGATGTTAATGATGAGCATGATTATTTGCATGATCAAGATGTGATTTCTCACAAGCATGAAGAGTTGCATGAGGATGATGTGATTGTTCACATGGATCATGTGTTAGTGGATACTTTCTCTAGTGAAGCTAACCTCATTGCAAAGACGATCAATCACGAAGGATCGATCTTGGCTCTAGAGCCTAGGTCCAAAGAACCCCCTCAGGAAGAACCGATCTTGGCTCTCGAGCCTAGGTCCAAAGAACCCTCACAGGAAGTACTATGTGTTCGAATGATTCGTCAGCACGCATCGAGTGTTTCATTCGTGATAGTTTCTTGTATTTTAGTCGTCTTTATGTGATCCCTTTTCCTAGGCATAACATATTGTACGTTGAGCACGTTTCACTCATGAATGAGCACGGATGTATGCGGATTGTTCATGAAAAACTGAAAAGTATGCATTCAAGGAAGTCACATTCCATGTCTCTTCCTTGGCATGACACATTTGTAGAAAGAGCACAAGAAAGTATGAGCACCAAGCATGGGCATTTCCGTTGTGTTTTGCCACAGTTGATTGATTTAGATCAAAAAGTAAAGATTCGATCTCATTGTTTGTGTGTGTGTGTGTGGAGAACGGTTTGGCACTCCGTCTATTTGTTCATCTACATTGTATGCGCAGTCTTTGAGGAAGACGAGATTTTTTCCAGTCACTTCACATGGAATAGGTATGTTTATGTTTTTGTCTTGGAAGTGGTTTCAAGAATTTTTAGCCATGGAGATTCTTGAAGAAGAAAGAAGCATGACTCTAGACGAAGTTGAAGCATTGAAGGAGCCACAGAAGACTTTGTGTCGCTTTCGGCGCGGCCCAAAGAAGCAAGCGTTGCAGACCTTTATGAAGTTCAAGTACCGCACGACCCACACATCAGAGTGGGTTGGCGAAGAGTCCCTTCCAAGATTCCGGATGCTATTGGCAATCTCCCTCGACGCCATACAGTTCGGTACAGATACCTCACTTTGAAAAGGAGGGGATGTCACGTGACACATCCAACCCTATGTGTCCGTGGACAAGCTACAGCATGACCAGGGTTCAGTCACTCAAGTCGGTCTAGAATAGGAAGTGATCTGGCACTTTCGTGAGTCTGTTCACAGACTGTGCATGTCCAGACACTTAGATTAGATGCATATCCTCTAGTTGCACACAGCGTGACCATCAGATTCCAGTCAGATCCCATCACTAGCATTTTTATAGTGCATAGACCTATTTTATCTATTTTTGACATTTTTCACTTATTATTTTTAAGTGACTATTGTTGGAAAGTAGGTAGGGTAATTTTGCTAAATTTGTATAAATAAAAAACTAGCGCTAGCACTTTCTAGCAGAAGAGGCAGCAGAAGCACCTTGCTCAACAGGCAACTTCTCAGCAAGACCAACCTCTGCGACTACTCTGGCGTTTTCACCACAGAAGACCTAGCGTTTTTGCATCAAATCAGCCTTGGCGATTTGTGCACAGCAGAACAGCCCCGGCGTCTTCAAGACACAACAGATCAGCCTAGCGTTTTGCATTTGCAGAACCACTGGCGACAACAGAACAAATTTCAGCCCTAGCCTTTTTGGTTTGCAACCCAACCTCAGCGTTTTTGCAGATCATCGCGACGGAACATCAAGAACCACCAGCGTTTTCAGTTTTCAGCCTTTAGCACTCGAAGAACAAGTCCCGAACCTCGCAGATCACACCTTTTCGCAGCAGTTCCTCGCCGCAAGATGGGATCCGTCCAAGTTTGCAGTTTCAGCCCGGAAAGCGCAGATTTCAGCATCTGCATTTTCAGCGCGTCGTCGTCGCATCGTCGCCATCGACATCGTCTCCGACATAAGAGTAAAAATTCAGCTGATAAAGATTTGCAGATTTCAGCCCTTAGCGATTTCAGATTTCAGCCCGTCTCGTCGTGGTCCTCGTCGTCGTCCTCATCATCGGCAAGTCCAAGCATTGTAGAGATTTGTGCAATCATAAGTAGACCGCTCTTGCCATAGAGAGAAGGGCCTTCGGAGGGTTTTACAATGTCTTTGGTGTCATATTCTCTAATGTCTCTAGTGTCGTATTCTCTTCTCTATCTCTCAATCCCATGCACTTCCATTCACACTGTCCATTCACTTTGTTTGAGTCCATTGCACTCTCTCATTAAGAACGGAAGGCTCTCCCTTCCATAAGAATAAAAGGAACCTTGAGCACAGTTCGGAGCACTCATCTTGAGCAAAGTTCAAACCTTCATTCCGCTCCACCTCACACTTAGGTTCACTTTGAGAGTTCTTTTCTGAGAGACTACTGGAAGATTGGTGGGAAGAGTTACCGTTCTTACCGTTCTGAGGATTCTGCGAGGTCTAAGAGGTACTTGTCGAAGTCTTGTTTTCCTTAGGCTTTCCTTCATCTCCTGTGCGAGAGCAAATGCTACCGCCTTGTTGAGAAAGATTGGATCGAGCACCTCGACATCATACTTGATATACTCGTCCAATACATAAAGAAATGCCTCTTTGCGCTCATCATCCGACTTGCGTAATTGAGTACCTAGTTGCAAAACACGATTAGAGAAAGACATAACCGGCATACCATTTTGCTTGAGCGCGCGCGAATCGTCCTTCAATCGTGCGAGATACTAAGGTGTCATAAACCGCGCCTTGAGCTTGTCTTGGAAATCAGCCCAATTGAAGGAAAGGGACGTGAGTTCGTCGGCTTCCTCTAAGTGCACGGCTAACTGTGCCTCTTACCATGCGTGGTACCAATTGATGGCATCGCCGGCAAGGTACATGGCTGCCGTCAAAACCTTGCTATTTCCTGTCTTCTTAGTTGTCGCAAAATAAGCATTAAATTGATGCAACCAAGAATGAATAACCGTAGCATGCATCTTACCATCATACTTATTTAACTGGAACTACTCTATGACGGTTGTTGGAGTCCGAATCTCGGCTTGTGCCACTTGATGAACTACCAATATCTTTGGCTGCCTTAGAGCGAGAACATGTCGTACAAACTCTTGCATGCGTTGTTCACTCTGTGCCGCACGCTCTGCCTGTCGTTCTTCAGCCGCCAAGCGCGCTTGCTCACGCTCACGCTCATAGGTGTCTTGTCTGAGTTGCCGTTCACGCTCCAAGGCTTCTTGTCTTTCTACTTTTCTTTCTGATTATGCCATCGCGACGCGATTCGTTTCTTGTTGTTGTGCCATCATCTCCAACATTGACTTGACCATCGCCTCCATAGGATTGGGTGCAATCCCTGACGTAGATGGCGAAGGGGAGGGTCAGGAAAGCCTCCATGGTGAGAAAATTCTTCTTCATTACTTTCATGCCCATCACCTCCATGCGAAGTATCCATTCCGCTTTGGGTGATGACCATACACTGTGATCTTTGGTTCTTAAGTTCGCGAGGAACTTGGGTTGTTGTGGGTCTTGGGTTCTTGAGGATCTTGGGGTCTTGCGTACTTGAGGTTCTTGAGGTTCTTCTTTCGCTTGCAATCCATGTTAGAGAAGGATCTTCTCTTCACCCGAGCTCTTCTCTTTTCCGCGGGCGTACCCCTTGGCGACCTTGCGCTCACACCAAGGTTGCTTTTTCCCACCTCACGTCGATTGGCCGTCCGCTAAGTGCACGGTCCGCTCTCAATGTGCGAAAAAAGGCACAAGGGAAGGCTGGAGTCTAGACAAGCCCTTCTTTCTTGGGTTTCTTGTCACTCTTCAAAAATTCGATTAGGAATCGACACGCCCAAGCGAACTTGGGTTCGTGCGAACTCAATAAGCAAAAATAAATAAAAAAATTATGTGGTTCTTTCCTTGAGTGATACAGAACACTGCCAAAGCTCTGATACCAATGTAAGGTGCAGCGCAATGAATGTTGAACTTTGCTCAAGATGAGTGCTCCGAACTATGCTCAAGGTTCCTTTTTCTTAGGGGAGGAAGAGCCTTCCGTTCTTTAATAAGAGAGTGCAAGTGATCACAAACAAAGTGGGCAAACATTGTACGCGAAGGTGATGAGACTGAGAGATTGAGAAAGAAGAGAATGCGACACCAGAGACATTGTAAAACCCTTCTCCAAGGGCCCCACTCTCGATGGCGAGATTGGTCGACTATTGATTGCACAATCTGGTACAACGACTGATGCAAAACTAATGGGATATGTCGAGGTCGACAGTGTGGACGCCGAGGACGGTACTATGGCTGAAAACTAAATGCTTTAAATCTGCAACTGCTTGCTGAATTTCTACTACAAAACGCTGACTGTAGGTTGCTGAAAACGCTAAGTTTGCTATCCCAAAAAGCGCTAGTTGAGGCTGTTCCAAAAACGTAGGTTCATAGGTTGAAGTTGCTGATCTTCTATGGTTGAAATTGTTGATACAAAGATGCTGAAAAACGCTGCCCAGCTGCTGTAAAGACGCTGTGGGAAACGCTGTCAAACTGTCGTAGGAATCGCTGATTTTGCTGGGCTTCACAAGCGCTGAACCCGTTTCCAAGGCTGAAAACGCTGAAGGGCTGAGGTGAGGGAAACGCCAGGCTGAGGGATGGTTCTTGTCTTGCTTGAGAAGGTTCTCTAGAGGCCTGCTACACTAAGTGCCTGATGCTCTCCTTCTGCTGCTGCCAGATAATGCTAGTGCTAGGTTGCTTATATATTATCTTAGCAAAATTGCCCTACCTAGTTTCCAACAAAAGTCACTTAATAAATAAGTGAAAAATGTCAAAAATAGGGAAAATAGGTTTAATGCTCTGGAAAATTTCCCTGATGGATTCTGATGGGTTCTAATGGGAATGCTTATGATCATGCTGTGTGCAACCGGAGGATATGCATCTAATCTAAGTAATTGGTCGTGCACGGTCTGCGAACAGACTCACAAAAGTGCCAGATCACTTCCTATTCTAGACTGATTTGACTGAACTGAACCCTGATCATGCTATAGCTTGTCCTCGGACACATAGGGTTGGATGTATCACGTGACAATCGTATACTATGCTATATAGCATATTAAGTCCCCCAAAATTCAAGGAAGATTAACTTTATGCTATACATGACACTTGCACAATCATGACACTATACATGGTCACTTAATAGGGTACAACAGTGTCAAAGGGCATAAAAGTGTCATGTTACCAGTCTAGTGTTAACACATGGAATGGAAATTCTAACAAGAAGTTGGAATGGAAATGGAGAACGGAAGCCTGAAAATGGTCATTCCTTGTAACTTTGAAGTAGATTGCTTGGGGACGAGTATAAAGCAACACACAAGTTCTTCATGCATGAATATATCTTATCGAACCCGCTTGTGCAAGAACCTGTAGATTGCTCATCCGAAAGCAATGCACATAGTGTTGCCGCAACTCAAAAGCTTTGAAGCATCGTCTAACATGGTAAACCTGAGGAGTTCACCCACTCAACTATGAAACGATTTAGAGACTAATCACTCTGAAAGTCTCTACAATAAAAAGAGACAAATCCAAAACTACCACACTAACATCATCAACACTATAAATGAGTATGACTAATGATCGACCAATGCTCATGCTTCCACACACGCACGCAAACACACAATTTCTCCTATAATGTAAAGATTATATTTTGCAAACAATGTTATAAAACACGTGCAAAAAATGCACTTTAGTGTCCACCATGAGTGACACATTCAAATACCCATTGTACTCCTCGTGACAACACGACTGAGAAAGGCTTGTGCCTTCCTCGGAAAAATTCCTTTAGTATCTAGACTTTTAAAAAAACTGGAGTTAAGACTGGCCAGATCCATAACATAAATACCCAAATAGGATAGCTATGTAGATGCAACCGAGAACATGATGGACGGAAAATGTTGATAATGGACCACGAAAAATAACTACAAGAGCACAAGACCATGTGCTACAACTCCGGCTTCAAAAAATTATTTTGTAAAATGCCCAATAAATGCTACCTCTTGTCACCAGTGTCTTAACAATGAGCACACACTATCAACTTATACACATAGAGAATACAACTTCTACTTCGAGGTATGCACCACACCAACGGCTCGCTAGCTAGCCCCACTGCAAATTCCTATTAGAAGTCTAGCAAACTAACCTTTGAAGGAGAGTCACAAATACAATCCCTTAACCTCCTCTTGGAGGGGAGCTCAATTTCAGACACATGAGGACCAACTTCATACTCGACACCCAAAAACCAGCTCTGAGAATTATAACCAAATACTTCGGATTAAAACTAAACAAGCGAATAGCTTGATACAACCAATCTTGTCCGTCACCACCCGCAAAGGCATGGCATGGCTAGCTGACTACTTGTAGAATGCAAGAGCCAATTTTCTACAACTTCTCAATTCTATACATCTAAACATTCATTAAAAGGAAGAGATGGCTAACATAACCATACATTAACTTTTCTGATACATCATGTTGCAAATCAAATTTGATGAAGGAAAGCTCTACATCAGCAGAATAAATCCCTCACTCAGTTAAGGGCTCTGCTCAACCCGTTCTGTAGTTCATTCCGGTCAGTAAAGCCATCTCCTTATAGGCCATAGATTCTTGACATATAACTAGACAGTCTTTTTTACACCGACTTCCATAACTAAGGGTGCCGAGGGCATGAAATGATGAAATGCTGAAGGAATTTCATTGGCAGATATGTGCCCTACAATGAATCACATACTACCAATTACCACACAAACATCAAAACAGAACCACTCAGAAACGTTCCAGAGAAAACTCCCAAAAATTCCATCATAACAGTCAACTCACTGATTTCCTCACTAATCATACCATGCCAAACTGAGTTAAAAACAGCAATTGGTACAACAATTCTTCTACACTATACTAGCAACATCTGACCAGAGAAATGGCACACCAATCAGTCATCATTTGCCAGATACCCTACACTTGAATAGAAGACCTTTGTCTTCGATGCAATTACAAGACATTCATACACTCCATCACAAGACTTGCATCTTCTTGATCTGAAGTACACCGCATCATCCTAATCCTCCAATCCAAAAAGATTTATAATTTACCAAAACACAAAAGATACTTATTGGCAAATCATGATGATCTGCCTCACCCCCAGAAGCCAATTGCTCCTTCCACTCAATGACCCTGCCACTCTCCACATAACCTTGCCCTTGCTTGACAAGCAACACCCTTGCTGGAGATACGACCTAAGTGTGAGCTTAGACTATTCCACTATGAAACTAGACTAAATCAATTATGCAATACCCAGAGTAAAAACAGCACTAAATTCTAACAAAGTCAACTGCACAAGAAATAACATCCACAGACTCTAATGTATGGCACGACTGAGACTGATAACTTTATGCTCAGCAAGATAAGCATACCTGATTCTACCAGGGATGATGGTGATGAAGCCAGTGTTGGCAATGCGAAGCTACTATCAGCTCTCTCTGAATATTCTAGCAGTGGAGAGACAGTCTGTTGTGCCATGCACTGAATCCCTCTTCTCTGTGCTTGCTCACAGAGCTTCACGTCCTGCTTGGAGACGCTACTTCTGAGTCCAGTTGTAATAACTTCACTGCAAGAAGGCTTGCTGACAAAGGACCTGCCATGGCTGACTTCCGCCGCTTGAAATGTGAAGCATATGCTAGAGGCTGTGAAGGACGCCATGGCAAGCTTCGAGCCGCCCTTTACTTACTGTAAGGATCAAATATTCCTGCGAGGAAAAGGGGCAAATTATAAATGCCGCAAGGCAAACTGCTGCGGGCCTTTGCGAGGGAGAGGCACGTCGCTGCCGATGAGGGAGCTGTAGGGATCTGAGTTAAGCTGACAGGCAGAGCGACGGAGAAAGAGTACGCGCGCGCGTGCGTGTTTTGTGTGTGTGTGAGAGAGAGAGAGAGAGACTCTGGACCCCAAAAGAGAGTGACTGCGGGCGGGTCTGCGCGGGATCAAAGGCGGCACAAGTTCACGGCTCCATGGAAAAATTAGTGGCCCTCGCCAAATTCCAATTTCTGCAAAGGTGTGCAAAATATATTTTAGGCCTCATGATATCTGCTTATCTTTTCCATTTTTTGGGACCTTTGCTTTGGCCTTACCACGTGTACCTCCTTATTGACAGGAACGTGCATCTAACAAAAACCATACATTCTCATCTCAGACATATCAAATGTAGTCTGCAAACCTTTATTAGACTCTCGATAGTAAGGGTGCTTTCACACAAGGTAGGGGTTAACCCTCGCTCATCACATTATCTTACGCTTGACCTTGAATTGTTCCCCCACCCTTTGGAGACTTGTTACAAGGGAGTAATTGGAGATGCCATGGGAAAAACGATAAGATGTCAATACTCCAACTCCACTACATACATTATTCTTTTTACTCGTTGCTTAGCCCGCCATAACACTACATCCACGGGCAAGCACACAAATGATGCAAAGCATTACTTGTAACAAGTGCATGATCCATCCTCCTGGACAAAGAGAGCAATAATGAACGAACTCCAAATATTTAAATCACATTTGTTGGTTGGACCTTTTAGTTTCAAAGGTTATCTTGGCCTTTGAAGACATTAATAGCACATATGAAACTAGTCAAAATATTTCCTTTTTAACATTGATTATTCTTTAAAAAATGAAAAATTATAACCATATCTTTGTCTGCATGCACTTCTTGAGCTAGATAGCAAACTTTACTTTGCAAAGTCTGCTCATTAATTCTCTCTCTCTCTCTCTCTCTCTCTCTCTCTCTCTCTCTCTCTCTCTCTCCAATGAAGCCAGTGCAGCAAGCAACTCGAACTTAAAAGGGTCTCTACTCAAAGCTTCTCAAGGCAGCCTTTCAAACAGATTGTTTGAGTCTTCATTCAATGTAGCCTTTTGTGAGGAACGTGGTGAGGTTTTTTGAAGCCAAGCACTATCGGTCCGGATTATGCAGTGTGAGGTGGATTAGGTATATTAGAGATCCTCTTCATGAACTCATCATAGGATATGTATAGAGAGGACTAGGTGCATCATATGTTGTGTTGGTGAGTCAGTTTTAATGCAGTGCACTTGGTGAAGTGATACCTTGCCTCTATGTGTTCCGTTTTGGAATGAAACAAGGGAGTCTTTCTCGAAGCAATGGCACTCTGACTATCACAATGCAACATTGGAATCTATTGACCCTTATCTAGATCTCTCACTAAACATGCCAACCATAAAGCCTCCATGCTAGCATCTAATGCCACAACATACTCAGCCTCTGTAGTGGAAGAGGATGTGCAATTTTGAAGGCATGATCTCAAAGAGATAGCTCCTTTAGCAAATATGAAAATATAGCCAAATGTAAACCTTGTGTTGTCTAGATTTCCTGTAGAAATTACATCTACAGATCCAAGATAGATGCATTATTGTTCCTGAAGTTTAAACACTTGCTTATTGTATCTTTCAAGTACCTAAGGAGATACTTCATTGCATCCCAATGTTTCTTGCCAAGGTTAGCCATTGTAAGGACTCACCACTCCCACTGCAAATGCAATATTTGTCCTCATGTGGCCACCATCGCATACATGAGATTGCCCACTTGAGGAATACAAAATATTTGCCACATTGGCCTTCTCAACATCCAATTTAGGATAATGATACTTGCTAAGTTTCACATATGTTGGCATTGGGATATTTGATGCCTTCCCTCACTACATATTGAAATGATACAAGATCTTAACACCTCTTGAGATAACTCAAGAATGCTCTTTGACCCATCACATCTGATATGCATATACCAAGAAAGTGACTAGTTTCTGCCAAATCCTTCATAGCAAAAGTCTATCCCAACTCCTCCTAGAATCTTGTAACCCAATTGTGTACTAGCCAATGTGTTGATAATGTGAATCGCTATCAAAATAGCTTCAACTCAAAGCCTTGTGTCAAATTTTCCATGGAAAGCATAATTGTAACACGCTTCTGAATCATACGATTTATACATCTAGCTACTCCATTTGGGACAAGTATCTTTGGGACAGTAAAATATTGATGAATCCCTCTCTTTGCATAGAAGTCTATCATGCCTTTTGAAACATATTACCCACCATTATCAGTCCTCAAGCCCTTAAGCTTTTTGCGTGTTGATTCTCAACAAATGTAAGGAACTTTTGAAATGTAGAGAATACCTCATCCTCATGTCCCACACCCTCCGAGCGGAGTCATCTATAAATGTTACAAAGTAATTAGTCCCCCGAGAGACTTGATCAGCACAAGACCACATAGGTTGCTATGTACAAGCTCTAGTGGTTCAACACCCCCTTCTAAAGGAACACTTCTAGTTTGCTTGCCATAAACACGACGTTCACGTGTAGAAAAAGCACTAAAATTCAGCACTGGCAAATAACCAAAATGTGCTAGAATTTTCATGACCTTCTAGCTCATATGGCCTATCTAGCTATGGCACAACTCAATAAATGGTACCTCGCTATAGAATTAAAATTGTCTTTTACAAAAGACACATGCTTGGAGTACAAATTACCATGTTTTTTACCTTTGAGAACTACAAGATTTTCTTTTTCGGCTATCCATGAATTGTTCCCAAACATAGTTGTGTGTCCCACGGATTAAACTCCTAGCTAACCTAGGAATATGTCTAAAATTTCTTAGCAAAAACTTCATGCCACTTGGAAGCACTAGGTTTATGTCTTCAATTCTATCAATCTCAAGGACATGAGAATCATCCAATTTGATTATACCGGATAGCCCTTTGCATAAGGGTAAAACCACTCTCTATGTGGGATAACATGGAAATTTGCACCAAAAACCTATCATCCAATTATATGCATGACCGGCATCTTCTGTGACAAGGGCATCTGCAATGAAATATGAGATAGAAACCAGGTTTGAGGTATGAGTTGTCTCAAAAAATATCATGAGTCTTAGGAGACTACAACATTGATTTAGCCTTTCTTGTGATCCTTAGACTTGGCACGATCATGAGTGCGACCTCTCTCTTTGCAAGACTGTGCAAAACTAGCATCACCACTCTTGGTAGATTCAAGAGATTTCCTATAAATCTTCTTAGTGTGAGTAAACTGTCGACTACATCATTGTAGACCAACTTTCCATTAGGCACAAAGCTACTTATGGTTGTGCAGAAAGTATCCTATGAGGAAGGTAGAGAGCATAACAAGAACATAAATTGAACCTCTTCATCAAAATTGAGTCCTTGTGACAATTGATTGAAGATAATATTGAATTCATTCAAGTCTCTGAAAATGGTGCTACCTTCTTTCTTATGAACAATATCTTCATCACATAAAATTTATTACTTACACTCTTGCTTTTATATGTATTGCACAAATTCTCCCACAAGGCACAAGAAGGAGCTTCACCCATCAATAGTAAAATACAATAACTCTGCAAGATGTAATAGTGGATCTAGCTTTAGCATCAAATGGTTTCCATTGGGCATCTGGGTAACCATCACCCTCCTCTTAGTGTTCAAAAAATGGCTCCAGCTAACCTTTTTGGATCAGAACATCATAAATTTGCTCCTTCCATTTAATGAGTTTTGTGCCATTGAACTTTCGTATGTTATTTATGTCCTCTTAGAACTAGAAGCCATAATTGCCAATTTTATGGCAAGATCCTGGGAAAACTTCAGCAGAGTTTTCCATAGTAGAATGAGCAAAATCTCGAAATGAAATGAGCATAGAAGCAACCAAAACACTGAACATACACATAAAGGGTAACCACTGACTAGAAATTCATGTAACTGATCAAAATCTGACTATAAATAGCTGCAAGCACAATGTCAAAAGCACCTAGTCCTCTCTATGCATACCCTATGGTGAGGCCTCATAAAAAGCAATACTCTAGTACTCTGTATTATCAAAAGGATCTCAACATTTGAGAATCCCCCTACTCAATAAAACCTCACCATGACCCTCCAAAGGGTTCACTTGAATCAATCCTAAAACACATCTGCAAAAATGAGCTAAAATTTGCTCAACATATCTTTCTGCACATATACTCCCAAATGCTTCCCTGAGCCAAATGCAAGTTCACGCCTACTCCTATATACATTGTGAGTTGACATGAAGCTCACCTAATGCTTCCCTAATCAAATCTACTCTACATATGAGTGATCTCACTTGCATCAAGCTCTAATGGTGAGCTCCATAATGGCCAATACACCAATGCTCGCACCGCCTAATGCTTCTCTACTCCGGATCCGAGTGATCTCACCTGCACCAAACTCCCATGGTGACCTCCTTAATGCACAATACACCAATGCTTGCAAAATGGTGAGCTCCATAATGGCCGATACACCAATGCTCGCACCGCCTAATGCTTCTCTACTCCAGATCCGAGTGATCTCACATGCACCAAACTCCCATCGTGAGCTCCTTAATGCACAATACACCAATGCTTGCATGCCACATACTCACCGATACACCAATGCTTGCACGTCTGCAATGAGCTCCTCGTGATGAATCGAGCATTCCGATACTAGTTGTGAGTGTTTAGTTTGGGAGCGTGTGTGGTGAGGAAGGAGATGAGAATAGAGTGATGCTTGCTTGGTGGAGTCCAATGATGAGCAATGTCTCACTGACTCCTTATTCTATAGATAAGAAAGAAGAAAGTTTATGGTTGTCTCGCTCGCCACTTGGGCATTACTAAACAGTTGGTCAGATAAAGACTCTCTATGTGCATGGTCATTGTATGGCAGTGTTTTTGACTCTATTGTTTGAGATTTCATTGCATTTAGTAACAAATTTTTTCCAATTTTCTTGCCATACAATTTACTCTTGGTTGTAGCTATGGTATCATCTTTTGCAAAGGGTATTGATAATATCCTCACCTTTGATGGTATAAATTTTTCCATCTGGAAGAAGAAAATCCAAGATGTTTTAATTCATTGAACTAGTTAGCACCATAGTTTGAATGCTAAGAGGGTGACACCATGTCTAAGGTAGAGTGAGAATCATTTGATGCCAAGGCAAGGTCTACCATACGCTTGCATTTTGCAAAGTCGGGTGTTCTTTACCATAGTTGTTGAGGCTCCCACTCACAGTTTATGGTGAAAAGAAAAGTATTAGCAATAAGATTTACCTTATGAAGAAGCTCTATGAGCTATGCATGAAGGAAGATGACAATGTATCAACACATTTGAATAAGTTCAATATACTAGTTAGCTAGTTGACTTCACAGGGACTTAACTTTGATGGCAAAATTGAGTCTATTTTCTTGCTATGTTTCTTTCCTTCCTCATGGGATATGCTTTGTATAGCCATAAGTAATTCAGCACCACAAGGCACATTGGTATTTAATGATGTCGTTGTTGGTAGTTTGATTATACAGGAGAATCTCTTGAGCCAACTAAATTTTGTGATGCTTATATTGCTCATTCTCACAAGCACAGAGGTCGTACTCATGATCATGGTAATCCCAAAGAGCATAGAAACACTCACAGCAAATCTCATGATTCTATGCAAGATATTGAGTGCTACTATTACCAGAAGGAGGGACATATGAAGAGGGGTTACTATACAACAACGAGGGACGATAAAAAAATGTCCATTGATGACAAGAAGTTTAACACTTTGGACTCTAAGAGAAAACCTAAGATTGATGAAATCAATCTATTGGTTCGTGGGCTTCAAATGGATTCAATTGGTCAGAATAGTGTGATATGTGGGATGTTAGGCTGGGCTTGAATCAAAACCAGAGCAGATGATTGCCCCTCCTTTTGAGCATTTGAGGAAGCTCTACATTGGAGCTCCGCTCACCTAACCTTAGCGGGATGCATTGTTGCAACCAACTAGGTTCTTTTGGCAATGATGTGGTACATTATTTTGTTGAATCTTTTGAGATCCTGCATAAGTTAGATTCAATGACCCATCGTGAGCTTTTGATGGTCTGGTAGAGAGGAACAATCTCCAAGCGCTAAGATTACCTAGTTGGTGAGCACACTACCCACCACTAGGGGTGGGCTTGGGCTCATCGAAGCAACTCTACTCGTACGAATGCCCTGTTAGGGAAGCTCCTTATTCATAGGCACTTTCTATGCACTTGAGCCATGGAAGGAGCTTCTTCTTCCTAGAATTCATGCTCAAGTTCCCTTAGTAGGTGGCCCATGGGGCCGTAATTCATTGGATATTTACAAATGTGCACATTGTTGGTTTGAGTTGTTGCTAGGAGAATACAATTTTCTTGAGTCTACTCACGACTTGGGACATGTTGTACGGTTTACCTACTTGCTTGGAGGAGCATCTTTGGTAGCCCTTTGATCTTGAGCCCCCTGTTTCACACAAAGCATGAACATATTCCAGGTATTGGCCACATGTAGCCCAGGGCCCATGATGGCACCAAGATTGGCTCAAAGTTTTGGATCGAGTCTCATTAGAAGAGGGTTGACCATGAGGTGCTTGCCTCACATGGATGGTTGTGGTTGCTTGATTTTGATGACCTAGTGGAGACAATGAGTGGGCTCGGGAAATGTTGTACGGTTTACCTACATGCTTGGTAGCCCTTTGATATCGAGCCCCCTATTCCACACAAAGCATGAGAATATTCCAAGTACTTGACCACATGTAGCCTAGGGCCCATGATGCACCAAGGCCGGCTCAAAGTTTTGGATTGAGTCTCATTAGGGGAGCCTTGACCACGAGTGCTTGCCTCACATGGATGGTTGTGGTTGCTTGACCTTGACCCAGTGGAGGCAGTGATTATGAGCCTTTGGACATTCCAACTATAGTGGGACCGTAGTAGGTAGTGTTGGCCGGACGCCTTTGCCCCTCCTTCCCAACCTAGGACTCCCTTTTTTGAGTGCACAACCCAATTTGAGAGGCATATCGTGAAGTCCAAGCAATAGAATACCCCAACTGCACGTGCATTGGCAAAATCAAGGGATCATGGATGATTTCTTGACACATTTTGGGACTTAGCTTTGGTCTAGGGGTGGGATTGGACACTAGGATTGATGAATTTTTGTTCTTTAGTGGCTAGTTATACACATAGTGACTACAATGGGGCTTTGGCTTGATGGATTTTTGTTCTTTAGTGGCTAGCTGCACACAGAGGAATTGCGATGGGGCTTTGACTTGCATATGGTGGACAATCCTTTGGGGGTATATGTGTGGACGTCCTCAAGAGACTCAATGAAGAATTCTTTGGGATTACCCTCAAGCCCATCATATTTTCTTGATGATTCTTATGAGTGATGGCCACCCTCTTGCTAGAGATGACTCTCATCTAGTGTTGGGGTAAAGGCGTCATATTTCCATGGCATGTTGTTTTCGGGGCAGTCCAGCTGCCCACTGACCACAGTATCCGTATTCTTTATATACCAAAGAATAAGGAGCTCCTAACATCTTGGAGACTTTCTCCACCCACACAGCATGGTCTCTCCTCTTCCCTCTCTGGCACTGCACTGTACACCATGCACTCTCACAGTTGGTATCAGAGCTTCAGCTTTGTGCAGGTGTAATACGATGGTCGAGTCAATGGATCCACAACAACAAGCACATTGATGGTAGTAGATTCAATAGAAGGGATCAACTTGGCAACATGTATGCGTTACAAGTTTGTGAGCGATTACTCGTGTACACAGAAGCTTCTATGTCGGCGTTGTGTGCACGTAGATTGTAGTGCAATAGAAGCCCAAATTGATTTTTGTAGAGAAGAAGTAGAAGCAAGAAGTGTTGCAACTCGTTTTTGTTATTTCTGCCTATCGAAACAATGTTTTTTTGCATATTTCCATCATACAGAGTCGGATAGATATGATCTAGGAGTCTATCATAGGGTTTGGCACGTTTTGGACGCGCTAGTCATATCAAAATTTTGAAATTATGAGCTCTAATCTTTTTGTAGCAAACTACAACAATCTCAATGTATAGAAGCTTGGAGGTTTGGATTCCTACATTGTAGAGCATTATGCGGTTTGTATCTTTGGCTATGTATGTCACGCTGTGGTGCTATTTGAGAGAGATTTTACCTTGCATTTGTGTGTGCAAGTGACTGCTTTGGGATGTGAATTTTGGAATTATGAGGAAATTAGAGGCTTCAAAGGAGAGGAAATCCATATTCCAATCAAGGAAGGAGATCAACCATACACAAAAAGATAAGGAGAATGGGACAAGTACAACTTAATGCTTTAAAGGAAGAGGTAGACAAGCTACTCAAAGCAGGTTTAATATGTCCTGTGAGTATTGCAGAACGGGTAAGTCTTGTTGTTGTCACACCGAAGAAGGATGGAAAGTGTAGAATTTTTGTTGATTTTAAGCCTCTAAATGTAGCTATGAAGAGAGATCCATACCCTGTTCCTTTCATAGATGACATATTTGATTCTATTGCAAGGCATGAGAGGTATAGTGCATGTGATGGATTCTCTAGATATTTTCAGCTCACCTTGGCTTTAGAAGATCAAAAGAAGACCACATGAAGATGCTTTTGTTATCGTGTGCTTCCTTTTGGTCTTATAAATGGCTGTGCTTGGTACCAAAAGTGTGTCAATAAGGTGTTCTCTCCCTTTCTTGGCAAGTTTGCGAAGGATCTTATTGATGAATTTTGCGTTTATATCTCTAGAAGGGATCATTGTGCAAAGCTTGGGATGGCATTGAATCAATATGATGAAAGCAGAGGTCAACTCAGCCCAAGGAAGTGTCATCTTGCTCAACCAAGAGTGAAATTTTTGGGGCATATGGTCTCTGAGAATGGGATTGATGTGGTTCTTGACAAAGTGAAGGCTTTGGTGCTCCTCCCATCACCTAAGGATACAAAGTAACTTGCTACCTTTATTCAAAAGGTGAAGTATATGTTAAGGCTTATTCCTTTGTAATCTCAACTTCTTTATCCTCTTCAACAAGTAGAAAGGTTGAATCCTCTACAATGGACAAAGGAGTGTGAAAAGGTTTTTCAAGGTATCAAGAAGGTTCTTGTTTCTCTTCTTGCTATGCAAGCTTCTAATTGGGATAAGGAGTTTTATGTGAATCCATTAGTAGGTGAGGATGCTATTGGGGCTATGCTTCTTCAACGAGGTAACAACTCCCACTACATGAAGCCTATCTCTATTATGCTAGCAGGGTGAAACTAGAGGTGGAAAGAGGCTATATTGAGGTGGAGCTCATCATGGTAAGTGTAATTTAGGCATATAGAAGGTTTAGGAACTACCTTCTCCCCAAACCTTTCACATTTCTCACAAGCTACACTCTTCTACTTCAATTGGTGAATAATACTACTTTGTCAAAGAGGCTCATAAAGTGGATTGTGGAGCTACATGAATTCCAATTCTCTTTTCTTGCTGAGGAGAGTACAGGGACTACACTATCTGATTTGATTACTTATAAGCAAAGCCCTCTTCTTATTAAGGAGGATGTGGTGAAGAAGCAACATGTAAAAGCTCCTGACATAGACAATGCCTATCTATTATTTTTTGATGGCTCTTACAGAAAAGCACATGGTGAATTTTTAGGAGGTAATGTAATTTATGATCCTCAAGGTGCTTTGGTAACTAAAAAGAGTTTTAAGCTTACAACACAAAGCAACAGTAAAATTGAGTATGCTACTGTGGAGAAAGGACTCAACCTTTGCCTTGAGCTTGGCATCCATCGTGTGAAGGTAAGAGGTGATGCTCTTTTGGTGGTTTAGCAAGTACTTGGGGTGTGGCAAAGTAAAATCCAAGGCTGAAAAATATGTGTTTTCAAGTGAAGAATCCGCTTAAGCGTTTTGAAGCTTGGAGTTTAAGGCATGTGGACATGTCTCAAAATGAAGAAGCACATGGTGCAACACAAGCTTCAATTGGCCAATTGTATGTGATAAGGGGTGATTCTTCTTTTTATTTGGGAAGGGAATTTTTGGAGAGGGAAGAAGAGTTTCTACAAACAAGTACGCTTCCATCAGAGTTAGAGAAATCAAAGAAGTATGTCTTCCTTCATCGTGCCAAAAGGTATGTAGTGCTTGGTGATGCCTTGTATATGACAGGGGATGATCTTTGATGCGAAATGTGCCTTGGAAAGAGGAAATTTATAGAATTTTAGAGGATAATCATGAGAGTTCTTGTGGTGGTCACTTTGCTTCAAAGATCACTGCATAAAATCTTGCAAGAGGGGTATGTGGCCAAACATTCAACGTGATGTTCATCATTCGTGCAAGTCTTGTAAAGAGTACAAAAGCATGGCAAATAGGGTTCTCAAATAAAAAATTAGAGGCACGATTGTGGCTTATGATGTGTTTGAGAAGTGGGGTATTGATGCAACATGTCTTCTACCTATGATAGCTAGAGACAAATGTTATATACTTATCGATGTTGACTATCTATTAAGGTGGGCCGAAGACAAAGTTGTTAAGAAGATCATAAGAAAGATGTTTCCCAGTTTGTTTATGAAGATATTTTCTACAAGTTTGGCAATCCATTGGAGTTACTTTTCAATAAGGTTCCAGGTTTCAGGGGAGAGCTGGTGGATTATCTTTGTGAGAAGCTTCATGTGCATCGCATGTTTACTACTCCCTATTATCCCCAATGTAGTGGTATGAATGAAAGGTTTAATGGAGAGCTCATAAGAATGATCACAAAGGTGACAAAAAATAATGTGAAGACTTGGGATTTAGAGCTACCTTGTTCTCCATGGGCTTACAGGATGCCATCAAAACATGTACCGGTTTCTCTCCTGTCCACCTAGTTTTTGGCAAAGAGGCTTCGCTTCCTATTGAACTGGAGATACCAGCTTTGAAGCTGATGCTAAAGATTAAAGACGAGCCTAATGATGCACTCAAGGAGAGGATTTTATATTTGCAATGTGTACAATTAGACAGGTTGTTGGCTTTTGAGCATTATTAATAGGTATTGAAGAACAATCAAGCAAAGGCAGAAGGTGACAGAAAAAGACATCAAGAAGGGTGGCATGGTTCTTCGTTACAATAGTAAGCTTGGTAGAACTTTTGAAAAGAAGTTTCAAAGCAAGTGGCAAGGTCCTTTCTTGGTCTTAAACATGTTTCCAAATGGCACCTATCAACTTGCTAACTTGGATGGTACCCCACACAAAGCATGTGTGAATGGCTACATAATAAAGAAGTATGTTGCAAGGTTGATGACTGTGATTGAGGATGAGCCCTCTTTTGAATAATTTTCTGATCATGTGGCTATGAAGATGAAATAAAGACTCCCTCATGTGGTTTACAATATCTCTTTTTTGCTGCTGATCATGAATGATCTAGCAAGCTGGGTGTGGCAAACTATGTTGGGTGCATTTTCGACACCCTGTTTTTTGTAAATTTGTACATATGAACATGACTCCCGATGTCAAAAGTGTGCATGGATTTCTTTTTATGGGTTTTTTTCAGCACATGTACATGCAAGGCAAGTCGCTAGTGTAGCGCTAGTTGTCGGATTACTGTAAGTGCCCGTTAGTGAGTTTTTCAAAGTGAGACTATTATATAACTAAAACTCATGTAAAAACTAAAAAAAGCTCAGAGTTTTTTTAGAAATTTGCAGGTTTTGGGTCGTTGTGCCTCCTTGATGATTTTGGATGCAGATTTTTGTCCTTGCCTTGCCTTGCCTTCTCTACGTGTAGTCATATTGGGGTAGCTCTCTGTTCGCATCAATTTTACACATAGCGGCGTGTAGAATCAATTTTGGTCATCTTAATCTTTCTTGCCATTCATTTTTCAAGATTTTTTCGAAGCTTTGAAGTGCCCCAATTGGAGTTACAACTAGTTCTCTGCAGGGGTATGGCTATGGGAGCCTTGTGGCAAATTGCATTGGGACAAATTAAGAGGGAATGTATCTATAAATTGTGGTATTGATGTTGAAATTGTGGGCTTGTGATGTTCGACTATAAAAGGGGAGGCCCTTATCTTCATATGCATTGGTCGGCGTGTGTTGTGAATCCGTGCTTTAACAGGGTTTTGCCCTTATGTGCTATGGTCCTTTGGGTGGGCATGTGCTTGTAAATTCCCAAGGAGCATAGGTCTTTTGGTTGGGGTTTACTTATAGTTTTTTTGGTATACTTTTAGTGCTAAGGTTGAAGTTTGAACGCTCTTGGGCTATAACGCTATTGAGGTGTGTTGGGGTATAAAGCCCAATGTGGTCGCCCAGGTAAGTGGGCGGGCCGCCAGGTATGTACACATATTCTTTTGTAAAAACCTAATAAGAACTCACTATGCTCTACACATTACAGTAGAGCGAGTTCACCATATCGTGGTGCTCTTCTTCTCGCACTCTCTCTCGCATCGCACTTCCGCTCGTACTCCTTCAACTGGTATCAGAGCTGAGATCGAGGCTCGGGGCAACACTACAAGAGGCTAGAGTCACCAACTCATATTGGAGTGAAATTTGACAGGCGAAGACATGGCCCCAAATCTCGTGGGGAAACCCGTAGGGCCTGGTGTTGTCAGAATTTCATTCTAAGGTCATCTCAGCCACCGTTCGGCTTCGACAAAGGTCTGCGCAGGCCATTTTCGACTATGTGGTCTCGGCGGGTGCATATCCGACTCTACAAATTTGGGGTTTTCGGCCTACGACAGCAGGTGCTGAGGATATCGACACTCCCAGAGTGTTGATTTGTAGCTGTCTACACATCGAAGGACGGCTCACAGTTCTGCGTGTCACATACAACACGGGCGCATCTACACACAGACTATAGGCGACATCCACTGGTTCATAAGGTAGCTTTTGTTTGCTGCTTGATATTCCAGATTTCATCCTGACATTGCAGGTACTTCCACATGGGATGTATTGTCAGAGATGATGTATGTCTGTTGAGGATTTGCTGGCTGTGAGTCACGCAGCAAACAACCGCCACAACGGTTACAGCATACAGTGGGAAATTTGTGGATGTATGACTTTGTGGGAAGTCTATGTACTGTCAGATTTACTGCAGCCTTTGTTGAGGGTCGAGTGAGGTTTTATTGAGCTGGGGGATTCTCGAATGTTGAGATCCTTTCGGTGATACAGGTCTTGGAGCGATCCCTCGAGCACCCTTAGATAGGCAGCTAGGATGTATTGACTGTGAGTTAGACAGTTGGGATTGCATCTTTGCTTTACTGCTGTTGAGGCATTGTCGCAGTCTATGCTTATAGGACAGTGACAAGACAGTGAGAGACACTACAGGTGCAGGACAGGTTTACCCGCAGCTTACAATGTCAGAGAGACAGTGTTTTTTGAGCTGTTTTTTCGTTTGTTTTTAGTACACAAGAGCCATTTTACAAATGAGACTCTGCCAAAATTTCTGTAGAATCTGAAGCTTTCTTGGTTCATTTGACAGGCTGATATTGGTTCAGAGGTCAGTTTACAGGGGAAACTCTGCCGAATTTTTCCCAGGAAAGTAAACCATTGTGAAGCGTAGGTATGGCTAGATCACAAGACACTGCTCTTTACAATATCAAGAAGCTGGATGGAACCAATTTCCCATTGTGGAAGAAGCAGATTTGGCACGTGTTGGTGCAAAAGAAGCAGATAAAACCTATAAAGCTCAAGGGGATAAAACCAGAAGATATGGATGAAGATGAATGGAGCGAAATGGATGATTGGCACTTTCTACCATTATGCTGACTTTGGCAGAAAGCGTTTACTTCAATGTAGCAGACGATATGTCGGCTTATCAAGCATGGTTAAAGCTGAGTGATCTTTATGAGAAGCAGAGTGCAGCTTCACAGGTATACTGGCTTAAGAAGCTTGTTGACTTGAAGATGAAAGAAGGGACACCTATGTCCAATCATCGGAATGAATTCAACACAATCTATAGTCAGTTGTCAGCTCAAGGTGTCAAGTTTGATGAACCTGTTAGAGCTATGTTCCTGTTGATCACATTGCCGAAAAGTTGGGACACTTTTCGCACAGCTTTGAGTAATTTTGCACCTCCAGATGGTATGAACATAGCAGGTGTAGAAGGAAGTCTCCTTACTGAAGAAACCAATAGAAAGACAATGGACAAAGGAAAAGGAACAACCTTAGTTGTCAGGGGAAGGACCAAAGAAAAGTACAAAGGTGGAAAGAGGAAT
This sequence comes from Adiantum capillus-veneris, assembly GCF_014529385.1. NCBI lineage: Eukaryota > Viridiplantae > Streptophyta > Polypodiopsida > Polypodiales > Pteridaceae > Adiantum > Adiantum capillus-veneris. Next base: position 136,274,641 of record NC_140943.1, on the reverse strand, counting down.
CAGTCTCGCAGCAAGTCCCACAGTGCTAAAGGCAAGAGTGTCATAGAATGCTACCATTGTGGCAAGAAGGGTCACATGAAAAGAGACTGCAGAGAATGGAAAGCAGAAAAAGGCAAAGAGAAAGTTGAAGGCCATGGTGAGAAGAACAAGTCCTCAGTGAAGATTCAAGAAATAAATGTGACAAACACTGTTGTAGAGGATGACAGTCTAGTGTCAGGAGACACCTACTTCTTGAAGAATACAATGGACTCAGCTCTTCTTACATCATCTGATGGAAATGCACTGAGTGACTGGATTATAGACTCAGGGGCATCACTTCATGTGTCTCCAAACAAGGAGTGGTTTACCTCTTATGTGACCACTAAAGATCATGTTCGGCTAGGCAATGGGCAGACATGTGAGATCTTAGGTCTGGGAAGCACAGGTTTACTTGATGATGCTGGCTACGTCACCACTTTTGGACAGAACATGTGGAAGATATCCAAGGGTTCTATGACAGTATCACATGGAGTAAAGTCTGTAGGACTTTACATGATTTATGTATCAAATGTCTCAATGCCTGTGATCAATGTAACCGAGCAGCCGGATGTTTCTTTGTGGCATAGCCGGTTAGGACATATGTCCAAGAAGGGAATGGAAATCTTGTCTCGTTCTAGTTATTTGCCTGGCTTTTCATTTAATGATTTTGAATTCTGTGAACATTGTCTGTATGGTAAGCAAACACAGCAGCCACATAAGCATAGAAGCAGTAGAAGAGATACACAATTGGCACTTGTTCATAGTGATTTGTGTGGACCTATGCCTAACCTATCTCTAGGGGGAGCTTCTTACTTTATGACATTTATAGATGATTACTCGAGGAAAGTATGGGTTTACTTTCTCAAGCACAAGGATGAAGCGTTTAGTGTTTTCAAGACGTTTGTGACACTTGTGGAGAATCAGAGTGGCAAGAAGCTTAAATGCTTACGCACTGACAATGGTGGAGAGTATGTTTCAAAGGCCTTTCAGGACTTTTGTGAGTCAAAAGGTATAAAACGTGAACTTCCTGCTCCTTACAATCCTCCTCAAAATGGTGTTGCTGAGAGGATGAATAGGACCATACAAGAGAAGGTCAGAAGTATGTTGTCTAATGCACACCTGCCAAGTGGGTTTTGGGTTGAAGCTGTATCAACAGCTGTTCATCTTGTAAATAGATCTCCTAGCAAGGTTTTGCAGAAGGATTCAGTTCCAGAGATGGTATGGTCAGGCAAAATGCCCTCATACAAGCATCTTAGAGTCTTTGGCTGTGAGGCATATACTCACGTTCCAAAGGAATTTAGGAACAAACTTGAGCCAAAGAGTAGAAAGTGCATCTTTCTAGGCTATGGTAATTCTGGTGAGATGGGGTACAGACTTTGGGATCCCGAATCCAGAAAGGTTGTCCGCAGTAATGATGTTCACTTTAATGAATCCAAATATCATTCTAAACCAGAGAGGGTTGAGGAGATTAGAAGAGTTGTCTTCCAAGAAGATGGACCTGCACGTGCAAGAAAAAATGTCAGGGCTCAAGAGCAGCAAGGACAGGATAGAGTGGAACCACAAGTTGTGGCTGAGCTCTGAGCCACCTATTGTGTGTAGATCTGGACGTGTCACACGACCTCCTGATAGGTTTGTTCCATCTATGAATTATGTCATGTTGACTGATTGCAATGAGCCTTCATGTTACAAGGAAGCAGTGCAAATGAAGGACTCCGGGAAGTGGCAATTGGCCATGCAGTCAGAGATGACAGCTCTGCATAAAAACCAGGCATGGAAGCTAGTTAAATTACCACGGGGCAAAAAGGCTCTACCCTGTAAATGGGTTTACAGGTATAAGATTACCGCTCATGATAGTCAGCCAAAGTACAAAGCAAGGCTTGTTGCCAAGGGCTTTAAGCAAGAACAAGGCATTGACATTGATGAAGTCTTCTCTCCGGTGGTCAAGATGACTACATTGAGATGCTTTCTTGCATTGGTTGCCATATTGGATTTGGTGTTGCACCAAATGGATGTCAAGACAACGTTCTTGCATGGTGATTTAGATGTGGAAATTTACATGCACCAGCCAGAAGGGTTTGTTGAGAAAGTCAAGGAAGATTGGGTATGCCGGTTGTTAAAGAGTCTTTATGGCTTAAAACAATCACCGAGGGCATGGTACCATAAATTCCACAAGTTAATGCTTTCTCAAGGCTACAAACGTAGTGAGTTCGATCACTGTCTATATACAAAGAAGGCTAAGGATGGCAGTTGGCTGATCCTTATTTTGTATGTGGATGACATGTTGATTGCTCGCAAGCACTTGGAAGAAATTTCAGCTTTGAAGTCAAAGATGGCAAAATCGTTTGACATGAAAGACATGGGTGAGGCAAGTCATATACTTGGTATGCGCATTGAGAGAGACAGATCAAAAAGGTTGATTTGGTTATCTCAAACAGAGTATATGGACAAGGTTTTGCAACGTTTCAATATGGAGAAGGGAAAGGCACTGAGTGTTCCATTGCCACGTGAAGGAGTACGAGCGGAAGTGCGACGCGAGAGAGAGTGCGAGAAGAAGAGCACGACGATACAGTGAACTCGCTCTACTGTAATGTGTAGAGCATAGTGAGTTCTTATTAGGTTTTTACAAAAGAACATGTGTACATACCTGGCGGCCCACCCACTTACCTGGGCGACCACATTGGGCTTTATACCCCAACAACCCTCCACTTAAAGTCCAATGTGGTACTTTAAGTGTGAGAGAAGCTACTATACAAGCTAATATACAAGAGATGTAGAGAAGTGATGTACTACCCTACACCTAACTGCTTGCGAAAATGCGCAAAGCTCTCTGAGGGAAGTCCTTTTGTAAGTAGATTAGCAGGATTTTCTGTGGTGTGAACTTTGACAAGCTGAAGTTGCTTATCCTCGAGCATTTCCCTGATGAAATGATACTTCACATCCACATGCTTTGTCTTGAGTGATAAACTGGATTGCGAGCCAATTGTATAGCACTTTGACTATCACAATATAACACAGGCATCTCTTCTTTGATTCCCAAGTCTGTTACTAGTCGATTAAGCCAAATTGATTCTTTGCATGCCTCTGATGCTGCAACATATTCAGCCTCTGTAGTAGACTGAGTAACACAATCTTGTAATCTAGAACGCCATGATACTGCTCCACCAGCCAATGTAAAGACATACCCTGACGTAGACCTTCGGTTGTCTAAGTCACCTGCATAATCTGAGTCTGTAAAACCCTTTACACTTAGCTCCTGACTCCCATAGCATATACGCATACTCTTTGTAGCTTTCAGGTATCTCAATATTCCTTTCACTGCCTCCCAATGTTTCTTGCCTGGGTTTGACATGTATCGACTTACTACTCCCACTGCAAATGCAATGTCTGGGCGAGTAGCAATCATTGCATACATCAAACTACCCATTGCAGACGCATATGGAATCTTATCCATTTCAGCCTGTTCTTCCTCAGACACAGGACAATCTTGTTTGCTAAGTTTCATATTTGGTGGCAATGGAACACTCAATGCCTTTCCCTTCTCCATATTGAAATGTTGCAAAACCTTGTCAATATACTCTGTTTGAGATAACCAAATCAACTTCTTTGATCTGTCTCTCTCAATGCGCATACCAAGTATATGACTTGCCTCACCCATGTCTTTCATGTCAAACGATTTTGCCATCTTTGACTTCAAAGCTGAAATTTCTTCCAAGTGCTTGCCAACAATCAACATGTCATCCACATACAAAATAAGGATCAGCCAACTGCCATCCTTAGCCTTCTTTGTATATAGACAGTGATCGAACTCACTACGTTTGTAGCCTTGAGAAAGCATAAACTTGTGGAATTTATGGTACCATGCCATCGGTGATTGTTTTAAGCCATAAAGACTCTTTAACAACCGGCATACCCAATCTTCCTTGCCTTTCTCAACAAACCCTTCTGGCTGTTGCATGTAAATTTCCACATCTAAATCACCATGCAAGAACGCTGTCTTGACATCCATTTGGTGCAACACCAAATCTAATATGGCAACCAATGCAAGAAAGCATCTCAACATAGTCATCTTGACCACCGGAGAGAAGACTTCATCAAAGTCAATGCCTTGTTTTTGCTTAAAGCCCTTGGCAACAAGCCTTGCTTTGTACTTTGGCCGACTATCATGAGCGGTGATCTTATACCTGTAAACCCATTTACAAGGTAGAGCCTTTTTGCCCTGTGGTAATTTAACTAGCTTCCATGTCTTGTTTTTATGCAGAGCTGTCATCTCTGACTGCATGGCCAATTGCCAATTCCCGGAGTCCTTCATTTGCACTGGTTCCTTGTAACATGAAGGCTCATTGCAATCAGTCAACATGACATAGTTCATAGATGGAACAAACCTATCAGGAGGTCGGGTGACACGTCCAGATCTACGCACAATAGGTGGCTTAGGCTCAGCCACAACTTGTGGTTCCACTCTATCCTGTCCTTGCTCCTCTTGAGCCCTGATATTTCTTCTTGCACGTGCAGGTCCATCTTCTTGGAAGACAACTCTTCGAATCTCCTCAACCCTCTCTGGTTTAGAATGATATTTGGATTCATTAAAGTAAACATCATTGCTGCGGACAACCCTTCTGGATTCGGGATCCCAAAGTCTGTACCCCATCTCACCAGCATTACCATAGCCTAGAAAGATGCACTTTCTACTCTTTGGCTCAAGTTTGTTCCTAAATTCCTTTGGAACGTGAGTATATGCCTCACAGCCAAAGACTCTGAGATGCTTGTATGAGGGCATTTTGCCTGACCATACCATCTCTGGCACTGAATCCTTCTGCAAAACCTTGCTAGGAGATGTATTTACAAAATGAACAGTTGTTGATACAACTTCAGCCCAAAACCCATTTGGCAGCTGTGCATTAGACAACATACTTCTGACCTTCTCTTGTATGGTCCTATTCATCGTCTCAGCAACACCATTTTGAGGAGGATTGTAAGGAGCAGTAAGTTCACGTTTTATACCTTTTGACTCACAAAAGTCCTGAAAGGCCTTTGAAACATACTCTCCACCATTGTCAGTGCATAAGCATTTAAGCTTCTTGCCACTCTGATTCTCCACAAGTTTCACAAACGTTTTGAAAACACTCAACGCTTCATCCTTGTGCTTGAGAAAGTAAACCCATACTTTCCTCGAGTAATCATCTATAAATGTCATAAAGTAAGAAGCTCCCCCTAGAGATAGGTTAGCCATAGGTCCACACAAATCACTATGAACAAGTGCCAACTGTGTATCTCTTCTATTGCTTCTATGCTTATGTGGCTGCTGTGTTTGCTTACCATACATACAATGTTCACAGAATTCAAAATCATTAAATGAAAAGCCAGGCAAATAACTAGAACGAGACAAGATTTCCATTCCCTTCTTGGACATATGTCCTAACCGGCTATGCCACAAAGAAACATTTGGCTGCTCGGTTACATTGATTACATTTTTAGAGACATTTGATACATAGATCATGTAAAGTCCTACAGACTTTACTCCATGTGCTACTGTCATAGAACCCTTGGATATCGTCCACATGTTCTGTCCAAAAGTGGTGACGTAGCCAGCATCATCAAGTAAACCTGTGCTGATCAATCTCTTTGTAATTGCGGGAACATGTCTCACATTCTTCAGCGTGAAAGAAGAGCCATTCTGAAACTTCAATTGAACATCTCCAACACCTAAGATCTCACATGTCTGCCCATTGCCTAGCCGAACATGATCTTTAGTGGTCACATAAGAAGTAAACCACTCCTTGTTTGGAGACACATGAAGTGATGCCCCTGAGTCTATAATCCAGTCACTCAGTGCATTTCCATCAGATGCTGTAAGAAGAACTGAGTCCATTGTATTCTTCAAGAAGTAGATGTCTCCTGACACTAGACTGTCATCCTCTGCAACAATGTTTGTCACATTTATTTCTTGAATCTTCACTGTGGACTTGTTCTTCTCACCATGGTCTTCAGCTTTCTCTTTGACTTTTTCTGCTTTCCATTCTCTGCAGTCTCTTTTCATGTGACCGTTCTTGCCACAATGGTAGAATTCTATGTCACTCTTGCCTTTAGCACTGCGGGACTTGCTGCGAGACTGATTCCTCTTTCCACCTTTGTACTTTTCTTTGGTCCTTCCCCTGACAACTAAGGTTGTTCCTTTTCCTTTGTCCATTGTCTTTCTATTGGTTTCTTCAGTAAGGAGACTTCCTTCTACACCTGCTATGTTCATACCATCTGGAGGTGCAAAATTACTCAAAGCTGTGCGAAAAGTGTCCCAACTTTCCGGCAATGTGATCAACAGGAACATAGCTCTAACAGGTTCATCAAACTTGACACCTTGAGCTGACAACTGACTATAGATTGTGTTGAATTCATTCCGATGATTGGACATAGGTGTCCCTTCTTTCATCTTCAAGTCAACAAGCTTCTTAAGCCAGTATACCTGTGAAGCTGCACTCTGCTTCTCATAAAGATCACTCAGCTTTAACCATGCTTGATAAGCCGACATATCGTCTGCTACATTGAAGTAAACGCTTTCTGCCAAAGTCAGCATAATGGTAGAAAGTGCCAATCATCCATTTCGCTCCATTCATCTTCATCCATATCTTCTGGTTTTATCCCCTTGAGCTTTATAGGTTTTATCTGCTTCTTTTGTACCAACACGTGCCAAATCTGCTTCTTCCACAATGGGAAATTGGTTCCATCCAGCTTCTTGATATTGTAAAGAGCAGTGTCCTGTGATCTAGCCATACCTACGCTTCACAATGGTTTACTTTCCTGGGAAAAATTCGGCAGAGTTTCCCCTGTAAACTGACCTCTGAACCAATATCAACCTGTCAAATGAACCAAGAAAGCTTCAGATTCTGCAGAAATTTTGGCAGAGTCTCCTTTGTAAAATGGCTCTGGTGTACTAAAAACAGACCAAAAAATAGCTCAAAAAACACTGTCTCTCTGACACTGTAAGCTGCGGGTAAACCTGTCCTGCAACTGTACTGTCTCTCACTGTCCTGTCACTGTCCTGTAAGCATAGACTGCGACAATGCCTCAACGGCAGTAAAGCAAAGATGCAATCCCAACTGTCTAACTCACAGTCAATATATCCTAGCTGCCTATCTAAGGGTGCTCGAGGGATCGCTCCAAGACCTGTATCACCGAAAGGATCTCAACATTCGAGAATCCCCCAGCTCAATAAAACCTCACTCGACCCTCAACAAAGGCTGCAGTAAATTTGACAGTACATAGACTTCCCACAAAGTCATACATCCAAAAATTTCCCACTGTATGCTGTTACCGCTGCGGCGGTTGTTTGCTGCGTGACTCACAGCCACCAAACCCTCAACAAACATACATCATCTCTGACAATACATCCCATGTGGAAGTACCTGCAATGTCAGGATGAAATCTGGAATATCAAGCAGCAAACACAAGCTACCTGATGAACCAGTGGATGTCGCCTACAGTCTGTGTGTAGATGCGCCCGTGTCGTATGTGACACGCCTCTAAGAACTGTGAGCCGTCCTTCGATGTGTAGACAGCCACAAATCAACACTCTGGGAGTGTCGATATCCTCAGCACCTGCAGTCGTAGGCCGAAAACCCTGAATTTGCAGAGTCGGATCTGCACCCGCCGAGACCAGGTAGTCGAAAATGGCCTGCGCAGACCTTTGTCGAAGCCGAACGGTGGCCGAGATGACCTCAGAATGAAATTCTGACAATACCAAGTCCTTCGGGCTTATCCACGAGATTTGGGGCCGTGTCTTCGCCTGTCCAATTTCACTCCAATCTGAGTTGGTGACTCTAGCCTCCTGCAGCGCTGCCCCGAGCCTCGATCTGAGCTCTGATACCAGTTGAAGGAGTACGAGCGGAAGTGCGACGCGAGAGAGAGTGCGAGAAGAAGAGCACGAGGATACGGTGAACTCGCTCTACTGTAATGTGTAGAGCATAGTGAGTTCTTATTAGGTTTTTACAAAAGAACATGTGTACATACCTGGCGACCCGCCCACTTACCTGGGCGACCACATTGGGCTTTATACCCCAACACCACCATATGTGAAACTTAGCAAACAAGATTGTCCTGTGTTTGAGGAAGAACATGCTGAAATGGATAAGATTCCATATGTGTCTGCAGTGGGTAGTTTGATGTATGCAATTATTGCTACTCGCCCAGACATTGCATTTGTAGTGGGAGTAGTAAGTAGATACATGTCCAACCCAGGCAAGAAACATTGGGAGGCAGTGAAAGGAATATTGAGATACCTGAAAGCTACAAAGAGTATGCGTATATGCTATGGGAGTCAGGAGCTAAGTGTAAAGGGTTTTACAGACTCAGATTATGCAGGTGACTTAGACAACCGAAGGTCTACGTCAGGGTATGTCTTTACATTGGCTGGTGGAGTAGTATCATGGGGTTCTAGATTACAAGATTGTGTTACTCAGTCTACTACAGAGGCATGCAAAGAATCAATTTGGCTTAATCGACTAGTAACAGATTTGGGAATCAAAGAAGAGATGCCTGTGTTATATTGTGATAGTCAAAGTGCTATACAATTGGCTCGCAATCCAGTTTATCACTCAAAGACAAAGCATGTGGATGTGAAGTATCATTTCATCAGGGAAATGCTCGAGGATAAGCAACTTCAGCTTGTCAAAGTTCACACCATAGAAAGTCCTGCTGATCTACTTACAAAAGGACTTCCCTCAGAGATCTTTGCGCATTTTCGCAAGCAGTTAGGTGTAGGATAGTACATCACTTCTCTACATCTCTTGTATATTAGCTTGTATAGTAGCTTCTCTCACACTTAAAGTACCACATTGGACTTTAAGTGGGAGGTTGTTGGGGTATAAAGCCCAATGTGGTCGCCTAGGTAAGTGGGCGGGCCGCCAGGTATGTACACATATTCTTTTGTAAAAACCTAATAAGAACTCACTATGCTCTACACATTACAGTAGAGCGAGTTCACCATATCGTCGTGCTCTTCTTCTCGCACTCTCTCTCGCGTCGCACTTCCGCTCGTACTCCTTCAAGGTGTCCCACTTTTTCTTTTGCCCAACAATGTTAACCATGCTATAGGTCAAGACCTTGTGCTAATCATGTTGACACATAAAATTGAAGGGCTCTCAGTTCTTCCATTATATGATCTCCATGCAAGAGATGTGGTAACCGAGAATGATGGTTTTGAATTTGACAATGACATGATCCGAGAGCCATTCTTAGAGACAACATGGATGCTAGATGGCCTTGGAGCACCATTTCGTCTTGGAGTGGAGAAGAGCAAGTTCTTTGCTCGGTAAGTCCAGGAGTGGAATTCTTTGCTCGATAGTTTTCATTGCAATGTGCACTAATGTTTGTGTTTCTCCAAATAGGTGGTTGTTGGGTACCTTCACAAAGGTTGGCAACACAATTTTGGATTGTCTTGTTGGATGCGATGCCTTGATGATGGAGTGCGAGTGTCTACAACGACATAGCATTGAGTGAGATTGCAAATTCTTTCTGGCACATGCTCAACCGCAACAACATCTTCCTAGTGGTATAGGATCGACTCTTCATGTGGATGAGGTATCACATTTAACACATTCATAGCCAACTCCATCACCTTTACCATGTCACCAGGAGTCGAGTGTGCCTTCTGCTCCACCCCCGAGTAGATCACCACATGTAGTTCTAAGTTGGCCAAGCCAACTGCGCTATAGGCCACTATTTTCCTCCTATGCAATGGCACAACCACCACAAGAACTGCACTCCTCGTAAGGCGCTCATTTTGGTCCAGATTTAGCTTGCATCTCATTGGTTTGGCACTTGTTTGAGAGCATGTCCTATGGTTTTGTAGTGGTAATTTCACATTTTGGATATACATTGTGTTGTGGATATTGCCATTGTACCTCACTATGTAGTGGATTTGGCTTTTGCAAGTATCCGACTTTGCTCTTTTGCTCTTCAATGTTGACTAGTGCACCACCATCCAAAATCACCCTTGATAGTGGATCCCACTATTTCCTAATCTTGTAGTGAATCTGGATGAATGGTAGTTGGTCATCTTTATTAAGATAAGTCTACTACCATTGCTTCTGATTCTCTCTTTCTCTACCTTTTAATGAAACTAGCCGCTTCAAGTAACATTCTTCTGATATCATCGAGTTCAATATCAACTTCTAGATTTGCTCACAGAATTTGACATATATTTGGTCTTGTTTATTCCTAGAACTGCATCTAAATTGGATGACCTCCCCTCTGGAAAACTGCCTTCATGGTGTCATGCCTTTGCTGGCCCGTCTCTTAGCTAATGGATCCTTTTGTGGAGATTCAAATTGTCATTGCTGAATATTTTTTGTCTCCTAGTCCCATTAATCAGCTTCGGCCAAGTCCACCTTGACTTGTTGTATCTCTTTCTCAATGTACTCCTCTGAGCCTTCTATTAGTTTTTTGCTTTCTACTCTAGCATTATTCTTACCAAATTCCACAAATAAAATTCCCTTTTCTAGAACTTCCAAAGCTTTATGAAAAAACCTTTTGGATAGTTTTGGCATCCCAAAATTGTGGCCTTTTTGGCATCAACTTCTCCGGATCCTGAGTGATCTAGGCTACCAGATGCCCTCTACTCTTGCCACTCATCTATTTTGTTGGCCTTTCCCTTGTCCATCCAAAAAGGTCTTTGTTTCTCCCACTTTTAAGCCTTATTGCTTTGCCTCGTTTGATTGGGTAGCTCATCTGGTAACTCTTTGATGATAACTCCAACACTCCTAGTGATCACACACACTAGAACTGGCTCTGTCACCTTACCCTTGGCCACATCAGCTTTCAAATTATCTAGAGATTGCATTGCAAAGTATCCATATTCTCCACAAGTATAGCAATTGAAGTTACATTTGGTAAAATCAGCTCTACCCCTACCTCTACCAGAAAAATTTCGATAGCATCCTCTTCCAGTCATATTGTTGGTGTTGGCTCCATTGTCCATGTTCTCTGGCATCCGTTCTTGCTTGACTAGTTTTGGATTCACTATAGATATCATGGAATGTGCGCTTATGTCGCATGTGTCAATGCAAGGAACTTGTCGATACACTGTGTGCGAGCCACAAATGGCTCCAAGCACACAACAAGCCTAAACTAGTAAGCTCAAAGAAGGCGATGGTGTGTCACTCACTGCTCTACGCTTGCTTCGTGGAGGATTCCTCGCCGCGAAGAAGAAGGAGCCGCCGCTTCGCCGCGCTCAACCGCTTCGCCACTGCCGTGCCATCGTTGCAATGCTCGATTGCACACTCTCTCTCTCTCTCTCTCTCATGCATACACACACACACACACACAAGGAGATGAAGAAGAAGAAGATGGAGATGGAGCAAGAGCACTCTTCTATTGCACAAATGAGAGAATGAGTGAATTTTAGGTTTAGTTGACTTTTATATGAGCTCGTCCCATTCACACTTGGGTGCCCATGCTTAGCCAACTAATCCCTTGAATGTTCCAGTTAGAGTGCGCCTCTCATCGGCGATCACTCTTACCCTTTTCCTATTGGACCGACAAGCCCGATACCTGACTCTACCAAATAAATAATACAATGTCTGTCGTAGGTTACAACGTCCGTCGTAGGTGATAGGGTGTCCGTGAGCCGTGAGGGTTAACATGCCCCCCTTCCTGATGTAGATTCCGTCCTCGGAAGCTATTGAGTTGAAGCTCGTTCGTCGAGGTGGAAGACCGTTTAAGATGAATGTCCTTAGCCTTCTTCAGTCACTGCAAAATCAAACAACATTGGCACAGTAATTGCTTTCTCATAAGCGATTAAAAAGCATATGCAGTTTTAGGCAGACAAATTGATTGGTAACAGAATTTTAAACAATTTGTCAGCAATAAACATTAAATTGCAATATAATCAAATGCATAAACAGATGTAAAGGTAAAAAATTAAACAAGTATGGGGTCGCTAATTTCACGGTCGAAAGGCACTAGAGATCGACTATTAATACCATGGGTAAGCTTCTTAATTTTCTCTGGTTAATTAAGTTGTTTAATCGCGAGAGCCAAGTATTTCATGTTCGAGGGCTGACTAGAGGCTATACCTAGAAGACCTTGTAGTTAAGCTACGATAAAAGGAATTTCTCATGAAATCATCGCTTGACGGATTACCTTTTCTTTGACCCCCCAAAGTCTTTTCACAGTGATTCAATTTTGATGTGCGTGCTTATTTTGTATGCCTTGGGTTTTTTGCTTTTCAAGGAAAAGCGCCCACACTGGGAACCTCTAGGGCTCTAGTACCATAGGCGATACATGTGAGTTTTTGTTTGTTCATTTTCAATATTTTAATTTTGTAACTTTGGGGGGTCATATAACACTGTTACCCTCCCCAGGCTCATCACATTAGTAAACTCCCTTTATAATACTTAAGCTAAAGGTCAATAGGGTCAAGCCCACTAGAAAGCCCTAGTACATTTCACACAATGCTGCCTAAATCGGATTAAGAACCTAAGTAACCATTGATTATTAGGAAGGCATTCCCCATGGTATTAAGAGAAGATCTCTAACACCTAGCTTGGTCAAACTAGCTTAGTCGGACTGCTTGATTTTTAAATCTAGACAAGTGATTATGAAAAAAAATTACATTGAATTTAATGTTTGATACTAAGCAAATGTGATGGATATTATGCTACCAATCACAATCAAAGCATACAATCATAGATGCAAAAAAGATTAGGGGCAATGCTAATGGACAAGAAACACTTGTTTGTGTTGATGGTCGTGCTTGATTTGAAGAGTGAGTCGAGATAAAGATTCCATGAAGGTCCAAATCCTAACAACAGCAACACGCTCCTGTACACACTAGGAAACACAAGGAATACCTCCAGGAGGCACATCAGTGGGAAAAGGTACCAACACTTATTGAACACAACAAAAAACATAAGGAACCCTAACCTAATTATTTGCACTCCCCCTAGAGAGTCAAGGGAATAGGATATTGTAGAGATTGGGGGGAAACCCTAAGGCTAAACCCCTATCCTCAGCGTCGAGATAAACAAAGTCATCATCCATGAGACCATATGTGCCATCCGTGTAGTCATGTAAATCTTCTTCTTCATCATAGGTACCCATGTTTACTAAGAAGGTCACTAGACGCCTATAGTCATCTTGGTCAAAAGGATAGGCTTGTGCAATAGGAGAAACGCTCTCTACTAAGTATGGATCAGTCATGGTCAAGAGACGTATCAGCCACTCTAACTCCTCAAAATTCCTCACATGCTAGCGTACTTACCAAATCCCATTCACATGCAAGCACCGGAAAGACCATGTGAAACATTTGTGAAAAGTAATGAGGGTACCTCTCACCCAAGGCAGGAGTGGATGACTCTAGCGTACTAGCCATATCTGTACACGCAAATAGATGATGGTTAGAGTGCAAATATTACAAGGGTCGTGTTCTTGTGCATAATGTGTTTTTATGATTTTGTGTTATGGCTCTTGCTCTTTTACTTTTTTATGTTGTTTTTGTGAGTATAAGGCTTTATATATACATTCCCTAAGATTGGAGATTAAGAGGTCAGGGAGAAAGGTTGAGAGGGAAGCAAGTGAATGATGGATGTCAACAAACACTCCCCCCTTCCTTGGGTAGATCATACCGTTTGAAATGATGTCGTCACCCTTTGAAACCAGTTGTTCCAAGTTGTTATAGGTGAAGGCTTTAACCAATAGTTTTCGACCGCTCTATGCGTTTCATCTAGTTGCAAGGGTGGTATGGTACTCTCCCATGATTTTATTTGCAACATCGTTGTAGGTGGTGAACTTACAACGGGAGGTGTAAACTCTTTCTTGCTTGTATGGATTTGTACAATGGTAGGTGGAGGTTGTGTCGAAGCTTCTATTTCCGTATAGGAACTACATGAAGAGCAAGAAGCTTCATTTGCTTTCCCTGTTCCTGAGCTAGGTGGAACAAATCGTTCTTTCTTTGGTACCCAAACTAGCTCTCGAGCAGGTGTGTCGCATTCCGTGATTTTTTCCTTTCCATGATCTTCAATTTGTTTTGGAGCCATAGGATTAAGCTCACATAGGCCCGGTGACAAGTAAGAGCACAATTTACGTTTTGGCACCCATATTTGATCATTCCTTCATAGTAGCCTTGGGCTTCCAATAGTTTTTTAGGAATCCAACGCAACATTTCTTTACATTTCTTGGGCGAATGGGACGTCTCTTACCAGGCTGTTGTCTTTTAGCATTGGCTATGGTTGCTAAAGAAGCTTTAGGGACCCACTTGTATGTTTTCTTTCTTATATTGGGATGGGTCTTGTGTGTCTCAAGCTTTATTTCAACTACATCAGTTGAAGCTCTAGAGACTTGGGCTATGGGGACATATGGTTCAACCTCTTGGACATGCAATGTTTTGGGTTTTATTTCCTTAAGAGGCAATATCTCAGGGACTATGGCTTGCGTGGCAGGGCTAAGAGTTGGTTTCTGTGTTGTGACACCCCCTGTCCCCCAATCAATAGTGCATTTGGTGGCTATCATCCACGTGCGTCCTAGGTTTATATTACCCTCCATAGTTCCAACAGGCATGACCAAAAAGTCTTGAGCTACAACCCCATTGTCATAACGGACAGAAGTGTGCCAGATTCCAAAAACTGCAGTTTTTTTCTTGTTGACACTCTTGACTTGGATAATACTCTCAGATAGAGGTGGCTTCCCTAACTGACACCACACCCCATATGATAGCAGATTATATTTAGCACCCGTGTCTAATAAGGCGTTATATAGCACTTTTCCATAGGTGCTGTTTAGCTCAATAGGGTATCGTAGAGGTGTGTCAGAGTCCAACCAATCCTCGTCGATTTCAACGTGGAATGCATGTGTGACTCCAAGGTTAGCCTCTCGTTTTCGTCTTATACGTTGTTGTCGCTCCTTAGCCTCAGCTTGAGCTTGTATCTTCTTCAATTCTATTTGTGTCTTGGCTGCCTTTTTTGTATGGATGGCACGCAACTCCTCTTGGCTTAAAGGATCATAGTATCTTTTAAATTTGCTCCCGTTGAGGAATCCAATGGTTTCAACTCCATCAAGAGTCTCCACACGAATGGTTCCTTGTGGGGTGATCTCACATACTCTATATGGTCCTTTTCCCGCATATTTCTTTTCGTTACGCACTCCATACATAAGGACTTTATCACCAACATTGATATCTTTGTTCTTTAGATGACGGTCAAACCATTTCTTCCTCCTATCTTTCTCCACAAGTGCATTTTGCACAGCTAATTGCCTCTCTTCATCTAGCCTTTCAAGGACATATAATTGCTCAACTAAGGGGTTACCATCCCAACCTTCTTGAGAAGCTACTCGAAGACTAGGAACGACAAACTCCCATGGCATAACCGCTTCTTGGCCATACACCATCTTGAATGGTGTGTAGTTAATGGCAACTTTATACGCAGTACGATAAGCCCATAGAGCTGATGTAAGCTTTAAATCCCAATCTGTGCAATGAGCTTCCACCGTTTTGGTTAAGATAGAGATTAAGGTCTTATTGGTGCTCTCAACTTGGCCATTTGCTTGTGGATAATAAGGTGTGGATTTATGGTGAGCTATCATAAAGTTGGTAGTGAGTTCTTTTATTACTCCATTTATAAAATGAGTACCATTGTCACTCACAATCTCAAAGGGACAACCAAATCTTGCAATAATGTTCTCAAAGAGAAACTTGGCAGTTGACCTTGCATCGGCCTTACGTGTCGCCCTGGCTTCCGCCCACTTTGTCACATACTCAGTGGCAATGATAATATATCAAGATTGAGTGCTACGAGTTGCCGGACTAATTGGGCCTACAAAGTCCAAACCCCATTTTTCAAATGGTTGAGTCACTTTAACAGGATGTAAGGGCATCCTATCCTTTTGTTGTGTGATCTTGTAACGTTGGCATTCATCACATCCTTTTGCAAAAAGTGATGCATCCTTAAATAAGTTTGGCCACCAATAACCTGATTGCAACACCTTTCTAGCTATTAGTTCCCCTGAGAAATGTCCTCCGGCTATACCCATGTGGGCTTCTTGCATTATGTATAAATACTCATCCTCACGGGCACAACGTCTAAGAATATCATCCTTTCCTAGCTTGTAGAGAGTTCCACCAATGAGAGAGTAAGGTTCGCATTCTTTTAACAGTTTTTGAGCTATGTCTTTACGAAGCTCTTTGGGTGGAAAACTATTAACTAGAAAGTTCACGATCTTCTCACTCCATTCAGGTATGGTTTCGACTAGGAATAGAGAAGTATCGGGCAACTCATCATCGACTCCAGTAGGGGCTTCACCATTGGGTATGCGAGACAAATGATCTGCCATGACATGTCTTTTACCAGGTCTCACCACAACGGTAAAATCAAACTCAAGGAGAATTAACAACCATCGTGTAATTCTTCCCGTGGAACGAGGTTTATTTACTGGATACAACAAGGCTTGATGATCAACATAGAACACAAACTTGTTGGCTAGAAGGTAGTAGCGAAATTTCTTCACTGCATAAATCATACCTAAACCTTCTCGCTCTGTAGTGGTGTAGTTTCTTTCGGCATCATTCAATTGACGACTTGCAAAGCTAATGGGGTAGTCCAGTTTATGTTCTCTTGGTTGAGCTAGAACACACCCAATAGCAAAGTTTGATGCATCAATATGCACATGAAAAATTACATTCCAATCGGGCACTCGTAGAATATGAGCGCTAGTCAAGGTCTTTTTCAATGACTCATAAGCATGGTCATAGTCCGTAGTCCATTGGAACTCAATAAGAAGCTTGTACAAAGGACGAGCTATCTCGGCAAAGTTTAAAATAAACCGTCGGTAATAACCAACATGGCCCATGAACCTTTAAACTCCTTTATAGTTTGTAGGTGGTGGCAATTCAGCAATGGCTTTAATTTTGCTCTCATCCGTGGAAATCCCATTTTTGGACACTATTTGCCCTAAAATGACTCCATGTTTAACCCAAAATTGGCATTTGAAAGGGTTTAAGGAGATGCGATACAATCTACACTTCTCAAACACTTTTCGTAAGCATGATAGATGTTCTTTCCAAGAGGAATAAACACAAAGGTCATCTAAGAAAGCTTCACAAAACTCCCTCAAATATTCTCTAAAAACAGTGTTTATTAATCTTTGAAAGGTACCCGGGGCATTGGTTAAGCCAAAAGCCATAACACGAAATGCGAACACTCCAAATTCGGTTATAAAGGCTGTTTTAGCTTGGTCCTCCAACGCAATTGTGATTTGATTGTAGTCAGAGTACCCATCTAAAAAGCTATAAGCTTCCTTCCCTGCAACTCTTTCAAGCACATGTTCTGAATATGGCAAGGGGTAATGGTCCCTCCTAGTGGCGGCATTGACCTTCTTGAGATCCACGCACACTCTGAGTTTCCCATTCTTTTTTGGCACAATCACTATTGGTGACACCCATGCTGAGTGCTCAATAGGGTATATGAATCCGCATTCCACAAGCTTTTCAATCTCTTCTTGAACGATTTTTGCATATTTAGGATTCATTGGGTAGGGTCGTTGCTGAACTGGTTTAGCCATGCTATTCATAGGGATTGTGTGTTGCACCACGGAAGGTGGAACACCTTTCATATCATGATAAGTCCAGGCAAATATATCCTTGAATTCCTTGAGAAGTTCTTTAAGTACACACTCCTCAGTCTCGGTCAGATCTTGGGCAATGAAAACAGGTTTAGACTCTTCTCCTGGGTCTCCTAACTCTATTTCCTTAACTATCGCTGGACCGTCATAGACTCCATTGCTCCCATCGATAGGTTTTCTTTGAGCTTTTAAATACACAACCTTACGTTCCTCTGTGGTATAGGATTTGAAATGTTCAGGTGCAGGGTGTAAGTCTGTGGAGTCCTGTTGTTCTGTGGACTGTGATTTAACTTCTGATTCGTTTTGTTGTTGAGCTAACTCTCGATTTTGTCGTCTCCTTATGGTACGGCTCAACCTTGGCTTCTCTGTAGCCTCTAGTTGTGCGATGTCAATGGGTTGTGGACTACACCACATAAAGCTTTGAAGGTATTCACCCCAGTTATCTACCAACTTTCGATGAGCATCACATGTCCCTATATAATTAAGCCATTTTGCGGTAGATTTCTTTTCATTTATTCTAGCACGCACATTTGCTCGATATCATTGCCTCTTATATCTCTTACTCTTCTTGTTTAATTCTCGATTACGGTCGATTTCTAGTGAAGACTCACTAGATGAATCACTACTTGTGTCTTCTGCTCCCTTGGATAGATTATCATCTAGGTTACCACTGGGCCCTGAATGGTTTGTCCCCACATTTGCACTAAGATTTAACTTAGATTCTTTGTCCTCAGAGTCAATTTCAACTGATGATTCTGACCCCAAATCGTGTGGCCTGTAGTCTTGTGAGGCGCTACTGGTTTCAATGCCAGTCAAACTTTCATCTTGTAGATCATCAGAAGCTATATGCATTGCTTCTAGCATGTTTAAGGGTACAAGTGGTGGTATTTCATCCCCCTCAGGTGTTACCCAGGTCGTCCCCCTATTTCCCCAAGTGTCTATGGTTGCTGTTAGGTGGACCCAATCCACATTGTCAGACTCAGTCATCCAAGGCAGTACATCCATATAAGGAGAATCTTCCCCAACATCAGTGTTCGCTTTACACGTGTAACAATACTGCAATGGGGCCGAGTGAACTGTGGTGTCAGATCTATGATCAATTATAAACCTGTTTCCTAGAGGATGTGCTCGACCCATCACAAGATCCACTCGAATGACAGAATCTTGGAACTGCAAGTAGACATGGTTTTTAGACCAGTCATGCACCATTTTTGCTTCCCTCATGAAAGGACGTCCTAAGATCATCTCCGATGCCATAGTGTGTTTGGAGAAATCCATAACAATAAAGGTAATCCTCATTTTATGTCCAAAGACCTTGATCTTAAGATCTTCTAGCATCCCAATAGGTTTAACAATAGACCCATTGGCCATCTTCACTACTATGGTTGTGGTCGCAAGGTGAGGTCTTCCCATAGTTTCCTAGCAATTTTTAGTCACAATGCTAACCTCAGCGCCACCATCAAGGATTCCCTTCACAGTTAATCCCTTAGTAGTGATTGGTATAGTCGCATTGGATTCATCACCCTCAAAGTATTGTCCCAACTTGTTAACAGGTATTTCTATAACAAGGTTCTCATCTAGGTTGGGTTGTGGATCTATGTGTTCCTCCTCTATTGGCATCTCCCCAGCTCCATCCATCTGTGCAAATTGTGGTAGCCCAAACTTCAGTTCTCCATTGAGGAAGGCTCGAAGAGCTGAGACTAGCTCGGGGTCTTTATATAGTTTGGACATAATGGTGGTCCTAACTTCTGAAGACATGAAATCCATCAATTTGGCAATGTTTAACGGCATCTTTTGGCCTTGAGTCCCTTGACGTGGGGAAGATGGGATCTCCATTTCTTCGATAGGATCAGGTAGTCCCTCTGTAAACATTCTTTCCATCAAGAAGTGAGTACGCCCACTTTCCCATGACTTTAAGTCACTTTCTTCTTGGATGACACTAGGTATGTCCAAGGGTCTATGGACTTGGTGAAGTTGTTGTTGCGTAGGGAACACGGTGTCTGTAATCTGGATCTTCCTAGGTGCTGGTTCTAGATCCCTTTGGGTATCTTCTACCAAAATCCTGAATTGCTTGACTCGCTCGATCTCCTCTGTAGGGTTTGGATAAGTTCCTATCTTCTTTTTGGATCCTGGCCATTGTGGCTCATGAAGATCTTCCTTGTTGGTTTCTATGTTAGTGGTCATTTTGGTCTCCATGGTTTCACCTGAATCAGAATCTTCTTCAACGTCGTTCATATATACGGGGTCGTCACCAGTCCCTATGTTGGTCTTTGAACTGGGGTCTGACGTCGCTGCTTTTTGCGATCTCTTTCTTCGTGTTTTCTTCTTTTTCTGAGATTGGGTAATTGATGCCGTGTCTCTTTCCTCAAGAATATAATTTGGTTTTTGGAGCATCGATGGTGTGAGTACGTTTACTGGTACCACGGGTGTACTTGGTGATGGCTCCTCAGTAACTTCAATCAAGTTTAATGGCGTGATCTTCGGTGCATTTGGATTATTTGGACATTGGGCAATCAAATGATCTATGTCACATCAATTACACATGAGTATCGGCATTGTAGACGTGCTCGCTTGATTGGTTTGCATTAGTGTGGCGTTATTTTGTAGCCTAATAGGACACTCGGCTACACGATGTGGACCTCCACACTCATAGCATTGAAGAGGTGGTCTCTTAGAAGTGTAATTGATATTTTGGCCTCTTGCCGCAAGAGCAGCTACTTGATATACAGGTTTGACTTGTCCCCAATAGTCCTCCACGTAGTATTGTGGACTTTCTTCAAGCACATCCATCCCATATGCAATAGTAGGATCTATATCTTCCTCACAGCCTTCCAAACAAGAAATAGATGACTCACAACCCACTTGATTCACAGAAGTGATTCTCGGATGTGGTGGTTGCGGTCCTAGCACTGGAGGTGGTAAGGGTGTTGTTTGAACAACATTTTGGGCCCTAGGGACCATGTGTTGTGCTGTTTGTTCAAGAGGTGGGGCTGGCATCAATGCAGGCACTCGAGGTGTGTCTGTCCATGCTAAGGTTGGTCTATTGGCCATCGCGCGCTTAAATACTATGCAATTCTTAGCTTAATGACCATACCTTCCACATGCATTGCAGTTCCCACTGAATTTTACTCTAAAAGTAGGGCATTCACTGGTACTATGCGGTCCATAGCATACTGAGCACCATTGTTGATCCCTTCTTGGATACATATGATTGTTTTGCGGAGCAAGATTGCCTCTAAGACTCTCTTGAATAGCCTTGGTGAAATCTGCTAAAGTCATCTCAGATATCTTTGGCTCCTTAGCAATAGGCTTTAGAGTCATTGGCTGATGCCCCGATGCTTGTGAACTAATAGATTTAGACTCAACAAACACTCTTTCTCCTTGAATCATTAAATTATCCTCCAATTGGATCGCATTGGTGGTGACTGCTTCCCAAGTGGTGATACCTCTAATGACTAGGCCATTGTTGATATCCTTATGCCGTAATCCCCTAATGAATCTATCAAGCAATTGGTTATTGTTGAAGCGCTCATTTGGATTACAATGAGAATTCAAATGCTTCAAGCGACTTATAAAGTCTCTTACCGACTCTCCTTCCTCTCGTTGGGATTTCTGGAGCTGAGAGGCAACACCCCAAAGCACACCCTCTCGTATGTATTCTTTTAATAATAGTCTCCTAAGAGTAGGGTAAATCGTTTTTTCTTCCACCCTTAGGGTTCTATACCAATCCCCAACCTTTCCACTTAAGGTTAAGCTTAAAGCATTGCTCTTATGTAGATCATTGTGTTCTCCTAGAGAATCACATATTTGTTCAAACACTTCGATATGCTTTCTCACATCCCCGTCTCCACTAAATTTTTGTGTGAGCTTGGCTATTTGTACTGCCTTACTTCTAGGCTCTCTATCAGACGTGTTACGCATATTCTCAGCAATAGATCGACCAATAGCTTGAGCAAATGTTGCCAAGTCACCTAAGTGAGCAGGCACCATGGGTGGAGGTGCTCCAGAGACTACATGTGGAGTAGGTATTGGCATCGGGCTTGGTGCATAGGAAGCCCTTGGGTTCCACGTTTGGTATGATGTTGTGCCATATGGTGGTCCATAGTTCATATGGGTGGCCCTAGGCATAGCAGACGTTGGATGTAACATGCTAATGCTAGCCGGTATAGTCCAATGGAAATAAGAACTTGGGTGTTGTGGTTGTGGAGCATAGGTAGTTGAGACAATGGGAGGAGTAGAGACTACATGAGTACGATGACCCATAGGTGCATACGATTGGTACACACTTGTAGGTACTATTGCAGGCATTGAGCTACCATGTAGCGGTGCTTTACTAACAAATGAGGTCCATGGCATGTTTCTTGGCATGCCCATCATTGGGGTAGGCATGGTAGCTGTGGTGTCATCAAGGGAAAGATGAGCTAGACTTGGAAAGGTGAAGCTATCACTTGTGGGCTCAGATTGCACTGAGACCCCTGGAGAAACAACATATGGGGGATCCATCGGACTTACCGAGGGAGTCTCCATTTGTGATAAGGTCGGTTGTTTAGCCTTCCCTGTATCCAAGAATCTCATGAGACCCGTTGAATGCATGTTGATCCCCCTGTTCTGTCTCTCTAACTCGATAACCCTATGGATGACCTCACAAACTCTTTGTTGTTGATCCTCCACACTAGTAGCACCCATTGTGGATTGTAGGACATCTAACCAACCCACGTGATAGGTGGGACCTGTGTATAGGTCGGTCAGAGTCTCTGTTTGTAATCCATACTCCCAGTTCTCATTTAAGAACACTCCATCTAGGATTGAGGTGCTAGGGGTGTCGTTTGAGCTAGATGCAATGTTGCTTTCTAGGGGTTGGCCCTTAGCGGTTGCTAAATCAGGAGCACTTGATTGCTCTCTTAGCAAGGATATTGACATAGGAGCTTTCACTTTTAACTCTCTTCGTTGCTCCGCCTTGCGTAAGCTCTCGACTTCCTTTTCCCTCGCTGCAAGGATATATCGCTCAACCTCTTGCACTTCGGCAAGGCTTCTACTATCGGGTAATATGACCTCGGAGGGAAATAACTCTGAAGAGTCAGGAGGTGCAGTGAATGAAGTATTCATGTGCACATTCACTAACGGTATAGGGTCTACGTGTGTCACGAATGGAGAATTTACTTCCCCACCCCCCTCATTTACATCATTAGCTCCATGTTCGGAGCGAGTGGCTCTACTAAAGGTTTCCTTCAGGCGGCTAAGCACACTCGGCCCGGACCGAGGACCCATGGCATGCATGTCTTGGCTTGAGCTATCGGGATTAGGCATTGGAAAACCCTCCATGACGTCGTAGTGAGAGGAAGAGTCACTAGCCGCTATGTTCGGGTCTTGGTTTGTACTACCTTGGGTCTCCGCCGAGGGCCCGGAACCTAAAGTAGGTGGATATTGAGAACTCGTGTAAGTCGAAATTCTCTCTAGTTGCTCTGTCTCTAGCACACGACCAGAGCGCAGATGCATGTGCCTTTGGCACCCTACAAGCGTCGGCGAATAACCTCTAAGGTTAACCACTTACCTTTTTTAAGCATCCGTTTTCACTCGTGTTTTTTACGTTTTTAATTTTTTTTTAAAAATGTTTTTTAATGTTTGATTTTTTTTATTAAAGTGTGTGATAGCTCGAAATGAGCGTATCACTTAGAGGGTCGCTGTGTGCTTTACAACACAATTTTCGGGCATCTGACGTTCCGTTGGTCCTCAAAAAATCGAATTTTAGCTACGTGTGAAGCTAAAATTTGTTTTTTTAATAAAAGGCGACTGAGGCCTAGGCCTGAGCGTGGGCTTGGGCTTGGGTCTGGGAGATATTCTCGATCCCGGTCCTACCTTTAAAATTTTTTATTTTTTATTTTTAATTTATTATTATTATTTTTTTAAAAAAAAGGATAAGGTCGCCGCGGTCTACGTGAGAGCACACACACACTCTATCTACCTACTTCTAACTAATACACCTCTATTAACTCTTACTAATCTACTTCCTACTTACTGTACACAGAAAACTAACTACCTTAATACACAGAGAATAAACACAGTACCTTTGAAATCTCCATTAACAAAGAAAACTAACTACCTTAATACACAGAGAATAAACACAGTACCTTTGAAAACTCCATTAACAAAAAAAACACACAGTATAACACCAAATCCCTGTTCTCAACACACACACACACACACACACACACTCCTTCCCTACCTTTCCTATGATTGAAATGGCACCACGGAGAAGCACAGAGTGCTACTCGAGCTTAATGCACTCTATGTCGCACGTGTCAATGCAAGGAACTTGCCGATACACCGTGTGCGAGCCACAAATGGCTCCAAGCACACAACAAGCCTAAACTAGTAAGCTCAAAGAAGGCGATGTTGTGTCACTCACCGCTCTATGCTTGCTTCGTGGAGGATTCCTCGCCGCGAAGAAGAAGGAGCTGCCACTTCGCCGCGCTCAACCGCTTCGCCGCCGCCGTGCCGTCGTTGCAATGCTCGATTGCACACTCTCTCTCTCTCATGCATACACACACACACACACACACACACACACACACACACACACACACACAAGGAGATGAAGAAGAAGAAGATGGAGATGGAGCAAGAGCACTCCTCTATTGCACAAATGAGAGAATGAGTGAATTTTAGGTTTAGTTGACTTTTATATGAGCTCGCCCCATTCACACTTGGGTGCCCATGCTTAGCCAACTAATCCCTTGAATGTTCCAATTAGAGTGCGCCTCTCATCGGCGATCACTCTTACCCTTTTCCTATTGGACCGACAAGCCCGGTACCTGACTCTACCAAATAAATAATACAATGTCCGCCGTAGGTTACAACGTCCGTCGTAGGTGATAGGGTGTCCGTGAGCCGTGAGGGTTAACATGGAAACATAATTTCCTTCCTTGAAATGATGCATTCATATTTTGAAAATGTTCCATAGGAACCCAAAGGCTTTGCAATAAGTACATGGGAAACATTCATCAGACGTATGCTATTTTGAATTGCATTTCATGCACCATGTCTCTACTTTTTCTACTGAAAGTCACGTCTTGGATATCTTGAATTGAGATAGGAGGCTTCATTGGTAAATTCATAGCCAAATGCTACAAAGTCGCCTCCACTCACTTACGGATATTTGCTTGGGTAGTGACTCAATCTTTTTGGTCCAGACTCCCTTCTTCCTACTCTTGGACATGTCCTCCAAATCACTCTTTGAAGTCAACGATGCAAAAGCATAGAGAGAGAGAGAGAGAGAGAGAGAGAGAGAGAGAGAGAGAGAGAGAGAGAGAGAGTCTCCTAAACCAATCAACCTTGGCAATAAATAATTGATACAAACACAATGGGGTGAGGGTTGCTTGTATAGCCACCTCAGTAAATTGACCTACTTAAAGTTTGACAAATAAGTGAAATAAATCCCTAAAAGCCAAAATAAAGATGATCACATTGGGCAGTTCACTTGATATGCCAAAACTCTAACACCCTCTTTGTAGCTCATAGTAGACATAAATAGTGAGACCAAGTCGATCAAGAGGCTACCATGGGCACCCAAGCAGAGGATCCTTTCCACTGGATACACCTCAATTATGCTACCCTCAACTTTGTACTGCCATCTTGAGCCTCGATTGACTTTTAGAAAATTGTATTGTATACCACACTACGTCTAAGAATCCCCATTCATGAACTGTGAACACATCACGTCCAAAATGCTCCAAGATAGTGAACTTTGAAACACATCCTATCCATAAACCGGCCAAAAAACAATGATTTGGTGCACTCATCTATAGTGTTTTAGGTACATATGATTGGTCCCCTACCAGATGCATGTGCCGCGGACTCCAACAGATGGGTTCAAAAATCGATAACTTGAACTCCAACACAAGGGTCCAAATTAATTATCCGGAGCATTGTTTGCCCCTCTCTGCCACTCACAAGCCTCTTTCTAGCTAAAGCTAGTGGTGGTGACTATCCTCTGACTAGAAATCTTGTGTTGTGTCTGGTGTTGCCACCACCACCACGTGTGCCATGCCGATCTCCTCTATCAAATCTTTATCACTGTTATCTCTGTCCAACTTGCCTTTGCCATTGGCTCTTTGTGAGTTTTTGCTTTTGTCTTTGGGTTCAAACTCCCAAGTCAAACAAAGCATTGTGCTACATTTATAGCAACTATTGTTGGACCTTACGGGTATTGAGCCAGCTAACTGAGTATAGGTAATGTTGTCCTTGTCAAGCTTGCATTTGCCTTTGTCCTCTAGCAAACTCGTGCATTCGCTTCTGGCTTCACAATCTCAAGCCAAGAAAATTGATGGTTTCCTTGAGAACTTCGCATGTGCATAGGCTGCTAACTTGGAATTAATTGATCTGATTTCCATAGCTGATGGTTAATAGTGGTCATCAATGTCATCGCTGGCGCTTCAGTAATGGAGGGGGGGGGGGGCATACTAAATTTATGAGATCTAGAAGTAGGGGTTCCTTCTTGCACTCCTAGGGGCTTGCAAAATTCCACCAAGCCGTTCCACTAAGTCCTTCAAAGCCCTTGTAAATCACCTTTCTAAAGCCAAAATTGGTTCCTCTCTTCCCTTTGCAAACTTCTTCCTCACTTCCCAAGCCAAAAAGTCTCAAGAAATAGGGCGTAGCTACGTAGATTTTAGAGTAGTTTACTTAATGGGGAAATATGATTTTCACACACGAGAGATTATAGAGTAGAGAGAGAGAGAGAGAGAGAGAGAGAGAGAGAGAGAGAGAGAGAGAGAGAGAGAGAGAGAGAGAGAGAGAGAGCACACACAATATACGTGGTTCACCCAATATGGGCTACATCCATGGGAAAGCATCCACTCAATGGCTTTAGTACTTCAAACTAGAAGTAGGTTACAAAGGGATTATACCCTTAATGGAGCTCCCACCTTGCTTCACTCTCACCACCTCACATACATCTTGTTTCATCAACTTCACAATGCAAAAGGTGTGTCATAAAATCTAATATCTAACCAACCCAAATGATTTTCTCATATTAAATTGATCACTTAATGTGGGAGAATAAATGGGAACAAGTGTTAAGATATAGATATGTGCTTATAGATCTATCTCAACACGGGGCCAATAGTAAAGGGGCCCAAATGGGAGATGGTCTATCAAGAGCAAGGCTAACCAATGGAACATAAGACCTTAGGGTTAGCTTCATTGAAGACCTCCAATAATGAGTGTAAAAGTCCTTTGACCTTAGGTAAGCTAGGGCTGAGCTTGAGGTGGGAACCCGGCCCAAGCTCGAGGTGCTTGTCGTGCTTGAGGTGCTTGTCCTACTTGAGGTGCTTGACTTGCCGCTTGATTAAGGTGCTTGAGGTGTCTTGACATGCTTGCCTGAGATGCTTGTGGGAATACCCTCTAGTCCAAGTGCTTTGTCATGCTTGATGACTAAGGTGCTTGAGCTCCTAAAGTCAAAAGCATCCCTACAAGAGGGGGGGGCGAGCCCTTTTCCTAGGGATTAGAGAGAGAACACACACTCACACTCACAAGGGAAGTCCCAGCTTGAAGAGGCAGCAAGGACACATGTCAGGTCCCTACCCATGTTACCTTCATGTGTTGCTTGAAGCCTATTGGCTAGGCTTCAAAGGGGTCCAATGATAAATTACTTGAATTATCTAATTGTTTTTGCATTTATCAAGTCCTCTCTCTCAAAGGGGAAAGGGGGACACTTGTCCCAAGGCTACCCATGTTGCTTGTAATGGCTCCTGCTTGTGATTGGCTAGGCATGGAGGGGTCCAATGAGCTTCAAGCATGAGCTACAAGGGGGGGTCGACCCAAGCAAGCTAGGGGGGTGCTTAGGGGGTATACTCACCCACACACACTCACAAGCACTTTCATTGTGTACTATGCAAAGTGCAAGAGCTCCCTCTCCTTCTCCAAGCAAGTAGAGGTTGAGAGCCTACACCAACACTCTTGGCTATGGAGTGCAAATCCATCCAAGAGCCATGCTTCAATGCTTGAGCTTGCCATCTATTTCTTCTTCATTACTATGCTATTATATATGCTAGCACAAGAGTTATGATAAGTGAGGAACTAGCTCTTTCTCGTATGAAATGTTTCTCCTTCCTCTTCCCTACCCTCATTCCCTGCTAGCTCTCTCCACCTTCAAAGGTGTTTGAGGTCTTGGGACTGAGGCTTGGTATAGTTAAAGCTTTCTTCAAGTTTAGGCTATGCTATGATGGTGATGCATGAAGCTTTCCATCTTCATTGCTTCACCTAGGTCACAAGGAACACAAAGAATGTATTGTAACAAGTCTCTCTTTATGGGAGAAATCATAATACAAATGCCTATTGGAGGGGGGACCGGCTCCACATAAATCCAGTCCTCAACTGTTGTCATGTTCTCTAAATACTCTCTCTTGCAAAAGTATTGTCTATGCCAAGTTAACTAATTGCTATGATTATGTTGCTATCTTCAATTATGTCAACCCGCTATGCTCACAAAATCATTTCTTGAAAGTACTCTCATTAAATTCCGCTACTCTCAAATGCTTTTGAAAAACTCAAAGAGAAGCTTACTTCCCAACCAGTCCTCGTGCTTCTGGATCTCTCAAAGCCGTTTGAGGTCCAATGTGACGTGTGTAGTGATTGCCTTGGAGCGGTTTTGCTTCAAGAAGGGCATGCCATAGCATATGAGAGCCGAAGGCTCAATAGTGATGAACGAGTCTTGGGCATTTATGAGAAAGAGCTTTTAGCTGTTCTACATGCCCTAGACACATGGAAGCACTACCTATTGGGGACTCCATTTATCCTACGAACCGACCACCAAAGTCTCAAGTATTTCATGACGCAAACCAAGCTTTCCGACAAACAAATGAGGTGGGCAAATTTTCTTTCGCAATTTAATTTCCATATTGCTCACATAGCTGGTAAGCACAATCAAGTTGCCGATGCACTTTCACGACGACCAAAAGTTAATGCGGTGTCTATAGCTACTCACAATGATCTATCCTCTATGATAGATGAGTATGCTACTGACCCTGACTTTAAAGACATAATGTCAGCCCTTGCTTTGGGGAAGAAAGAGGAACCATTCACCTTGCAGGATGGTTATCTTCTCCACGGCAATAGGCTATGTGTTACCCATTCCCTTCGTGAGAAGGTTATGTATGAATCCCATGCTCCTCCATATGTAGGGCATAGAGGTATTCAACCTACCCTCCGAGGAGTAGAGATGTATTTCTATTGGCCTACCATGAAAGTGGACATACAAGAGTATGTTTCAAAATGTGTAGTATGCCAAAAGACCAAGTATGATAGAGGGAAGCAACCTGGATTACTCTAGCCATTGCCTATTCCAAATTCACCATGGGAGAGTATATCCATGGATTTCATCTTTGGATTACCCAAGTCTATCCATGGGAATACAGGAATATGGACAATAGTCGACAGGTTTAGCAAGCAAGCACATTTTATTCCTGTAAAAAAGACTATTAAGGCACATCAAATGGAAACTCTCTTCATATCTCAGATTTTCAAGCACCATGGATTACCCACATCCATCGTGTCAGATAGAGATCCTAGAATGACCAGTAATTTCTGGAAAGGTCTCTTTGAAAATCTAGGAACAAGATTGAATTTCTCTTCGGCCTATCACCCACAAACGGATGGCCAAAGTGAGATAGCCAATCTTACGATACTCGATCTACTCAAGACTTATGTTACCGAAGTAGATCAATGCTCACAATGGGAAAAGTATTTACCTCTAGTAGAGTATGCCTACAATAATACTGTACATACTTCTACGGGGAAAGCACCTTTCGAGATCATAGAGGGAAGACCTAAAAGTCCCTTGCTACTCAAAGTACATGGGAAGATCTTCGCCGCCGATGAGTATAGCCGTGACCTACTAGAATCTTTTCAAAAGATTAGGGAGGCTATAGCCATCTCTCAACAAAGGCAAAAAGCTGCTGCTGATAAGCACAGAAGAGCCTTAATGTTCAAAGAAAATGATTGGGTCTTACTCAAGTTTCCTAAGGCTCGATTAAGGCAAACGACAGGCAAAAATCCTACGGGCCATCAAAAGTATTATGCTAAACTAGTAAAAAGATACTATGGTCCTTTCCAAATCTTGAAGCCCATCAATGAGACGGCTTATCAACTCAAGTTGCCCAACCATTGGCTTATACACAATGCCTTTCATGTAAGCCTACTTAAGCCCTATAAAGGAGAGCCACCAACTGAACCAATTATTGAAGACCCTCCCGAAGTTGAAGACCAAGAAGAAGTGCTACAACCCGAAGCTGTCCTCGGCATGAAGACAAGGTACTACGACATGGTAAGATAATCCGACGGTATCTTATTAAGTTCAAAAATTATCCTTTTGAAGATGCTAAATGGATGCAAGGAGTACAACTTAAGGATAGTATGAACTTTGTCAATGCTTACAATGCTACATTAGAGTAAGCAAATGTACAACTCTCTTTTAAATGACTCATGTTTTTGTCTTATAAGACTAATCCTCTTTTTAATTGTGCACAAATTTAACTAGTATGCATGCTTAGAATCATGTTTGTGATGACGACATCTCTCAAACACCAAGTAGAATTTGTCACTCTACTTTGGAAGAATGAAATGGACTAAAGAGCAGACATGCTTGTGGCAGCTATGTCTCCCAAGCACCAAATGGATTAGTCATCCATCTTGGAAAGATGTCGTAGGGTAAAAAAGGGTTCCTCTACCCGCTAAGTACGATTGACTAATGACTAAGGCTTTATCTCTTCTACCTCATAGTCGAGGACGACTATGATTTCAAGAGAGAGGTAATGTCATAAAATCTAATATCTAACCAACCCAAATGATTTTCTCATATTAAATTGATCACTTAATGTGGGAGAATAAATGGGAACAAGTGTTAAGATATAGATATGTGCTTATAGATCTATCTCAACACGGGGCCAATAGTAAAGGGGCCCAAATGGGAGATGGTCTATCAAGAGCAAGGCTAACCAATGGAGCATAAGACCTTAGGGTTAGCTTCATTGAAGACCTCCAATAATGAGTGTAAAAGTCCTTTGACCTTAGGTAAGCTAGGGCTGAGCTTGAGGTGGGAACCCGGCCCAAGCTCGAGGTGCTTGTCGTGCTTGAGGTGCTTGTCCTACTTGAGGTGCTTGACTTGTCGCTTGATTAAGGTGCTTGAGGTGCCTTGACATGCTTGCCTGAGATGCTTGTGGGAATACCCTCTAGTCCAAGTGCTTTGTCATGCTTGATGACTAAGGTGCTTGAGCTCCTAAAGTCAAAAGCATCCCTACAAGAGGGGGGGGCGAGCCCTTTTCCTAGGGATTAGAGAGAGAACACACACTCACACTCACAAGGGAAGCCCCAGCTTGAAGAGGCAGCAAGGACACATGTCAGGTCCCTACCCATGTTACCTTCATGTGTTGCTTGAAGCCTATTTGCTAGGCTTCAAAGGGGTCCAATGATAAATTACTTGAATTATCTAATTGTTTTTGCATTTATCAAGTCCTCTCTCTCAAAGGGGAAAGGGGGACACTTGTCCCAAGGCTACCCATGTTGCTTGTAATGGCTCCTGCTTGTGATTGGCTAGGCATGGAGGGGTCCAATGAGCTTCAAGCATGAGCTACAAGGGGGGGTCGACCCAAGCAAGCTAGGGGGGTGCTTAGGGGGTATACTCACCCACACACACTCACAAGCACTTTCATTGTGTACTATGCAAAGTGCAAGAGCTCCCTCTCCTTCTCCAAGCAAGTAGAGGTTGAGAGCCTACACCAACACTCTTGGCTATGGAGTGCAAATCCATCCAAGAGCCATGCTTCAATGCTTGAGCTTGCCATCTATTTCTTCTTCATTACTGTGCTATTATGTATGCTAGCACAAGAGTTATGATAAGTGAGGAACTAGCTCTTTCTCGTATGAAATGTTTCTCCTTCCTCTTCCCTACCCTCATTCCCTGCTAGCTCTCTCCACCTTCGAAGGTGTTTGAGGTCTTGGGACTGAGGCTTGGTATAGTTAAAGCTTTCTTCAAGTTTAGGCTATGCTATGATGGTGATGCATGAAGCTTTCCATCTTCATTGCTTCACCTAGGTCACAAGGAACACAAAGAATGTATTGTAACAAGTCTCTCTTTATGGGAGAAATCATAATACAAATGCCTATTGGAGGGGGGACCGGCTCCACATAAATCCGGTCCTCAACTGTTGTCATGTTCTCTAAATTCTCTCTCTTGCAAAAGTATTGTCTATGCCAAGTTAACTAATTGCTATGATTATGTTGCTATCTTCAATTATGTCAACCCGCTATGCTCACAAAATCATTTCTTGAAAGTACTCTCATTAAATTCCGCTACTCTCAAATTGAATAGGCAAATTCCATTACAAGGTGTGTAGAAAAGGCTTCCTTTTATAGGCCAAAAGAGCTGCCCTCTCTCATGAGAGGCAACCGTGTGTAGCCGCCAGTATGTAGAGTAGTCCAAGTTGGACTCTCCAATGCGCCCATGTGTGGCCGCCCTTGAGAAGACAAATCTGCCTAGAAATCAGCCACTGGCCATAGGCTTTCACCCACCGGCCAACCGACTGGCCATTTTTCGACCACTTACCGGCTGCGATCCGCGGCCATGATATTTCGACAAAAAGGGAATATTCTGATAAGATTGGGCATGAATTTTTGGTTTTTTGGTGAGTGATTTTTCTTACGCACGATGGATTCTCCTCATAATGGGGCCCTTACAAATGTGCATTTCAAAGACTAAAAATTAGAAGGGGTAAATCAGGCTCCATACTTAACAATCTCCCACTTAAAGACTGATTTCCACACCAAACCTGTGACTACTTTCCATCCCGGCTTCTTATCTTTGAATATGGATTGAAGATGAGCATAATCTCAACTTTTCCTTGTTGACCACCTTTGTAAATATGTGTGCAGGATTTTCACTTGTGTGCACCTGTCCTAGCTTTAGTTGTCCCTCTTCTAAAAGAGTACATATGAAGTGATATCTCACCTCAATGTGCTTTGTCCTTGAGTGAAAGGCTGAATTCTTTGCAAGATGAATGGCACTTTGACTGTCATTGTGTACAAGACACAATTGTCTTGCTTGTATCCAAGCTCCTTGAAGAATCTATGAAGCCACAGAATTTATTTGCTTGCCTCCGCCATTGCTACATTTTCTGCTTTTGTGATAGAGAGTGAGACCACTTTCTGCAGCTTTGAAGCCCAACTTATTGTTGTGCCTCCAATCGTGAAGACGTAGCCAGTAGTGCTCCTTCGAGTGTTTTTGTCACCTGCCATATCTGCATGAGCATACCCTTGCATGAAAATGTCAGTGCCTCCAAAATACAAAGCATTCGTGGTTGTTTCCTTTAGATATCTAAGTATCCACTTCACAGCTTGTCAATGCTCTTTATCTGGATTATCCATAAACCTACTCACATCTCCCACTGCATGTGCAATATCTAGCCTTGTCCAGACCATAGCATACATTAGAGAACCTATTGTTGCAGCATATAACTTTAGATATATAGGCTATCTCCTCTTGTGTCTTTGGACACATATCCTTGGTTAGTTAAAGTGACTAGCCAAAGGTATAGAAACTGATTTTGCATCTTGCATTGCAAACCTTTCTAGCACGTTCTCGATGTAATCCTCTTGAGATAGCTTTACTGCCTTTTTTATCACGTCCCTTGATATCTTCATACCAAGTATCCGCTTTGCAACACCTAAATATTTCATTGAAAAAGATTTAGACAACTCCTCTTTTAGGTCTTTGATATCCTGCATGTTAGCACTTGCAATCAGCATGTCATCAACATACAACATTAGGATGATGAACTTCCCATCTCCCAAATTCTTTGTGTAGATGAAACAATCTGAGTTGCATCTTCTAAATCCATGATCTAGTATCCATTGATCGAACTTCAAGTACCAATGTCTTGATGCTTGCGTTAGACCATACAAGCTCTTGTTTAATGTGCAAACCATTTTTTCCTTACCCTTTACTTCATACCCCTTTGGTTGAAGCATGTAAATTTCCTCCAAGTCAGCATGAGGGAACACATCCATTTGCTCAATATTTAAGTCATGAATGGCCACAAGGCTTAAAGAAAGCCTAATTGAGTTAATTTTTACAATAGGAGAAAATATTTCATTGAAGTCAATACCTTTCTTTTGAGAAAACCCTCTTACCACAAGCCTGGAATTGTACCTTTTCTTCCCACATTCTTCTTCCTTCAGCTTGTACACCCATTTGTTCCGCACTGCCCGCTTACCTTTAGGCAACTCAACCAACTCCCATGTTTGGTTGCAATGTAATGAGTCCATCTCCACTTGCATACTCTTCATCCATTCTTCTTTGGATTCCTATTGCATAACTTATTTGTATGATTTTGGCTCTCCAGAATCTGAGATCAAGAGATGGTTGAAGGAAGGAACAAACCTTTCTAGAGGTCTACTTGCTCTTGTAAATCTTTGGGGCATAGGTTGAGGCTCCTCATTGGTTGACGTTGTTGCATGTTGTCATCGCTTGCACTCCTTGAGTCTTCACCATCCTCAAGCTCCATGTACTCATCACCTGTATCTTTTATTTCTTTCCTTTCCAAGTAATCTTTGTACATATTTTGTTTGTTGAAAATTACATCCCTACTTCTAAACATTTTACCATCTTTAGGATTCCATGTTCGATACCCAAAGTCAGCTTCTCCATAGCCAATGAAGAAACACTCTTTGGACTTTGCATATAGCTTTGACCATAGGCTTCTATTTATGTGCATAAAAGCCTCACATCCAAACACTTTGAGAAATGCATGATTCATCAGTTTACCTGTCCATGCCTCTTCTGGAACTCCCCCATCCAATGTTGTTGAGGGTGATCAATTGATTAAGTACATAGATGTACTTACTTCTTCCGCCCAAAGCTCAAGTGGTAAGCCTGCATGTAGCCGCATGATTCATGCTTGCTCCATGATCGTCCTGTTCATCCTTTCCAAAATGACATTTTGTTAAGGTGTCCTTGGGGTTGTCATTTGCCTCCGAATGCCATTGCTAGCACAAAATATTTCAAAAGCTTGGCTGCAATATTCACCTCCATTGTCAGATCTAAGGCGTTTAAGCTTGGTACCTACTTCATTCTCCACAAAGGCTTTCTGGCTTTGAAATATGGAAAACACATCGGACTTATTCTTCATTACATAAACCCATGTTTTCCTAGTTACGTCGTCTATGGATGTACATAGTAAAATGAGCCACCAATTGATGGTATACTTGCAGGATCCCAAACATCAAAATGGTTCAGTTCAAGTTTTTTATTTTTTCTTTCATTTGTTGATTTTTGAAATTTTACCCTCTTTTGTTTATCGTAAACACAATATTCACAGAACTCTTAGTCCACTTCTTTCAAACTTGGTAGAAGCTTCTTTGATTGAAGGATTTGCATTCCTTTGGCACTTATATGTCCAAGCTGGTAGTGCCACACCGCACTGTTGACTTTTGTAGCTATTGCAAAAGTCAAAGATTGTGTGTTGATAGTACACATGTGAATTTTACCAACCTTTTCTCCTTTAGCAACCACCAAAGATCCCTTCGAGATCTTCCAATGTTTGTTTCCAAATGCAATGTCGTGACTTTCATCATCTAGTTGTCCTATAGAGATCAATTTATTGCAAAGAGAAGAAACATGCCTAACATCTTTAAGCTCTCATTCATTTCCATTAGTAGTTTTGACACAAACCGTACCTTTGTCGACAATTTCACAAGCTTCATCATCTCCCAAGTATACATACCCAAAATTATATTTGGTGTAATCTTGGAATTGTTGCTTGTGCTGTGTCGCATGGAATGAAGCCCTGGAGTCTACTATCCAGGAATTAGACACATTGTCTAATGAGAGAATTGAGGCATCTTGATCTACTTTACCTGCCACATTGGCCTCTGATGTTGGCTTGTTATCTTGAGACTCCAACTTCTTCTTCTTCTTGGACTAGCAATCCTTCTTGACGTGGCCCTTCTTGCCACACTTCCAACATTCAAAAATTGAATTTGTGCATGACTTGCTTTGCCTTGAGCGATCACGACCCTTTTGGCTTTTGAACCTCTCCTTCGATCTTCCCCTTGTTTTTTATGACAGTGCAACACTTGATGATTCACCTGCTCTTCTCCTTCGTATTTCCTCGCGTACGAAAACAACCACAACATCATCAAACTTAATAGTCTTTGTGTCAAAGACGGAGTCACTTACAACCATCACAAGGCTGTCCCAACTATCCGATAGAGACGATAGTATAAGGAGGGCTTGCACTTTGTCGTTGAAATTGACCTTCATGTAAGGCTCTAATTAAGGTGAATAATAATTGGTCACATTTATAAATAAATTGATGTGCTAATAAAAATTGATGTAAGCAATCGAAATACAAAATAACACAAAATAGATAGATTGATAATATGCACAGATAGTTTGTACAATGAGCTATGTACTTATATAGCACTTAGGAGAGTGTAGCCTTAAGCCACATGTTGAGCCACATGTCCTAATACATGGCACTTTTTGGTGAGAAGTAGTGGCATGTAGGTGGCACATTGGTAGTCATGCAAAGCGTAGGGTTGCTTCCCACTAGAGTGTGTGAGAGTAACACCATAAGGGGTTGTTTACATAGGCATATGATGGAAGTAGGTTTAAAACCCTAACAATCACCCCCTTAAACCCGATTTCATCCTAGGATTGCCTAAGACAGATCATGCCTAAATCTCAATGGATTCAATAGGTCATGGTTCATACAAGGCATCCTTAGGTAAGTGTATGGGTTCACTTTTGGATACAAAACATGGTTCTCAAATTGGATACATCATGTCTTTCTCACATTCAAATACATAATGCAAGTGTACAAGAGTGTAGTAGGGATTTATCGTACATCCTTGGCATAATGTGATTGTTGCTCATCATGTCGTAGTCGTCATGATCTTCATGTAGTCATGTCGTCCTTCTTCATTGGTCCAAAATTTCAAGGATGCGCCCTTCTTGGCTAGTGGTGCAAAGCACACTTACATAGCAAATGTGGTGCGTAGATGGTGTATGCTCATGTTGACAGGAGGTCTTACCGTATACTTGACGTATAGGCAGCGTCTTAACCTGTTACAAAAGTGTCAGTAGATGCCAAAACATGGTTAACCACATACGTTACAATGAGGGATGCGTCATGCTTGGTGTCATCGTTGTGAATCCTCCTTTGAGATAAACACGTGCTTGTATGTGCTCCATCACATGTAAGGCTAATGGTGGTGAGTCTGGAATGCACATATTCTCTACACACATGTTAGTTGGAGCTTGCATATGAAGATGAAATGCAATCACCACTGGTATATGAGGGTAGCTTTGGTGGAGATAAATGATAGCTAAGAACCACAAAAAATCAATAAGAAGCAGCCTTGCCACCGAGCTTGATGTAGCACCAAGTAGGTATAGGTTGAGATGCAGTACAAGATGGGTCGAGGCAATGCAGACTAAGGTCGAGGAAGGGAGAGATGAGAGCTCACATATATTTTGCAAGGTGGGAGCTTGCATAGCTATATCAACTAAGTTTGAGGCTTCAATGCATGAAAAGTTGTGCAAGCAAGAGCTCAGAGTTCTGCAACAAACTGGTAAGCGAGTGCAGGAGCTCAACGGTACCTAATAATGTCGCCAAGGGCGCTTAATTGTTGATAGTAGGTGTGGTTTGGGGCAAATGTGCAACTCTGGGAGGCGAGGAGTTCTAGAAATGTTGATATTTCAATATTGCTAAACCATGACATCTAGCTTGTGAGCTATCTAATTTCTAGCATACCTGCAAAGGGAGAATATATATAGTATTTACAGTAAGTAATAATACTAATAATAACTACAATGAGCCTCACAATTGCTATGATACCGCTTGTAAGGCTCTAATTAAGACAAATAATAATTGGTCGTATTCATAATTAAATTGACTTGCTAATAAAAATTGATGTAAGCAATCGAAATACAAAATAACACAAAATAGGTAGATTGGCTTGACTGGCATTGGAACCAGTAGCGTCTCAAAAAACTATAATCCAAATGTAGATTGCACCACATAATGCTTTGAAGGTATTTACCCCAATTATCTACCAACTTACGATGAGCATCACACATTGACATCGCACAACTAAAAGATACATAAAAACCAAAGTTGAGCCGTACTGTAAGGAGACGACAAAATTGAGAGCTAGCTCAACAACAAAAGGAAGCGGAAGAGAAATCACAGTCCATAGAACAACAAGATCCTACGGACTTACATCGTGCACCTGAGCATTTCAAATCCTACACCACGGAGGAGCATAAGGTTGTGTATACAAAGGCCCAGAGAACACCTATCGATGAAAGTCTATGATGGTCCAGTGATAGTTAAAAAAATAGAGTTAGCAAAACCAGGTGAGGAGTCCAAACCTGTTTTCATCGCCAAGATCTGACAGAGACTGAGGAATATGTACTCAAAGAGCTTCTCAAAAAATTCAAGGATATATTTTCTTGGACATATCATGATATGACAGGTGTTCCACCTTCCGTGGTGCAACACACAATTCCCATGAATAGCATGGATAAACCAGTCCAACAACGAACCTACCCAATGAATCCTAAGTATGCAAAGATTGTTCAAGAAGAGATTGAAAATCTTGTCAAATTTGGATTCATATACCCTATTGAACACTCAAAATGGGTGTCTCCAATAGTTATTGTGCCAAAAAAGAATGGAAAACTTAGAGTGTGTGTGGATCTCAAGAAAGTCAATGTCGCCACTAGGAGAGACCATTACCCTTTGCCATATTCAGAACATGTGCTTGAAAGAGTTGTAGGGAAGGAAGCTTATAGCTTTTTAGATGGGTACTTTGGATACAATCAAATCACAATTGCATTAGAGAACCAAGCTAAAACTGCTTTTATAACCGAATTTGGAGTGTTTGCATTTTGTGTTATGGCTTTTGTCTTAACCATTGCCCTTGCTACCTTCCAAAGATTAATAAACACCGCTTTTAGAGAATATTTGAGGGAGTTTTGCAAAGCTTTCTTAGATGAACTTGTGTTTATTCTTCTTGGAAAGAACATCTATCATGTTTAGGAAAAGTATTTGAAAAGTGCAGATTGTATCGCATCTTCTCAAACCCTTTCAAATGCCAATTTTGGATTGAACATGGAGTCATTTTAGGACATATAGTGTCCCAAAATGGGATTTCCACATATGAGAGCAAAATTAAGGCCATTTTTGATTTGCCACCAAGTACAAATTATAAAGAAGTTCAAAGGTTCATGGGCCATGTTGGTTATTACCGACGGTTTATTTTAAACTTTGGCGAGATAGCTCACCCATTGTACAAGCTTCTTATTGAGTTCCACTAGACCGCGGAGTGTGACCATGTGTATGAGATATTAAAAAAGGCCTTGAAAAGTGCTCTCATTTTACAAGTGCTCGATTGGAATGTAATTTTCCACATGCATATTGATGCATCGAACTTTGCTATTGGGTGTATTCTAGCTCAAACAGGAGAACATAAATTGGACTATTTCATTAACTTTGCAAGTCGTCAATTGAATGATGCTGAGAGAAACTACACCACTACAAAGCGGGAAGGTTTAGCTATGATTCATGCAGTAAAGAAATTTCACTACTACCTTCTTGCTAACAAGTTTGTTTTCTATGTTGATCATCAAGCATTGTTGTGTCTAGTAAATAAACCTTATTCTACGGGAAGAATTACACGATGGTTGTTAATTCTTCTTGAGTTTGATTTTACCATTGTGGTGAAACCCGATAAAAGACATGTAATGGCTGATCATTTGTCTCGCATACCCAATGGTGAATCCCCTACTGGAATCAATGATGAATTGCCCGATACTTCCCTATTCCTAGTCAAGACCATGCATGGATGGAGTGAGAATATTGTGAACTTTTTAGATAACGGTTTTCCACCCAAAGAGCTTCGTAAAGATATAACTCAAAAACTATTAAAGGAATGTGAATCGTATTCTCTAATTGCAAGAAGTCTCTACAAGCTAGGGAAGGACACTATTATTAGATGTTGTGCTCATGAGGATGTGTATTTATACATACTGCAAGAAGCCCACATGGGTATAGCAGGAGGACATTTTTCAGGGGAACTAACTGCTAGAAAGGTGTTGCAATCAGGCTATTGGTGGCCTACCTTATTCAAAGATGCATCACTTTTTGCAAAAGGGTGTGATGAATGCCAATGTTACAAGATTACACAACGAAAGGATAAGATGCCCTTACATCCTATTAAAGTGACTCAACCATTTGAAAAATGGGATTCAGACTTTGTAGGCCCAGTTAGTACGGCAATGCGTAACACTCAATCTCAATATATTATTGTTGCCACTGACTATGTGACAAAGTGGGCAGAAGCCAAGGCAACACACGAGGCTGATGCAAAGTCAACCACCAAGTTTCTCTTTGAGAACATTATTACACGATTTGATTGTCGCTTTGAGATTGTGAGTGACAATGGTACTCATTTTATAAATGGAATGATAAAGAAACTCACAACAAACTTCATGATAGCCCACCATAAGTCTACACCTTATTATCCACAAGCAAATGGCCAAGCTGAGAGCACTAACAAGACTTTAATTTCTATCTTGACCAAAACAGTGGAAGCTCATTGCACAAATTGGGATTTGAATCTGAGATCAGCTCTATGGGCTTATCGTACTGCTTACAAAGTGGCTATTAATTGTACACCATTCAAAATGGTATATGGCCAGAAGCAGTTATGCCATGGGAGTTTGTAATTCTAGTATGTGAGTAGCTTCACAAGAAGGTTGGGATGGTAAGCCTCTAGTCGAGCGTTTTTATATCCTTGAGAGGTTAGATGAAGAAAGACCTTTGGCTATGCAAAATGCACTTGTGGAGAAAGATAGGAGAAAGAAATGGTTTGACCGACATTTAAAAAACAAGGATATCAAGATTGGGGATAAAGTCCTTATGTATGGAGTGCATAACGAGAAGAAATAGTTGAAATATGCGAGAAAAAAACCATATAGAGTATGCAAAATCACCCCACAAGGTACCATTCATGTGGAAACTCTTGATGGAGTTGAAACCATTGGATTCCTCAATGGGAGTAAATTTAAAAGATACTATGATCCTTTAAGCCAAGAGGAGCTACGTGTCACCTGTAACATTTAATGCACTAGTAACTTGTGTGTAGCAGAAAATGATAACATAGTGAGCATTTCATTAAGAGCAAGTTCCTAATGAGCATAGAGAGAGTACTTGGTTTGAGAAAACAACATAGCAATTACACCTAGCTAGTTTGGCATAGACAATACTTGAAAAGTGAGAGAAATAGAACAATTGACAACAGTTGAGGAATGGATTTACATGGAGCCGGTCCCCCCTCCAAAAAGGCTTTGTATCTTTTGTATGATACAATCTTTGTGTTCCTTGACAAAACTCGTTGGTGAAATGAAGATGGAAGCTTCATGCACCAAATTATGCTTGAAAAACACATCTAGTGGGCCTAGCCTCAATCCCAAGACCTCACACACCTTCAAAGATGGTGAGAGCTAGCAGGGAATGAGGAAAGATTGAGAGGAAGAAG
Source organism: Adiantum capillus-veneris (assembly GCF_014529385.1). Classification (NCBI taxonomy): domain Eukaryota; kingdom Viridiplantae; phylum Streptophyta; class Polypodiopsida; order Polypodiales; family Pteridaceae; genus Adiantum; species Adiantum capillus-veneris. Next base: position 136,233,424 of record NC_140943.1, on the reverse strand, counting down.
ATGTATCTTAAAAGAAATAAGTATTCTCCTCACATGATCACTCTAATAGCATAGCTTAGCTTAGTAATTAGCATGGTAGAGGAGATGAGCATGCCATTGAAGCTTGGCTCTTGGTTGGATTTGCATTCCACAGCCAAGAGTTGTTGGTGTAGGCCTCTACTTCTCAATGCTTGGAGAAGGAGATGAAGTTCTTGATCAACACATGAGTTGTGTGTGTGTGTATGTGTGTAGCAAAAACGAGATAGACTAAAACACCAACCTCCCTCTCTCTTGGTCGATCCCTCCTCCCAATTTCTCTTACTGGCTTCCCATTGGCTCTTGCAAAGCTTAGCCAATAGCAATTAAGAATCATAATTGATAGCCTTGTGACATGTGTCCCTCTTTCCCCTTTTGTGAGAGCTTTAGGTAATTAGAATAATTTATTTAAACTTTCATTGTACCTTTTAGTCTTCTGGCCAATAGGAATCAAGCAAGCCATTGGGCTGTTGGATGCTCATTGGACCCCTTGGTAGACTGTCCAATAGTCTCCTAGGGAGCTTAATTTCTATTGGTTCTTTTATTAAGCATATGTAAATTGATTAGACTAATTTTATTCTAACCTAATTTTCATTGGTCCACCTCTATGGCCATCCAATAGGATTTGAGGGGAGATTGGGAGCATCTCGGCTAGGAGCGTGCCATGTGTCCATTATTCCCTTTGTGTAAAGGGGGAGCTTGGGAGTGTGTGTGTGTGTGTCTCTCTCTCTCTCTCTCTCTCTCTCTCTCTCTCTCTCTCTTCCCCTACCATTAGAGCTCCCCCCTCCTTCCTAGGGATGTGGGAAGACTTGTTAGTCTTCCCATAACCATCCGATTTTCTCCACTTTGGCCATTGGACAATTTGATTAAACTAGGAACTTTAGCCTATGGAAGTCTTAATGGAGCTAAACCTTAGGTCTTTTAAGCTCCATTGATGTACATTGCTCTTTTGCAGACTGTTCCCCTTTGGATCCCTATTTTTCCTCCTTTGGATCCTTGCTGAGACCGGTCTGGCAGCCTTACCAATATTCTAGCTTTTACTCCCCTGGTACCTCCCCATATTAAATGATCATTTTAACATGAGAAAATCATTTGGGAGAACTAGATATTAGTTTTTATGACATTACCTCTCTCTTGAAATCATAGTCGTCCTCGACTATGAGGTAGAGAAGATAAAGCCTAGTCATTAGTCCGTTTGCTAGCAGGTAGAGGATCCCTATTTTACCCTACGAAACTGTTCCAGAATGGATGACTAGTCCATTTGGTGCTTGAGAGCCTTAGCTGCTGCAAGCATATCTGCACATTAGTCCGTATCAATCTTCCATAGTAGAGTGACAAGCTCTACTTGGTGTTTAGGAGACGTCGTCTCCACAAACATGATCCTAAGCATGCATACTTATTAACATTTGTGCACACATTAGGAGAAACTTGGACTCAATTTTGGGCCCTGTAGAAACGCCAACTCAGCATAGAAAGAGGTAATTATGAAAAATACAAAAGTTTTTTTTTGGAATTCTATTTCTCATAGTACATACGTAAAAGTTGGCTCAATCACTTAAATGCATGCTCGTACAAAATGCTTTTCGAGAGCCCAACTTAAGTGTACACAAAAATCCATGTTCGTCAATCTTAATGAGTGATGTGATGTGCGGTGAGAGAAAACACATAAGAGTTGTTTTCAAAATACAAAAATAATACCATAGATGCATCCGGAATGTCCAAAAACCTTAGGATAGCTCTTTAAAATGCTCGAATCTGACGTCTCTAGCTCAAGATAAAGAATTTTCAAGGGCCTCTATTCGCTTGGTATTGACCTCAATACCCTTTCGCTTGGTATTTGGTATTGACTTTCGCTTGGTATTTGGTATTGACTTTCGCGAAAGTCAATACCAAATACCAAGCGAAAGGGTATTGAGGTCAATACCAAGCGAATAGAGGCCCTTGAAAATTCTTTATCTTGAGCTAGAGACGTCAGATTCGAGCGTTTTAAAGAGCTATCCTAAGGTTTTTGGACGTTCTGGATGCATCCGTGGGCTTTAAAAATGCTATATCTTAATCCTAGGGCCTCATGAGGTCAGAACCAAGCGAATAGAGGTCCCAAAGACCCCTCAAGGACCTCTATTCGCTTGGTTCTGACTCCTTCATAGTCTTAAATAGTACCTATCAATCACTATCAAGTACGATCTGTTCGAATTTAAATTGCGAGTACGTCATAAAAAGGTGATTGATACTTGTGTGAGATACACAAGTACAAGTACTTCACTTTATAGGATAGCAACAACGGGTCATAAAAAGGTGTTCGGCGCTTGTGCAAGACGTCATTATCAAGCGCCTTACTTTTTTGATGACAGTGACCATTTCACCAAAATGGTTTTCATGGACATTTTCAAAATGAGAAAAAGGTTTTTTCAACATAACGTTAGCCTTCTTCCTATTGGCTAAGGAGCATTCTCCCACTAGAGCTAAAAGGCCCAAAAATGAGTCCATTTCTTTCCTAATGATGAAGAAAAAGAGAGGCTTATAAGACAAAAACTTTATTCATTTATACATATTTACATTTGCTTAGTCTAGTGAATCATTGTAAGCATTGACAAGGTTTAGGTTATCCTTTAATTGTATGCCTTGCATCCATCTAGCATCTTCAAAAGGATAATTTTTAAACTTGATAAGATATCATCGGATAGTCTTACCACCTCTCAATACCTTGTCTTCATGTCGGAGAATGGACTCGGGCTGCAGCACCTCTTCTTGGTCCTCCATCTCCGTGGGTCTTCAATGGTTGCTTCTTGAGGTGGATCTCCTTTGTAAGGATTTAGTAGGCTCACGTGGAAAGCATTGTGTATGAGCCAATGGTTGGGCAACTTGAGTTGATAGGCCATCTTATTGATTGGTCTAAGAATCTGAAAGGGAACATAGTACCTTTTTGCTAACTTATAGTACTTTTGGTGTCCTGTAGGATTCTTGCTCGTCATGTGCATTAATCGAGCCTTGGGAAACTTAAGCACCAAGACCCAATCATTTTGTTTAAAGGCTAGGGCTCTTTTATAAGCAGCAGCCTTTTGCCTTTGTTGGGAGATGGATATAGCATCCTTAACCTTTTGGAAAGATTCTTGCAGGTCTCGGCTATATTCATCTGCAGAGCGAAGATCTTCCCATGTACCTTGAGTAGCAGGGGACTTTTTTATCTTCCCTCCATCACCTCAAAAGGTGCTTTTCTCATGGAAGTATGTACAGTGTTATTGTAAGCATACTCCATTAAAGGTAAGTACGTCTCCCATTGGGACTTTTGATCTACTTCTGTGATATAAGCTTTTAGTAGATCAAAATTTGTTAAGTTAGCTATTTCACTTTGGCCATCCGTTTCAGGGTGGTTGAAGAGAAGTTAGCCTTGTACCTAAATTCTCAAAGAGACCCTTCCAGAAATTACTGGTCATTCTAGGATCTCTATCCGACACTATGGATATTGGCAAGCCATGGTACTCAAAGATTTGTGATATAAAGAGGGTTGCCATTTAATGGGCCTTGATAGTCTTTTTGACAGGTATGAAATGTGCTTGTTTGCTAAACCTGTCCACTATTGTCCATATTCCTGTATTCCCATGGATAGACTTGGGCAATCCAAAAAGAAAATCCATGGATATGCTCTCCCATGGTATTGGCAAAGGTTGAAGCAATCCAGGTTGCTTCCCTCTATCAAACTTCGTCTTTTGGCATACCACACGTTGTGAAACATACTCTTGTATGTTTGCTTTCATGGCAGGCCAATAAAAGTATGTTTCTATCCCTTTTAGGGTAGATTGAATCCCTCTATGCCCCGGATAAGGAGGAGCATGAGATTCATACATTACTTTTTCACATAGTGAGTTAGTAACACATAGCCTGTTGCCATAGAGAAGATAACCATCTTGTAAGGTAAATGGTTCTTCCTTCTTCCTATTGGTGGGTAAAAAACCACAATTTTGTAATTTGTTTGTTTAAAATAAACTGTCACAGTAGGTATTCTTCTATTGATGTGCTTCTGGGTTGGATACCGATCTTACTATTCTTGCTCAATTATGGTCTATGTCGTCTGAGTATTGCGATCCCTTGAAAATTTGGTCAACTTGGTTGTACTTGGTTTGAGCTTCTAGGTTTGGAACTGAGCTTACAATTCTTGCTCAATTAAGGACTATGCCATCTGTGTATTGTGATCCCTTGAAATCTGCTCAACTTGGCTCATACATGGTTTGAGCTAATGGGTTTGGTACTGAGCTCAATAAAGGTTTAGGCCGGCTTAGTTTTGCTCAACTTGAACGTACATAGTTTAATTGTTTGGTTGGGGGATAGGGTTATATTGATTGTAGCCGAATATGGTTGAGAGAATGGTTGTATAAAGTTGTGGATTATGGTAGATATGGTTGCAATTCAGTCGCTCATGAAGTGGTAAGTGGTTGCTTATTACATCGAGGGTATGAGCCATGGTGGCTCTTTTTCCTAGTTTTTGGAAGAAATATGGTACCATGGAATATCCCTTCTAAATGTTGTATGTGTTTAGGAGAGTAGCACTTATACTTAATACCTTACATGTGGCTTTGACTCTGTTTAGGGAGGAGTAGAACTTACAAACTAACATCCTTTTATGTTACAGGTGACTCCAAAGATAGATTGATGACTGCATGTATGAGCACTGTCAGTGACCTTGAAAAAATATCGGCAATTAATGCCAAACTCTGTAAAGTCAAGAAACAGGTATATGTGGCCCACTTCGAGGCTAAATTGCCTTATAAAACTCCTCTCTAGCCTTATCTCATGAGAGCTTGCAAAGCAAAAGAAGCTCCAAATGGTTTTTTTTTTCCTTGCAAATGAAACCATCTATGAATAATTGAGTAGCTTCACCTTTCTTATTATTTATCTTTGAAAGCAATTTAATTGGGTGACATCTATAACATGTGGGATACCCATGCATCACCTGCATACAGTGCCAATGCTAACTGAAAGTTGTGTTGTTTCCATGGGTGCAGGTGAGGGTTACCTTCTCAACTATGGTTTTCAAAGTTCCTTGGATTGAAGACGGTGGATTTATACATCTTCAGGCTCTTAACTCTCTTATACTTGTGTATAAATTCTGTTCTGTACTATGAATGGGAATTATACCACCTTTTCATTGACATAGTTTCTAGTGTCTTTTGTAATTTGAAAGAATTCTTTGGTGTTTATGTTATATTGTTACTGGAACACACACACACACACACACACACACAAGAAAAAACTAATGGGACACTTAAACTATGATTTGCATGCTCTTTCTTAGCCCTCATCAAGCTAATGGTATGCAAGGCTAAGGATGTTTTTACCTGCACTACAATACCTTTATGTCATTGTACTAAATCAATGTCATGTCATTGTACTACATCAATGTTTGATTATCACCAAGACTTTAAAGATGTTTTGTTTGTTGATCTCATGCTCCTTGAGAATAATCTCATAAGAACCACACTTATGGAAGGACTCAATCATATCCCCACTCAACCCTTATGTAGACACATAGCCACCAATGAACTATGGCTCTATCTTCTAAAAATCATAAAGGAGGGCATTTTGGTCTTACCACCTCACCTACATGAGAGTCGAGTAAAAAGTCTCTTTTGGAAGTATTATGAAACTTCCCTCCCAACAAAATTCTCCACTGAAATGATAACTGCATCGATCATCACATTGACATTCTGAAAATCAAGTATATTATTACTTTTTCAGACAAAGCAGCTAACTACCCGATATTCACCTACCCATCCTTTATGATTCAAGAGGCATGGAAGAGGTTAGAGGGAATTGATTTCTTACTTAGTGATAATTCTCCTTCCACCACTCTACAGGAGATTCACTCTTTCTTGATTAAATATCCATCACAAAACTCTCTCCCTCTTTCCTATCTCATGGCTTTATACAAGGCTCACAAAAAAGCCTTCAGATGGACTACTTGTGGGTCTAGTTGATGTTTTATTGAAGCATCACTTCTATTAGCATGCATACTTGAAACATGTATCCCTTGTCTAAAACATAGAGCTCATTTAACAAATCAGAAATCTCTCTTATGTTTCAAAAGCTACAATCATGGTGGGTGGTTGATTCCCTATATGAGGTTATCCTCAACCTACCTAAACAAGTCACCTCAATATTCTCAGATGATGTAAAGTAATGCTATGAAAATATACCGCACCATGGAGACATAGGCCTAAGCACGGTTACCATAGCTATGTCTTTCACCAGCAAGGACCTTTCATATCCTTCAAAAGCTTCCCTAGTAGATGTATTTGTGGGACCTAGTCTCATCAGTCGTACAAGAACCAATTCTCATTTAAAAAATCTCAAGTTGGTTGATAAATCATATGTACATTGAATGCAATGGAAGGACATATCGGCAAGTCAACGGCATACCTATGGGACTAGCTTGTTCTCTCATTTGGTGTAATCTTTATCTACATGCATTGGAGAATAACTACATCAACTCATGTCTTAAACATCCCCAGCTCCGACTTTCAGCTCCGACTTTAGCTATAGCACTAGGGTTCCCCTTTCGGTACTTTGATAATATCCTTTGGGTCAACAATGAATCCCTGAAGCATTTTACCATCACTCATCCAATCTACCCCTCTTGCCTCTCCATAGATGACAATGCCACCATCTTTGAAGGTGAAATTTGTATAAGCACATCATTCTTGAGTATGAAGTTGGTAATTCATAAAAACGAGCTACAAAGAACCAAGATAGATAAGGGATTGGTGGTACCATAAAGGTGCTCAAATTTATTCACAAAAGCATTAATAGACCTTCAAGATGGGCACATAAAGTCCTCCTCTCCCAAATCAAACCCCTCATACAATCATTCCGCAGAGAAAGCAAGCAAAGACATCAAGGACCTTGTACATGCTTTCTGCAACGATGGTTTTGAGCTAATCAAACTCTAGCATATCATATATAAGTACTTGGGTTCTTTAGAGAATCTACAATCTTGTAAGGGGCTCAAAGAAGTCAACTCATGCCTCAAAAGGTAGGCACTAGGTCCATAATGGGGGCCTAGTGCCCCCATGAGTGGACTCTCCATTATAAATTACTATCCTAACCTAGTACGGGTTTGGAAGGAGGGTTACACACATCAATTTTTTTTGCTTCATATATTTGAGAATATGGAAGGAAACCCTTTCTAAAGCTACCTTTCATTTACAATAATTTTTGGCACATCTATATGGGTACAAAATGACGTAGGGGGCTATCATGCAACTAAAGAAGGGTGGCAATATAATCTACCACCTTACACGAGTCCACTATCTCACTATCTTCTTGCAGACCTACCACCATCCCCACCTCCCTCACCACCCCACTCTGAGAACTAACTGTCGTAATCCCGCCTACTCTGTCTCATGGAGCACCTTCAGATTTATATGAAGGTGGTGGTCTTTGATCCAGAGGCCTTCGACTTGCAAGACTTCCTCATTGGCCATACTATGCCAACCAGTTCTATATGGAAATTTCCACTCAGGTTATGGACAATATGACTATTTTCTTTTATATGTGGATGGCATATAATGGATATCAATAACAAGTGCCCCACTTCTAAGACACATGCAGCCTATGAGTTAAGCATTAACTTGTCCTTGTCTCATAATGGATGCAGTAATGTTTGTGGAGCTTTCTATATTCTACACACAAATCTCTTAAGAGTACTCTATTGTACTTACCAACCTTAATGGAAGTATCTCTTCCTCCTTGAGTATTCATTTACTATACACTGTAAAGATACGATGATGCATGCTCCCTCTAATGGAAGTTACCTACACACACACACACACACACACACACACACACACACACACACACACACACACACACACACACACACACACACACACACAAAGAATTAACTAGATAGTGAAAGCATGTAAGAGAAGGAGACGTAGACATAAATTATGCATATACACTTAGCATAAGAGTGAGAGAGGAGAATTTTGCACAAGAATGGCCTAAAATCCTAGCCCCCAAACTCCATGGCACCTCTTGTGGAGTTGATTATTTAATTTTATGATAAAACCTATTTTAGGTGCCAAGTATTTGAGGCCCCTCTTTACACTTTAGTCCACGAGTGGTGGCTATCACTCCTTGCATGACCCTTTATAGGGTGAGTTCTCACTAGATATATACAATGAAACCATATTGGTAAAAAAGCTAAAAAACTGCGTAAAGAAAAATGGTCAAGAGATATTATTTGGCGCGTTCTCCTCAATTTCCAGAATTCTAATCTACACAACATCAATCTCATTTCTAGTAAAAATAAAAAGACGATACCGTAATTAACCATTACATGTCAGATATCCCAATTGTAATGCTAACCACATAAAAAGGAGGATGCCCAAACTCGTAACATCCCTCTCACTAGGGATAGCAATTGTCCTCAGTTTCTCAATAGAGAATAAACTGGACCATGAGTGATGAAGAATGTGGAGAAAATCTGAAAAATTTTGGAAAAATATTTCTAAGCATCCAGTTAGCATCTTCTCTAGGGTGGCCCTTAAAAGTCAAAAGATAACAGCTGTAAACCATGCTAGTGCATATGGTGGTAGTCTCATGGTCAACTATTTGGTCACGTATGAGTTTCTCTTCTTCATCTACAACTGCAAGTGGATCCTCATAAATGTGATGTGTAGGTAGGGGTCCTCAAAAGGGTCATAACAAACTAATGTGAAATGCATTGTAAATGCGTTAGTGTTGTAAAGTGTGAGCTTTGTCCTAGAGTACTAGAGTATGAGTCAAAGAGGGAAAAGGTGGAATTATCCCACATGTATTGGTGCAAGGCTATAAAGCTACTAAAATCTCATTTCATGAATAAACAAATCCATTCCATTTTTCATTGCAACTCTCTCTTGTTTATGGTGAGCTTGTGATGGCTTAGTAACTACTCAAGATTGTGTTTATTAGTCCAAGATAATTGATCTTCGCTAATTTTCTTGAGTGATAATCTAACCTACACACACTCACGTGCATGCATGATGTTTGTCTTTCATCCACCCTAGCTAGCATGTTCCCATTCCCATCAAGTGGTATCAGAGCATTAGGTTATGCTAGCTAGGTTTGCTATTATGCTTTTGTGTGTTAGTAATTAGCATTCTCTAATCCCTATTTGTATTAGCTTAATAACCCCAATCCTTAATCACCACTTGGGCAAGAGCATGCTCCACTACCCTTTGGTGATTAGGTAAAGGGGAATTTACTTTTAGCATTGGTTGTGTTTGCAATTTCTCAATTTGTGTTTTGCATCTTGCATTTTGGCTTTGCATTAGCACCGTTTGGCTCAATTTTGCATATATTTATTCCTCTAATTACTCTTTGTGCGAGTGTCTATTTGAAGTGTTACTCGTGCCTTGAAGTAGAATTCAACAAAAGTTTCTTATTGGGCTCTTAGTCTCTGCATTCGAAAGTGTTACTTGTGTCTGGAAGTAGAATTCAACAAAAGTTTCTTATTGAGCTCTTAATCTCTGCATTCGGGAGATCATAACATCGTCAGTTTATTTGAAAAAGGTTTTGTAAAAGCCCCTTCTAATTGTGCAAAAGCATCAAGATTAATCATAATTCTTGTGTGTGTGTGTGTGCACGTGTGCGTGATCGAATCCTATGTGCATTCACGTGTGTGCAAAGCTCTCTCTAAAGCCTATCCAATGAGCCTAAGCATGCTTGATTTGGAGCTCAATTAAGCTCCCTACTCTCAAACGACCTACTGCAATGAAGTTAAGTTGTTCACCAACCACCCTTTTGACAAGAAGGCGAGCTTGGCGGCATGGTCTAAAGGAAAGAACCCAAAATTGGTGGCCTTTGCGAGGTTGCAGGTTCAAATCTCTACGCCGTTTTGAGCTGTAAGTCAAGCGAACTCCCCAAATGGCGCTTAATCGAAATTAGTCCGCCTTTCGGGTCTGCTCATTGCAGTTCACGTGTTGCTTCCCTTTTGCCATAGCAATTGGACACGCCAAACCTTCAAATCCACCCTAAAGCCCCTTTTGGGTCGGGTCCCGTGGCCAACCCAATTCCTGTTTCTCGACCTTCGAAGCTCTTGTTCTCACGGCATCGTCACTCCAAGGCACAGACATTGCTTGAGGAGCATTCCCACCTGTTGCATATTTTTGACCTCTCATACCTGCCGAGTTCAACAGGGCCTCGAGATCAAGTATTCGACGGAACCAAGACTTCAAGCTCTTATCAAGCATTCATTCAAAGCTTCCCAAGGATTTCACCAAGGCGGCAGCAAGCCATTGAACTTTTTCAACAAGCATTCATAGCAGAATATTCTTCGAATCTCTTGAGCATCAATGAATTCATCAAAGCAAAGGACGCTACCTCTTTGTGAACAAGAGCTTCACTCGGTGAAGAGGAGCTTGACAAAGTTTGAAGAAATTCTCTCTCTCTCTCTCTCTCTCTCTCTCTCTCTCACACACACACACACACACACACACACACAGACAATTAAATTCTAAATTTTTTGCAACCAAGCACCATTTGCAATGAATATCATTATCTACATTACGGGGATGACCTTTTAATCGTGCTTGTGTAAAGAGGTAGACATTGACTAGGAGAGTCTCCTAAGCTAAGACCCCTCTATTAGCGAAATGGAAGAGAAAGGGCTTAGGAAATTTAATGGGGAGGGCTTTCATACTTGGAAAACCAAGTTGAAAGGCTACTTAATGAGAAAGTAGTTGTGGGGAGTAGTCAAGCCAATGATCACTGATCTGCCATCCATTGATGGAGCACACATATAGACACAAGCTATGAGTGCACAAACTCAAGCCAAGGATGAGCAAACATTAGGAATCATAATCACTGCACTACATGACAAATATGTGCACTTTACTGATGACTGTGGAACCTCATCAGCTGCATGGGAAGCACTAGGAAAAAACTTTGGAGCTACGAAAAAGAAGAATAAAGTGAGCCTAAATATGAATCTATACAAATTAAAAATGGAACATAATGAAGATATTGCAAGCTTGATCAATCGCCTCAAAAGCATGACCACACAACTAGCTTACGTAGACAATGCAGTACTAGAGGAGGACAAGATTGCAATTCTTCTAGCAGCCTTACCACCTAGCTTTGACCAAATATTGACCATCATTGAGGAAAAGGATCCAACACCAGATTTCCAAGATGTAATCAACTCTTTAATGTTGAGGAGAAGAAGCAAGGGAGGAATGCTACTTTAGGGAAAGGAGCTTTTGCAGTTAGCTCTAGTAACAAAACTTGTTTCAAGTGTGGCAAAGAAGAGCACAAAGCAAAGGACTATCTAGCATCGGAGCCTTGCAACATTTGCGGGAAGAAGGGTCACCTTCCTTCCAAGCGTTTCAAAAAGGACAAAGGCAGTATCAGCCAAAATCCAAGGTCCAAAGTCTATTTGGAAGAAGAAGAGAAAGATGAAGATGAAGAAGAAGGCGGCAATAGCCTTCTAGTCTATGACGACATTCTCTAGCTTTTTTGTTTTGCCTTTCCCTTTCAATTGTATTTGTTTCGAGATAGCTTGGACTAGCTTGATTTCAGTTTTATACATCTGTTTGAGGGGAGGTGTTGAGTATCTCTTGGATTAGAGATAGTTTGTCTTGTGGATTGGGGATGGTCTCCTAGACTAGAGATGTTCTTTTTGCTCATGTATTGGAGTGTGCTAGAGTTGTTAGTTTCTTTAGTTTCTTCCTAGTCCAAACCTCAAGAGGAGGATTGTAAAGTGTGAGCTTTGTCCTAGAGTACTAGAGTATGAGTCAAGGAGGGAAAAGGTAGAATTATCCCACATGTATTGGTGCAAGGCTGTAGAGCTACTTAGAGCTCATTTTATGATTAAAAAAATCAATTCCATTTTGTATTACATCTCTCTCTTGTTTATGGTGATGTTGTGATGGCTTAGGAACTACTCAAGGTCGTGTTTATGAGTCCCATTGGAACCTAATTCGCTTGAGTGATAATCTAGCCTACACACACAGTTGTGCGCACAATGTTTGTGTTTCATCCACCCTAGCTAGCACGATCCCATTCCCATCAAGTGTGAAGGTAATTCTTAACGAAATGAAACATCATTTATTACCGCAAAAATCTTGAATGGACCATACAAACAAGGAGCGAGCTTACAAAAACATTTGTATCGACAATTTTAATTCTTCGTTTTTCAATTCAAAGTATAACATAATCTCCTTCCTCAAGTTCATGTGATTTGCAGTACTTATTAGCATGCTTAGTGTAAAGTTATTGTGAATACTTAATAGCAGAGTGAACACTTTCATAAATGTCATGAAAACTTGCAATAAAAGTATCCGCAGTAGGCACAACATTAGAAAGACGTGAAGGAGGAGTATGAAGAGTGACCATACATAATGTCAAATGGAGATTTACTAGTAGCAAAGTGAGTGGTATTGCTATAAGCAAACTGTAAATTATGCAAGTAATCATCTCATTTCTTTGGTTGAGAAGACACATAAGCTTTCAATAAATCAATGATAGTGTGATTAGTGACTTCTATTTGATCATTAGAATCGAGATGAAATACAAAAGTGAAATCAAGTGTAGTACCAAGATTTGCAAAAACTATAATCCAAAAAGCATTACAAAATTTAGAATCTCTATCACAAATATAACCTTTAGAAAACCGTGATGAGGAAAGATAGCTTTAAGAAAAAGGAGTGCAACTTGATGTGTTGTGAGAGTTTTCTTACATGGAATGAAGTACACTTGCCTAAAAAAAAGATCAATAACAACCCAAATCATATCATGCTTGTGAACAATGAGTGGAAAGCCAATAACAATATTCATAGAATTGTGTTCCCAAGGTCTTTCATGAATGGGGAGAGTGTGTTAAAGGCCTAATTTCTTAACTTCTTTTAGCAAATCAAACAAGGTAAACATATTGTTAAACATCACTTTTCATAGCAGGCCATATTGTTAAACAAGGTAAACATATTGTTAAACATCACTTTTCATAGCAGGTCAATAAAAATCACGACTTAAATTCTGAAAAGTAGCAACAAATCCTCTATGTCTTGCATAGGACGGTATAAAATGTTTTTGTGACATATTTTCTATTTGAAGTAAATAAAATTTTCTTATATGGTGTATTCGAGAAGTGTGTGCACAAAACTGTCAAGCATGTGCAACCATGTGGTTCTAAAATCATCATCTTGTGCATAAGTATCAATCATAGAATCAAATATAGTACCCGTAATGATTCATTGGCTATTGAGAGAGGGTCTTCAAATCAAAGCATCGGCTACAACATATTCTTTACCATGTTAGTATTGACTGTTGGATTGAAAATTTTGAATAAAAGTAGTATCCATAATAATTCATTGCTCATTAAGAGAGGGTCTTCAACTCAAAGCACTGGCTACAACATCTTCTTTACTAGGTTAGTATTGAATGATGGATTGAAATCTTTGAATAAAAGTAGCCCACTTAATATGCCTATCATCTATTAAGGGTTGAGATAATAAATACTTGATACTTTGTTGATCAATTTTGATGATCAAATTAACACCCATTAAATAATGTTTTCCAATTTTCAAGGCATGCACCACAATAGTCAATTCTTTGTCATATATATTGAACTTAGATTTAGAGGGTTTAAATTTATGACTTTCAAATATGAGTGGATGGGTATCTTGCATAAGAATTGCACCAATATCTTTTCCACTAGCATCAATGACTACAACAAAGAACAGTCAATCAACCCATCCCAAAAGAAACTCCGGAGATAACTCTAGAAGATGCACCCTCTCCACAACAAGTTGAAGATGAAAAAGTCTAAAGAAATTAAGCAAGAAGAAATGATAGCAAAACCAGTGCCCATGGAGCCCAACACTACTCCAGTCACACACAAAGATGACCAGAAAGAGATGGAAGGGGATGCTGAACAAAGAAAAGAAGTTGAACAAAGTAAAGCTCAACCATATTTTGCCCCACAAACTGACCTTCAAGAAGACCAAAAGGTGTCCCCAATTGAGATGGAGCAAGAAACAGCACATCAGACTAAGCAAGAAGCTAATACTTCTCAACCTGCTACAATCCAAGAGATAGACAAATATGCGCGGTTCGCACACCCCGTCATAGAGAAAATGAAGACGACAATTTATGAAAAAGAGGAAAAGATCCACCGAGTTGAAGTGGAAAATCTATATTTAATTGTCCCAATAGATGTAGCCGATGCTTTTATCGAAGAGCACAGTAGCCTATACAAGCAATCTCAAGCAAAAACTACTAATTTAAAGGAAGTTAGCACTCAACAGCTGAAAGCCGAACTACAAAACATGACCAACTTGGTGGAATAGTTGACAACTGCAAGCGAAGGACATGAAAAGAAGCTACAAGAGGTCAACGCCACTCTACTGTGAGTGCGTGTGTGCACAGATACGTGCGTATGCGGTGCGTTACGTGCATGGAAGGGGAGGAGCACGAGACGTTGTGGGTGGAGCAACCTCAGGAACTAAGAGTGAGGAGCTCCTTATTCTTGTGTATACAAAGAATAAAGAATTGTGCACATGGTGGGCGAGCGGCTGGACACCGGATGACCGGCCCGGGCAAAAGGTGGGCAAAAAGCACAACATCTTTACCCCAACGAACTCCCACTTAAAGGCGATGCGCAAAGAAGTGAGACCTACTAGCTAAACTACTAGTATGTACAAGAAACTAAGTGAGAGACTCTTTAGACCTATGCCCACTGGCTCACTTTGTCGATATACACATTGAAGGAGTACGAGCGGAAGTGCGACGCGAGAGAGAGTGCGAGAAGAAGAGCACGACGATATGGTGAACTCGCTCTACTGTAATGTGTAGAGCATAGTGAGTTCTTATTAGGTTTTTACAAAAGAATATGTGTACATACCTGGCGGCCCGCCCACTTACCTGGGCGACCACATTGGGCTTTATACCCCAACAACCTCCCACTTAAAGTCCAATGTGGTACTTTAAGTGTGAGAGAAGCTACTATACAAGCTAATATACAAGAGATGTAGAGAAGTGATGTACTACCCTACACCTAACTGCTTGCAAAAATGCGCAAAGCTCTCTGAGGGAAGTCCTTTTGTAAGTAGATCAGTAGGATTTTCTGTGGTGTGAACTTTGACAAGCTGAAGTTGCTTATCCTCGAGCATTTCCCTGATGAAATGATACTTCACATCCACATGCTTTGTCTTTGAGTGATAAACTGGATTGCGAGCCAATTGCATAGCACTTTGACTATCACAATATAACACAGGCATCTCTTCTTTGATTCCCAAATCTGTTACTAGTCGATTAAGCCAAATTGATTCTTTGCATGCCTCTGATGCTGCAACATATTCAGCCTCTGTAGCAGACAGAGTAACACAATCTTGTAATCTAGAACGCCATGATACTGCTCCACCAGCCAATGTAAAGACATACCCTGACGTAGACCTTCGGTTGTCTAAGTCACCTACATAATCTGAGTCTGTAAAACCCTTTACACTTAGCTCCTGACTCCCATAGCATATACGCATACTCTTCGTAGCTTTCAGGTATCTCAATATTCCTTTCACTGCCTCCCAATGTTTCTTGCCTGGGTTTGACATGTATCGACTTACTACTCCCACTGCAAATGCAATGTCTGGGCGAGTAGCAATCATTGCATACATCAAACTACCCACTGCAGACGCATATGGAATCTTATCCATTTCAGCCTGTTCTTCCTCAGACACAGGACAATCTTGTTTGCTAAGTTTCACATATGGTGGCAATGGAACACTCAGTGCCTTTCCCTTCTCCATATTGAAACGTTGCAAAACCTTGTCAATATACTCTGTTTGAGATAACCAAATCAACTTCTTTGATCTGTCTCTCTCAATGCGCATACCAAGTATACGACTTGCCTCACCCATGTCTTTCATGTCAAACGATTTTGCCATCTTTGACTTCAAAGCTGAAATTTCTTCCAAGTGCTTGCCAGCAATAAATATGTCATCCACATACAAAATAAGGATCAACCAACTACCATCCTTAGCCTTATTTGTATATAGACAGTGATCGAACTCACTACGTTTGTAGCCTTGAGAAAGCATAAACTTGTGGAATTTATGGTACCATGCCCTCGGTGATTGTTTTAAGCCATAAAGACTCTTTAACAACTGGCATACCCAATCTTCCTTGCCTTTCTCAACAAACCCTTCTGGCTGCTGCATGTAAATTTCCACATCTAAATCACCATGCAAGAACACTGTCTTGACATCCATTTGGTGCAACACCAAATCTAATATGGCAACCAATGCAAGAAAGCATCTCAATGTAGTCATCTTGACCACCGGAGAGAAGACTTCATCAAAGTCAATGCCTTGTTCTTGCTTAAAGCCCTTGGCAACAAGCCTTGCTTTGTACTTTGGCTGACTATCATGAGCGGTGATCTTATACCTGTAAACCCATTTACAAGGTAGAGCCTTTTTGCCCTGTGGTAATTTAACTAGCTTCCATGTCTTGTTTTTATGCAGAGCTATCATCTCTGACTGCATGGCCAATTGCCAATTCCCGGAGTCCTTCATTTGCACTGCTTCCTTGTAACATGAAGGCTCATTGCAATCAGTCAACATGACATAGTTCATAGATGGAACAAACCTATCAGGAGGTCGGGTGACACGTCCAGATCTACGCACAATAGGTGGCTTAGGCTCAGCCACAACCTGTGGTTCCACTCTATCCTGTCCTTGCTCCTCTTGAGCCCTGACATTTTGTCTTGCACGTGCAGGTCCATCTTCTTGGAAGACAACTCTTCTAATCTCCTCAACCCTCTCTGGTTTAGAATGATATTTGGATTCATTAAAGTGAACATCATTGCTGCGGACAACCTTTCTGGATTCGGGATCCCAAAGTCTGTACCCCATCTCACCAGAATTACCATAGCCTAGAAAGATGCACTTTCTACTCTTTGGCTCAAGTTTGTTCCTAAATTCCTTTGGAACGTGAGTATATGCCTCACAGCCAAAGACTCTGAGATGCTTGTATGAGGGCATTTTGCCTGACCATACCATCTCTGGCACTGAATCCTTCTGCAAAACCTTGCTAGGAGATCTATTTACAAGATGAACAGCTGTTGATACAGCTTCAACCCAAACCCCATTTGGCAGCCGTGCATTAGACAACATACTTCTGACCTTCTCTTGTATGGTCCTATTCATCCTCTCAGCAACACCATTTTGAGGAGGATTGTAAGGAGCAGTAAGTTCACGTTTTATACCTTTTGACTCACAAAAGTCCTGAAAGGCCTTTGAAACATACTCTCCACCATTGTCAGTGCGTAAGCATTTAAGCTTCTTGCCACTCTAATTCTCCACAAGTGTCACAAATGTTTTGAAAACACTAAACGCTTCATCCTTGTGCTTGAGAAAGTAAACCCATACTTTCCTCGAGTAATCATCTATAAATGTCATAAAGTAAGAAGCTCCCCCTAGAGATAGGTTAGGCATAGGTCCACACAAATCACTATGAACAAGTGCCAACTGTGTATCTCTTCTACTGCTTCTATGCTTATGTGGCTGCTGTGTTTGCTTACCATACAGACAATGTTCACAGAATTCAAAATCATTAAATGAAAAGCCAGGCAAATAACCAGAACGAGACAAGATTTCCATTCCCTTCTTGGACATATGTCCTAACCGGCTATGCCACAAAGAAACGTTCGGCTGCTCGGTTACATTGATTACATTTTTAGAGACATTTGATACATAAATAATGTAAAGTCCTCCAGACTTTACTCCATGTGCTACTGTCATAGAACCCTTGGATATCTTCCACATGTTCTGTCCAAAAGTGGTGACGTAGCCAGCATCATCAAGTAAACCTGTGCTGATCAAGCTCTTTGTAATTGCGGGAACATGTCTCACATTCTTCAGCGTGAAAGAAGAGCCATTCTGAAACTTCAATTGAACATCTCCAACACCTAAGATCTCACATGTCTGCCCATTGCCTAGCCGAACATGATCTTTAGTGGTCACATAAGAAGTAAACCACTCCTTGTTTGGAGACACATGAAGTGATGCCCCTGAGTCTATAATCCAGTCACTCAGTGCATTTCCATCAGATGCTGTAAGAAGAGCTGAGTCCATTGTATTCTTCAAGAAGTAGATGTCTCCTGACACTAGACTGTCATCCTCTGCAACAGTGTTTGTCACATTTATTTCTTGAATCTTCACTGAGGACTTGTTCTTCTCACCATGGTCTTCAGCTTTCTCTTTGCCTTTTTCTGCTTTCCATTCTCTGCAGTCTCTTTTCATGTGACCCTTCTTGCCACAATGGTAGCATTCTATGTCACTCTTGCCTTTAGCACTACGGGACTTGCTACGAGACTGATTCCTCTTTCCACCTTTGTACTTTTCTTTGGTCCTTCCCCTGACAACTAAGGCTGTTCCTTTGCCTTTGTCCATTGTCTTTCTATTGGTTTCTTCAGCAAGCAAACTTCCTTCTACACCTGCTATGTTCAAACCATCTGGAGGTGCATAATTACTCAAAGCTGTGCGAAAAGTGTCCCAACTTTCCGACAATGTGATCAACAGGAACATAGCTCTAACAGGTTCATCAAACTTGACACCTTGAGCTGACAACTGACTATAGATTGTGTTGAATTCATTAAGATGATTGGACATAGGTGTCCCTTCTTTCATCTTCAAGTCAACAAGCTTCTTAAGCCAGTATACCTGTGAAGCTGCACTCTGCTTCTCATAAAGATCACTCAGCTTTAACCATGCTTGATAAGCCGACATCTCGTCTGCTACATTGAAGTAAACGCTTTCTGCCAAAGTCAGCATAATGGTAGAAAGTGTCAATTCATCCATTTCGCTCCATTCATCTTCGTCCATATCTTAGGTTTTATCCCCTTGAGCTTTATAGGTTTTATCTGCTTCTTTTGTATCAACACGTGCCAAATCTGCTTCTTCCACAATGGGAAATTGGTTCCATCCAGCTTCTTGATATTGTAAAGAGCAGTGTCCTGTGATCCAGCCATAGCTACGCTTCACAGTGGTTTACTTTCCTGGGAAAGATTCGGCAGAGTTTCCCCTGTAAACTCACCTCTGAACCAATATCAACCTGTCAAATGAACCAAGAAAGCTTTAGATTCTACATAAATTTCAGCAGAGTCTCCTTTGTAAAATGGCTCTGGTGTACTCAAAAAACAACTCAAAAAACACTGTCTCTCTGACACTGTAAGCTGCGGGTAAACCTGTCCTGCACCTGTACTGTCTCTCACTGTCCTGTCACTGTCCTGTAAGCATAGACTGTGACAATGCCTCAACGGCAGTAAAGCAAAGATGCAATCCCAACTGTCTAACTCACAGTCAATACATCCTAGCTGCCTATCTAAGGGTGCTCGAGGGATCGCTCCAAGACCTCTATCACCGAAAGGATCTCAACATTCGAGAATCCCCCAGCTCAATAAAACCTCACTCGACCCTCAACAAAGGTTGCAGTAAATCTGACAGTACATAGACTTCCCACAAAGTCATACATCCACAAATTTCCCACTATATGCTGTAACCGCTGCGGCGGTTGTTTGCTGCGTGACTCACAGCCAGCAAACCCTCAACAAACATACATCATCTCTGACAATACATCCCATGTGGAAGTACCTGCAATGTCAGGATGAAATCTGGAATATCAAGTAGCAAACACAAGCTACCTGATGAACTAGTGGATGTCGCCTACAGTCTGTGTGTAGATGCGCCCGTGTTGTATGTGACACGCCTCCAAGAACTGTGAGCCGTCCTTCGATGTGTAGACAGCCACAAATCAACACTCTGGGAGTGTCGATATCCTCAGCACCTGCAGTCGTAGGCCGAAAACCCCGAATTTGCAGAGTAGGATCTGCACCCGCCGAGACCACGTAGTCGAAAATGGCCTGCACAGACCTTTGTCGAAGCCGAACGGTGGCCGAGATGACCTCAGAATGAAATTCTGTGAACACCAAGCCCTTCGGGCTTACCCACGAGATTTGGGGCCGTGTCTTCGCCTGTCAAATTTCACTCCAATTTGAGTTGGTGACTCTAGCCTCCTGTAGTGCTGCCCCGAGCCTCGATCTGAGCTCTGATACCAGTTGAAGGAGTACGAGCGGAAGTGCGACGCGAGAGAGAGTGCGAGAAGAAGAGCACGACGATATGGTGAACTCGCTCTACTGTAATGTGTAGAGCATAGTGAGTTCTTATTAGGTTTTTACAAAAGAATATGTGTACATAGCTGGCGGCCCGCCCACTTACCTGGGCGACCACATTGGGCTTTATACCCCAACACACGCATTCGTATCGGCTCTGGTAGTAGGCGAGCGTGCGTACCCACGCTAGAGCCTTCATGTAAATCCCGCAGACTACTCTATATGGTCTTCAAAGGTCCACTATGAATCATGCTAGTGTTAGCCATCACACAAACAAACCTTGCTGCAAATACTTACATTGCGGCTACAATCACTGCATCATCAAGACTACCCATGACATATGGATGTGTCAATAGCAACATTGGAATAGCTGCGTCCGTATCACCCATAGGCAAAACTATGTGTCCTGGCACCAACTCATCAGCCTCTAACGTGAGCATATCAAAGAACTCCATGTCTGTCGTCTCTGTCTTTGTCTCTAGAGACTAGACCTGCTCTACCTCTACTTGCAAAAACTCTGACAACACCTGATGTGTCTCACTAGAGCACGGTCGCTCTACCTCTGTCTCTACAGAGTCTACTGGCACATCATGCACAGCTAAATGCTTTGTCTCATGAGCATGGTGGAGCTCACCTGCAAAAGAGACATGTCTCGTCTCTCACTCAAAGCATGCCAGCAACAAAACCAAGACCACGTCGTCTCGAACCTCAGACACATGCATAGGGTATACCAGGCTGTTGTAGGCTCCTCTGGCAATCACTAATGAACCACAATGCATCTAGAAAGACTGCTCTCTAAGCAGTATCTAACAACCAAAGTCTGCTAACTGTCTCACTGAGATCAAACTCTGTCTCAGCTGAGGAACAAAGCACACATGCAGTAGCGTGTATGATGCACCACTTGTCAAAGACAAATAAACATCTCCTGCACCCTCTATGTCAAACGTTGTGTGCACTTGGCCGAACCATCGGCCAAGTGCACACAACCAAAACTCCCACTATAAAATGTGCCGAACCACTCACGACATGGTGTGATGTGGAAAACAACATCACTATCTAGTAACCACTGTGGAGAAAGTGTGCTATCCATAAACAAATCTGCAAGAGGTGCACTCCAGGCAAACATGACATCACCATCACTGGCATAGACTGCCACTAGAACTGCCTCTCTAACACGTGTCAAAGCCGTATATGCATCTCGCATACATCTCCGTTGCTGTCTCATATGTTTGAAACAACGATGCCTAATGTGCTCTGTGTGACCACAATGCCAACAACATAAGTATCGGCAAAAACGAGACCGCCGTCTCTCACTCTCACACATGTCTGCTGCCATAAGTGAATGCCGAATGTCAACAAAGTGGGAGATTATTTGACCACTACACAATCATGAAAACCATGACCAATCACATCAAAATTGATGCTCGCATATGCACAAAACAATTCCACAATCTGCTATCTGCAAGCATAAACCAGGACAAACAACTCAACTGAGCGTCAAGCGCATAACCATATACGCAAGTAGAGAGAAAACTAGCTCAAAACACATCCCACAAGAGAAACTTCTTGCAAAAATATGCAAAAACTTGTGAAACATGTGACTATTTGTCCATAGACACACAAGCATACGCAATTCTCACTCCCACGAGAGTGGGTACAAGAACACCAAACTGTGTCCAAGCTGACAAAACCTGTCAAAGTGAGAGTAAACACTCGATCACTGTCAAAGTGGGAAAATATCGACACTGTACAAGATGGCATAACACTGCAAACTTTTATGGCAAGAAGATAGGGAAAAACGAACAAGATTTCCTTTGCAAAATGAGTTAAAACTCAACGCAAACCGCAAGCCAAAAAACTGGCGATAACTGCCAGAGTGGGAGTCAACTCGACCACTAAACCATCAAAGAGTAAACTGCAAATACGCATAAACCATGGCAAGAATCTTAGAAAAATCCGGTAGAGTTTCCCCTGAAATCTGAGTAAAAACTCAAAAAATCTCACCAAATACGCATGGAAATAGACACTTAATGTCTCAGTAGAAAAATCCACAAATGGCATACATGGCACTACCAAAACCTTGGCAAAATAGCTCATTTTCGATCGAGTGGCTCTATGGATGTATACCTCTCCAAAAACACCTGTAAACCTGCGAGCCTGCTACTTGCGAGCTATGGCTAGCTCAAATTGTATCCACATAATGCATACATAGCATGAAACTGCAAAAGACTGTGCCAAAAGCTATCTGGAACTGCTCCACACAATCGTACATGAGCACTACATGTGCCACATAAGTTGTACTGCAAAACCGTGCAACCTGTGAGCAAAACTGTTGGGAAACTGGCACACACTACCTCATCGATCGGTAAACTCGTTGATCAAAAAAACCTGCCGAAAGCTAAGCGCGCTTGAGGGAAAGATCCACTCTGGAATGCGCCGTCGAAGCCGTATGTGTCGGTATGTGCTGTCAAAGCTGTAAACTGGATAAAAACCATCATTGATGTCGTCTTCCATCGTTGGGTGGAAGTACGCTAGCTGATTAGCTGCCTGATCGGTGTTAAAACCAATGCATCGAGCCGTCAATGCTCAAAGCTAGTGAGCCGTTGATGCAGAGCCGTAGAGGAAAAACAAAGAGAGTGGAAGCCGATGCCAAGTTGTAGAAATCGGTGTCAAAACCGATGTGTCGAAATGGATAATAGTCAATGTCAAGGCCGCCTCCCGCCGCCGGATGAGAGTCTTCGATGCGAGGACAACCAAGAAAATTGGGCCGATGCTGGGTGATGCCCATGCTTACTCGCCACATGTGGCCGAACACACTGTATCTAATCTCTACGACCAAGAGAGCTCGCCAATTCTCTCTATCTCTCAAGCTCTCTCTCTCACTCTTTCTCGGGCATGTGTGTGAGCCGGGGTGGGAGTCGAGTTTGTCGAGGGCCCCATGGGAGCGATCCCCTTGCACACACGAAGTCAAGAATTTGGGGGTCGGGGTGGTCAAGGGCCACGGTGGGATGAAGCCCTTGCACACGCTATATTGTGTGAGGCTAAAGTTAAAAGAAATTAACTCTCTGTAGACTGTCGAATTGTAGCTGTCTGCCAGGTCTGATGAGCGAGGATGAGTTGGAGGATAGTGTCGGCCCTTCCTACTGCTACCTCAATCTACTACTTGCTTCGAGCGCGCTCATCCCTATTATGTTGACCTACTGCCCATCTCCAATTCTTGCTCTTGATTCTGCTCAATTACGAGCTACTGTTGCAGCCCGATTTGACTGAACTGTGTTGCTCGGTGCTAATCTGCCCGACTTTGCTTGCCGACTTGACTTCCCCCAATATCAAGCTTTCTCTAGCCTTGCTCGATATCGAGCTACCCGGTTCTATGCACTGCAATTCAGTGCATGTGTGTTCAAACACCACCACTCCCAAGCTTTGCTCTTGCTCGGACTGCATAGCCTAGTTCTTACACACAACAATCTCCCCCAAGCTCTCAATTGACTTACGCTACCCGAATGCTACTACTCAAACTGTCACCCAACGCTGCACTGCTGCGATTTGGCAATGCTGCTCGCGACGTGCTGCCTTTCCTTGCTCAAGCCTTTGCTCATGGGCTCCTATTTTTGCCCAAGTTCTTGTCTTGGATCTCGTTCCTACTTTTGTAGCTCAATCGATGTCTTACTTTGAAATGTCTCAGCAGAAGCTCCCAAAAGCTTTTACTGCCCGAATGTAGAGTTCTCAAGCCGTTCAAGGCTTTCCCTCCTTGCTCAACTCACTATTGCCCGACTCTGTGTCTGCAGAGATTTCTTCCCCTGTTTCCTGCTTGATTCTCAGAGAATCATCAAGATCCCCAAAAGCCCAAAAGGGGCTGTGCACGTGGGTGCAATGAGATCTCCTTCGATCTCCTTCGATTTGTGTTGGATCCGCTACCACCTCCAAGCTCCACCATAGCCGGCGAGCTCCATCGCTTCCGAGACAGTCATCAAAAAGCGATCGCGCGTGCGGTTTGCCGTCGTAGCTCTGATACCACTTGTGAGTACGCATGTGCGCGGATGCGTGCGTGCAAGGAAGGGGATGAGCACGAGACTGTGTGGGTGGAGCAACCTCATGAACCAAGAGTGAGGAGATCCTTATTCTTGTGTGCTCAACTAGAGGTAGCAAATCTCTAAGCAGCACAAGCCGAAGCCTGATTGAAAGATCAAAGTGAGCTAGCTGCCTGGGGAATTAAATGCAAATCCTCAAGTCCTCACACTACAAGGATCCAACCTGTCATATCAAGCCATGGAGAAAAGAAATAAGGATTTAGCTCAAGTTGGAGCATATGGAAAGAAGGGAGCTTTTACTCTCTTTCATGACAAAGGAGGTAGCCTATCAAAAGCAAATTGCTAAATTGCAAGTAGCCCTAGCAGAGGCTCAGACACAATTAAAGGGCAAGCACCAGATAGCAGAGGAAGATAGTGGCGCCACCAGACACTGAAGCACTTTAGTTCCTACAGCTTGAGCAAAAATGGACACCGTTGTTGTCCCACTAGAGTCATCAACAATAGAGCTTGAGGTCGAGCAAGGTCAAGCTCTATTCTTGATGACTCTGGTGGGAAAACAACGGTGTCCATTTTTGCTAATGTACATAGACATCTTCACTGATGAAGCTAAAAAAGCTCTAAAGACGAACATCAAGACAAAAACTGAAGATATTTAGAAAGAGGCCATAGTTTGGGAGCAAAGAGTTCTAAATTCAGCTTTGCCTACCTCACTTCAATGCAAATCATCAAAATTTGGCATCAAAAATCTCTCCCATACCCTCTCGTGAAGTATGAAATCCTCAAGGTGAAAGAACGACTAGTGAAAGATCAAGCCGTGGACACTGCTAATCGCTTGAAGAATGTATTGGCTAAAGAAGCACTGGTCCTTGATCCTCTACACTCAAGCTCCACCAAAAATTTGAAGGGATCCAGCTTTCTGCCCAGTGCCTAGAGTCCACAATTGAGGCAACCATCAAATCATTCTCAAGAAACATCTGACATGGTTGAACTACCTCAGACTGAGTCCAACGGGCAAAGCTTTTGAAGATGACATGCTCAAGACATTATAAGAGGTTGTAGATATCTTCAAGACGATTTCGGATCTTGCATGCATTATGTTCACCAAGATAGCCAAGATGCTCCTCACCTGCATCCAAACCTTCCACCAGGCAGAGTAGACAAATGCCCCATGGATGGCATTTCGAGAGGGCAACCAAAGGCTTTGCTATGATTTGTCGCATCAATCACCCGAGGAAGTACTTTATGGGATTTATGCCAGGGTGATGCTCTTGCCCTCCTACTACATGTAAACCTTTGAAGAAGAATTCTACACGGGGTTCTTCACTTTTCGATCCAAAACCGTTGGCCCCGTGGTAGAAAATCTTTGTGTCAGATTTGTTGGGTACACCGCAATGAAGCTCAACACTCCAATTGATTTAAAGTTTGTGGCCGAAGCGGACAAGAAGCTATGGATAAAGTACTGTGATGCTCTAAAAGCCTTGAAGAAGTAACAAAAAGCTCGGAAACTAGACCACTATTCGGATATCCCGAAGCTGTGACGCGGACAACCAAGTCTAGGAGGGGGGATTTGTTAACACATTGCTAACATCAGAGTCTATATATATAGCCTATGATGTAATCTCTCATTTTTTTCATCAATCTAGATATCTATAGCCTTGAAACCTTGTAATTCTTTAATTTTCAGACTTAATTTGTAAACACTTATGTGATTATAAGCTAGACAAAGTGAGGCTAAATGCTTCTAGATTGTATCAGTGAAATCTTAGGCTATAATAGAGTTAGAGAGTTTTTCATATTTGAACCCAAAACCTTTGGCTACGTATAAAAGCCAATTTTTATAAAACCTAGAGGAGTTCTTTTGGATAATAAGCGTTACAAATGTTCTGCAAAGCACTATGTACTTGCCTTCTTCTTTCTCAAGCTCATAACTCCCTTGTGAAGTGTCCGTTGGAAGTACCGTTTGCTTCATCACACTCATAGGTAAAAGCTCTTCGTGACATTGTGCTTCTCTCGCGGTAAACCTATGTTTTTGTTGTTTCTCACTTACTCCTTCATATGCTCATAGCTTAGGGTTTACATAACCAAACTACATTTTATGCATTGGAGAGGTATTGGAGCATCATTGCCAAGCTCTAGGGTGCATTTGGCATGAAAACGGTTAGGTCAAATCTACACTGTAAATAATAAATGCGATGTTGGAAAGTGGTCAAAAGGGGAATTTGAGGGCATGGGCATGTGTCTTTAGATGTTGCCTATCTATCCTATATGTTTTGTCTTGTTTGGACTTCATATGCTTGGTGAATTGATGAGATTTGCTTGTAGTGTCGTAGTTAGCATTTGCTACATATGCAGTCGAGTGTAGTTTTGAGTAGAGAGGGATTGAGTGTGTTTTATGAGAGACTGACAACCTCTCGTAGCCTCCATGCACTAGTTGAGTCAACTCCATCCCACGATATGAAATTTATGTTTGTGGTTCTCACTGTCACTACAATAAGATAGCGAGGCTTGGCATTTGAGGAGACCCACACCATTGGAACCACACTCTAATACCAATTGTAAGGGGTGGAGTGCGCTCAATGCATGTGTGCGTGTGTGAAGAGAGGGGAAGAGAGGAGACGGAGTAGGATGGATCTCCCTCTGAGGAGTAGAGAGAGCTCCTTGTCCTTGTGTGTACAATGAATAAGGTGAGCATAAGTAGGCGGTTAGATACTATGTTCGACCTGGGGTAAGGCACAACACCTTTACTCCAACATCTATCACTGGGAAGCTATTCTCCAATGCCTTCCAAGGGACTTTTGTTCACCTTTTCCTACTCCCACCATTTAGCCTGCACTGAGAATTTCTTTTGGGCCTCTTTCTCTAAAGGACTGCACACTGCAACAAGCAAAGATAAAATCAGGTACAAATAAAACCAAAACCCATTTTTGTATTGCCTGCATACATTATACCCCTCTCTTCTATTTATAACGATGCGTGCACATCAAATTTTTTAAGTGATGAGCACTAATCTCCTGTGTAGCTTCCTCATAAGTAAAAAGCATTAAGAAACTCTATGCTTTATTCTTCGAAGAGTATTGCCTTCTCTTACTCTGCTCTATACTCTCAGATTATCCCTTTACATAAAACTCTTTCACTCACAAAAATTGAAGACACCATTGGGCTTTGCTCTCATATGAGCATGGTAGGAAGTGTAATTGTAAAAACTACCACTGAGGGCTCTTCCTTGTCACAGGTGTTTCACTAGGTAGGTTTGTTTACATATAATTACGAGTAATTCTTCAACAATGTAGTATTTTTACGCACAACTATTCTACAAGCCTTACCCAATTTTTGCTTCAACACACATAAATTCATAGGTTGCATTATTTATAAAGCCTATGTTGTGGTTATTTTACCTACTCTACTCTGTTATGCATCAAAATGATGTTTACAAGACAACTGTCTAAATCTACGCAACCTAAAAAAACCAAAATATATTTGTTCCATAACACTAAATCTCAAAATTAGCATGCATAATGTAACGGTTTTTTTACTTGCCTTAACTACTTGAACATGTTTTGTTATACTTTAGAAGTATTACTTTCAAAAATAGTAATCTTGTTAGAAGTTTGGACAACCTCCTATTGTATGTGATCACCTCGTCCGCGATAGGGATGCCAAAATATGGGGCTCCTGAATGCCAAGCTTGAACATGTTTTGTTATAATTTAGAAGTATTACTTTCAAAAATGGTAATGTTGTTAGAAGTTTGGACAACCTCCTATTGTATGTGATCACCTTGTCCCCGACAGGGACGCCAAAATATGGGGCTCCTGAATGCCAAGCTTCACTATCTTATTGTAGTGAAAATGAGAACCACAAACATAAATGTCATACAGTGGGGCAGAGTCGACTCAACTAATGCACGGAGGCTATGGGAGGTTGTCAGTCTCTCAAAAAACACTCTCAATCCCCATCTACTCAAAACTACACTAACTGCAACACCGCAAGCAAATCTCAACGATTCACCAAGCAAATGAAGTCTAAACAAGACGAAACTTATAGGATAGATAGGCTACATCTAAAGACACATGCTTATGCCCATGCCCTCAAATCCCCCATTTGACCACTTGCCAAAATAGTGCTTATTATCTACACATATTTGACTTAATCGTTTTTAACCCCGAATGCACCCTAGGGCTTAGCAATGATGCCCCAACACCCCTCCAATGCATAAGATGTAGTTTGGTTATGTAAATCCTAAGCTATGAGCATATTACAAGGTGGGTAAGCAGCAACAAAAACATAGTTTTACTATGAGAGAAGCACAATGTCATGAAGAGCTATTACCTGTGAACACGATGAAGCAGACGATACTTTAATGAGGGAGTTATGGGCTTGAGAAAGAAGAAGGAGAGTACATAGTGCTCTACAAAACAGTCGTAACGCTTATTATCCAAAAAAACTCCTCTAGGTTTTACAAAAAAATGGCTTTTATACCTTAGCCAAAGGTTTTGGGTTAAAAATGAGAAGCTCTCTAACTCTATTGCAGCCTAAGATTTCAG
The DNA here is from genome assembly GCF_014529385.1 of Adiantum capillus-veneris. NCBI lineage: Eukaryota > Viridiplantae > Streptophyta > Polypodiopsida > Polypodiales > Pteridaceae > Adiantum > Adiantum capillus-veneris. Next base: position 136,204,695 of record NC_140943.1, on the reverse strand, counting down.
TGATACAATCTGGAAACATTTAGCCCCACTCTGTCTGGCTTATGATCACATAACTGTTTACAAATTAAGTCTGAAAATTAAAGAACTACAAGGGCTTAAGGCTATAGATGTCTAGATTGTTAAAAAAACTGAGAGATTACATCATAGGCTATGTATGTAGACTCCGATGTTAGCAATGTGCTAACATATGGCAACCTCGCTTGAGCTATTTTAGTTAACGTCATCCGAATTCATTCTTTTAGTTCAATTCAGTTATCTGTTTGATTTTTTCCCATCTAGTCTTTTGAAGTCTGATTTTGTTGATCTCATTGATATGATATCTGGAATAGCTGTCAAGTGACTAGTTCATTTCACTAGCCATGATTAAAAAAAAATCAAATTGTGAGAGGAATCTATGGAGAATCTCTCCCTCCCTCTCTCTTAATGCATCCATGGGCTCTACATGAGGAATTTATGATTTCTCTCTCTAGACTTCTTGTTTGTCTTGCGGTAGGTGTTCACTAAGAGGTTCTCATTCTTCCTTAAAGTCTTCGTAGATGTCTTCCATTGGGGAGATGGTCGTGGAGAGAGAGAGAGAGAGAGAGAGAGAGAGAGAGAGAGAGAGAGAGAGAGAGAGAGAGAGATTGAATTATCGTCCACGCAGGTCAGATATGACCCATGGGACCGAATCAAAGCAAAAGCAAAAGATGATGATACATATCAGTTAAGGACTAAGGGTCCATCATGATGGCAAAATAAAAGAGGAAATCAAAACCTAAGGAGGGTCAACTGTGGGGAGAGCCGATTTGGGATTTCAAAATTCTTGAATGATGTCTTTACCACCTCGATAGACTGCCCATTTATGTTGTTTGCATGCTTCGTGTACCTTCTTGGGCTCCTCGCTTTAACTTTGAGTTGATTTGTGGTCAATCCAAAATGTTTTTTGCTTGAGGAGGAGGGATTGGCATAGTAGCTTTACCCGTTCTTCTTTGTCCTTGAAAATGAGGATATAATGCTCGGGTGGCACATGCCTGCGTGTGTCGTTGATCCAAGAAACGGTTTCAGGCTTGATGTTGACAAGTTGAAGCATGTCATTGAGTTTGGCGATTGCTTCTTCAAGAGTGTCTTCGCTAGTGCACCATGGTGAGTGATGTCCTCCAATCCCGACCTTAAGGTAAAGGGATTCTTACAGTCGGCATTCTTGTAAAACCGATTGTATCTTGTTGTCAATCTTTTGTGTGTCGCTTCATGAACTTCCTTTATGGCCTTGACGGTCTCGAGATAAGAGAGGCTTCAACACCTTGAGCTCGCGAGTAGTGCTTGGCTCTCTACTTCTTTGGTCTCCTCTAGCTTAAGGAAGTGTTTCTTGAGTCTCTCATTTCCTCGAATGAGTTCTCGGATCTAAGCTTCAAGGGCGGTAATCCTTGCTTCTTGGCATCCGGCGGGATCCTCTCTTGGAGTGGTTGCCACCGCAAGGAAGCTCTTTCATGAAATCGGGGTGCCAAGGGAAGACATTTAGTCTTCCTTACTACCTTTCCAATGGGTTTAGCAGAATCTAGAATCTGAATGTTTGGTAGGTTTGTTTGCAGAGGCAACATGGCCTTCCGTGTGAGACACTACTAAAACCTTAAAGGTTTAAAATATGCATTGATTTAAGCTAATGAGCATCAAGGCTGCAATCTTCGCTTGTCAGGATTGTCGAGGCTGCGAGTCTGCACTGTCAAGACTGTCGAGAGCATGTGGAGGTGATGGCGTAGAGCGCTGAGCAAGGCGTCTTTAGGTGATGGTGCAGAGCTCTGAGCAAGGCGTCTTCAGGCAGGGCTGTTTGGCGGGGCTGAGAGGTAATGCCCCCCCACAGGGCCACCCTCGCCTAGAGAGAGAGAGAGAGAGAGAGAGAGAGAGAGAGGTGTGATGGCAATGCTAAGGGGCGAGGAGACGCAAGGAGGAAGCGGAGCGCAACGTATGGGTGGGGAGGTGGGCGTTGGGGTGGCGAACGTTCCAAATGATGGATTTTATTTAGGAAGACCTGGTCAAACCTGAGTTTTTTTTTAAAATTAGATAAAAAGGAAAAGCACAAAAGCCTGTACCTTTAAGGTTGTAGTGCACCAAAATTTATTTAGAAGAACTTTTAGAACTAGAGAAAGAAATTGGACAGACTCATGTCGTCGACAGCAGCAGCAGCGGCAGCGGCGGCAGCTGCAGATGCTCAAAACAGACCCTCACGGGTGCCCATACCTATGCCTCGCGGCCCCCCTCCTCCCCTGCGTCCTACCGTTTCCGTCGACAGAGAGAAGGTAACATGTTAGAGAGAGAGAGAGAGAGAGAGAGAGGGAGAGAGAGTCTGGAACGTGACGAATTTGCTCCCTGGCTGGCGTTTGAAGTTAGCACACAATTCCTCTGTCCTCGCCATCTTTGGCTGGACCACTGCTTGCTTCTCTGATATGTGGTTGCTGCGACTATCAGCTAAATCCAGTTCTCATCCCATGGGATTGAAGTTGTTTATGCAAGACTGGTTCGTATCAGCTTGTCCTGCTGTATTCAAGAGGATTTGGCAATTACTGGTGATATCTTGTCCTGCTGTCGCCTTTTGGTTTTGGGGGTATGGTGCTGGGATTTTGGGAGTTGAGAGGCTAAATTAGTTTCTCGTCCTATGGGATTGAAGTTGTTGATGCAAGGCTGGCTCGACATCCGCTTGTCCAGCTGTATTGAAGAGGTTTTGTAAGATGATGGCTTGTTTTGAGTTCGAGACTTGTCTGATAGATCTTTGAGGTTGCTTGGGATTGTTGCTGTGATGTTTTTTTTTTCTTTTCCTTCTTCTTTTATGGAAGCGGGTGGGCAGTTTTCTAGGTTTTTAGATCTTGATATTGGGCCGTTTTTTGTTGAGATGGTGGTCTGGCCTTTGTGCTGTCCCAGTGGTGTCTGCTGGTGGTTAGTTGTGGAAGTTAGAACCGAGTTCTAGTTTCAATACAAGTGTTTTAGGTGTGCTGAGCCTAGATCTGCTATTGACCTTGCTTGGGAGACGTGTGGGCTGAAATTCACCTCTTATTGCCCACCTTCCTCAGTCCAAGCATTGCCCCCCTTATTGTGATCGCCCTTTTGCCTCCAACATTGTTTGTCAACTTTTTTTTCAGCCGTATTTTTTTCAACTCCCTAAAGTTTTCTCCTTTTTTCAAAAAGGTGTTGCATAACATTTTGTCCAGGCTGCTGCATCTGCGTTTTGCAGATTTTGATCTCTCTTAGGGAACTTCCATGCATTTTCTTCTTACAGGCTTGCAATCCCTTGGAGCCTCTTTCTCTTACCAGAGTCACCCTACTCGGCATCGGTTTGTGCCCTTGATTCTTGGCTGCCTCTCTCTCGAGACCTCATCATCGTTGTTGGATCTCTTGTTTGCTGATTGTCAGCTGGTTCTCCCTCTCCCCCTTCCGACATTCACCGAATGCATCGTCATCGATGGGATTGCTGCCATCACCGGTTTTCAGCCAAGGTAACAATGCCCTATTGGTGCGTTTTGGGTCTGGACAATGGGGAGACCTTGCTTTGTTGGTGACCTTTGGACCCTGGTGGTGGTTTTCCTATCACTTCCCCTTTTTTACATCGGTTTTGGTGCTTCCTTGGGCATGGCTTTGAGATCTCCTTCGACCTTACTTCCTCTACGACGTGTAGGTTGGCATAATGAATGCGATATTGCAGATTTTCTCTCATTGTGGCTCACACTCTCGGCAAGATGTAGGATCTTGTGGATGTGGCTCGGTGTGCCTACCATTGCTACTTGTCCCTTGGTGATTCTTGCTCTCTCTGTCTTGACTGCCACCTCTCCTCATGGGATTGCCTTGTCCCGCTTCTTGATTGGTTTTTCGTATATGGACACTTGCATGTTCTTGGCACGTTAGACACTTCCGTTGGATTCTCTAGATTTGAGTATCCTTTGGCATGTAGATGCTTGCTAACGCTTCCTGGTTTCTCTCTAGCCTTGCCTTTCTTTATTGGTTTGGCTTGAGGCTCCAACCTCCACATTTTGGATGTACCTATGCAACCTTGATCCCGTTACTGATACTTGGGTGGGATTCAAGAGGTGGTTTCCTCTTTGTGGTTGACACCAAAGTATGGAGCAAAGATTTTGATAGCATGGAACCACCTGAGGATGACTGAACATAATACATTGACTTATAATCGAAGATTTTGTGACAAGTTTCTTCCAGCATTTGGTTATAGTCCCTGGATTGCAAGAAGAGTTAGAGTTATTATATGAAGCATAAATCCTCTAGAGTAAGTGTGAGATGTAGCGGAATTGAGAGGATAGGTAGAATTGAGCAATCACACTTTCATAATCCCTTGTTCTTTCCTTGTGTTATTGAATGCAACTTTTTCTTTGATGCTTCCTTTTAGATACTTGAGAGTGAGAGTCAGAGAGATGAGGTCAAGAAGTAGATAGATTGAGAGAGATGGAGGAGAAGGCGCATTGATGGGGTCCCAAATAACCCTTGCAAGGCCTCCCCACACTGTTATCGATGTGGTTTGGATTGCGTAAATGGAACGTACACAGATTCAATACCTCAATGCAACTCTGTCAGAGGTTTTAGAGTTCGGATTTCTCATACAAGTTTCTTTGAACTTGATGGTGTGTGTCAGAAACTGCTGACGTGTCAAGTAAGTAAAGAGCAGAGCCAACTTTCAGATCACGACCGAGGGGCCTAAACCCTAAGAAGAACAAGTAACAGAAGAGAAGTCCTCCAACTTATGGCACCCCGTCCGATGGGGCCCCCGTGACACAAAGGAATCAAAATAAAGCAAAACCCACCTACACACACGCGTAGCTGATGTGTCACAAACTGCTGACGTGTCAAGTCAGTGAAGAGCAGAGCCAACCTTCAGATCACGGCTTAGCTGATGTGTCATAAATTGTTGACGTGTCAAGTCAGTGAAGAGCAGAGCCAACCTTCAGATCACGGCTGAGGGGCATTAACCCTAAGAAGAACAAGCAACAACAGAAGAAGAAGTCCTACCAACTTATGGGACCCTGTCCGATGGGGCCCAAGAGACATAAAGGAATTAAAATAAAGTAGGACCCACACACACATACACAAAGGCTTGCGTAGCCAACTGATGACGTGGCAGACCTGTACGGACGCTCCGAAAATTGCGATGACATGATGACGTGGCAGATTGTACGGATTTTCGCGTTTTGCGTTGATTGCTGACGTGGCAGTTGTACAGAATTTCATGATTTACGTTGGCAGCTTTTAGGCATTGCTTTTGGACCAGATGCTTTTGAGTTTGAAGGATTTTGATGTAAACTGCTTTTGGGGCCTAGGGCCTTTAAATATGAGGCCATGGGCTCATTCTCTGGCATGCTTTTGTACGAAGGTGTAGAGTCTAGAGTACCAGCTTGTACTGAGTGGATGCAATATAAGAAATACCGAAAGGGGCGCCAAGGTTTGGGGCCAATACTCTCTGGGGTGGAATTATGCCACTCCGTGTCGCGTGTCGTCTCTCTTTCAGTTTAGTTGTTATTGAAGTTCTAAAAGTCTGTTCAGTCTGTTCTTTTTTATTGGCACGGGGTGCCCGTCTTGACCGGTCCTACAAAAGAGCAGACAGTGCAAACCAGAGACTATTGGAATTTTATTTGAAGTATCTTCGGGTCTTGACCCCGGACTTATTAGCCACTCCCACCCTTACTTCATCACGCATCGAGCGTGCTCCCGTCTTCAATGCTCATATCTTACGGGGCATAAGCCAAAAAGATCACATGCAGATGTTGATGTCTATAGCTACCAAGGACTTGGCAAGCTTTCAAGAAATTTTTTGCCCGAAGTTATATGGTTTCTGACATCTTCCTTCGGAGTGCAACTTCTGGCAGAGTGGAGTATCTTGAAATGCTTGCCACGAAAACCCTAGCAAATTACGACTTGAAATTTTTGGACATCTCTCATTAGGGGTCTCTTCTCAAGCTGATAACCCTGGAGGTCCAATGTGATTGCTATGTCTTTGGATTGCCATCGCCACCAAAGGAACATTGTCTGTCCAAGAGCCGATGGTCCATGTTGTGATCATCTACGACCTTATGGAAAGAACTAACCCTAATTGTTGGTGCAGGTTTCAGGATGGAAAGTCAATCGACTTTTCAAGCTCGACAGATGTCGAGATTGCTTTTTAAGTTTGAATTCTGTTTGAGAACTTGTTTGGTGATCTTGTTTGAAATTTGTTTGAAATGGATGGTATCTGTTCTGAACCTGTCTTTGTGCCGATTTGAACTGTTTGACTCTGGTTTTAATACTGATTTCATTGATTGGTGATTTTACTCCTGGGTGAAGTGAGAAATACTGTTTTGGTATTGTTTAAACCTCGGAACGACGCAGGCCAATGCCTGGGGAGCGTTTCGTTGTATGTTTGAAAACCTCGGAACGACGGAGGCGGATGCCTGGGAGCAGGAGCGTTCCGTTGTATGCTAGAAAACCTTTGAACGACGCAGGTCGATGTCTGGGGAGCGTTCTGTTGTATGCTAGAAAACCTTTGAACGACGCAGGCCGATGCCTTCGGAGCGTTTGGTTGTATGCTTGAACCTCCAAGCGACGCAGACTGCGGTCTAGGGAGCGTTTGGTTGTACAGTTCTCTGAGCTCATGGCCTGGACCTTTTTAGGTTATTTGCGAAGGGAGTGACGAGGTAGTCGTTGAGTAGCTTTATACCGTAGACCATTTGTATCGGGGGAGTGTGCAGCGGCGCTGTTTGTTGTGTCTTGTAACATGCATATGTGAGCATTTGTATTGCATTGTGATGTGCCAACTATTGAATATTCCTAACTGGATGAGATTGCTTGGGTATGTAATTTTAGTGCATCAAGACACTCGTGGAAGATCGGTGCGGTCTGGGTGTGATGGCTAATTTTACTATGCCAACATATCAAGAGTTCCGATCCGGACGAAAGGAGAAGCCAACTCCTTGATCAAAAGTGCCGAAAGAAGAAACCAACTCCTTTACAAAAAAAAAAAAGCAAACTGATTGTCCCTTGGAATGACCCTTAGAATTTTTTTTAAAGCTAACTTGAGTTGTTTTGTAGATATGCTGTATTCGCGGACGATTACTCTCTTTCAAGAAGGGGGGATGTCACAAACTGTTGACGTGTCAAGTCAGTGAAGAGCAGAGCCAACCTTCAGATCATGGCCGAGGGGCTTAAACCCTAAGAAGAACAAGCAACAATAGAAGAAGAAGTCCTACCAACTTATGGGACCCCGTCCCCGATGGGACCCAAGAGACATAAAGAAATTAAAATAAAGTAGGACCCCCCCCCCTCCCACCCCACACACACACACACAAAGGCTTGCGCAGCCAATTGATGACGTGGCAGACCTGTACGGACGCTCCGAAAATTGCATTGACATGATGACGTGGCAGATTGTACGGATTTTCGCGTTTTACATTGATTGCTGACGTGGCAGTTGTACGGAATTCCGTGATTTATGCTGACAGCTTTTAGGCATTGCTTTTGGATCAGATGCTTTTGAGTTTGAAGGCTTTTCATGTAAACTGCTTTTGGGACCGAGGGTCTTTAAATATGAGGCCATAACTCATTCTTTGGCATGCTTCTGTACGAAGGTGCACAGTCTGGAGTACCGGCTTGTACTGAGTGGATGCAATATAAAGAAATACCGAAAGGGGCGCCAAGGTTTGGGGCCAATACTCTCTGGGGTGGAATTGCGCCACTCCGTGTTGTGTGTCGCTCTCTCGTTTAGTTCAGTTGTTATTGAAGTGCTAAAAGTCTGTTCAGTCTGTTCTTTTCTATTAGCACGTGGTGCACGTCTTGTGACATGATGATGTGGCAACAGTATGGACGCTTCGAAAATTATTGACAGTGCTGACGTGGCAGGCCGTACGGATTTTCGTTAATTACACTGGCTGCTTTTGGTCATTGCTTTTGGACCAGATGCTTTTGAGTTTAAAGGCTTTTCATGTAAACTGCTTTTGGGGCCTAGGGCCTTTAAATATGAGGCCATGGGCTCATTTTTTGGCATGCTTCTTGGAGAAGGTGCAGAGTCTGGAGTACCGGCTTGTACTGCGTTGATGCAATATAAAGAAATAGCGAAAGGGGCACCAAGGTTTTGGGCCAATATTTTCTAGGGTGGAATTCTGCCACTCTGTGTCGCGTGTCGCTCTCAGTTCAGTTGTTATTGAAGTGCTACAAGTCTCTTCAGTCTGTTCGTTTCTATTGGTGCGTGGTGCCTGTCTTGTGACAGTGGTATCAGAGCATTAGGCGTGCGCTTTTCTGAAAGCATACCGGTCCTACATAAGAGCAGACAGAGCAAACCAGAGACTTTTCGAATTTGATTTGAAGTATCTTCGGGTCCCGAGATTTGAAGTATCTTCGGGTAAACCAGAGACTTTTGGAATTTGATTTGAAGTATCTTCGAGTCCTGACCCTAAACTTACTAGCCACTCCCACCCTTACTGCATCGTGCATTGGGCGCACTCCCGTCTTCGCCGCTCATGCCTTACAGGGCATAAGCCATAAAGATCACTTGCAAGAGAAGGATCCAAGATTTGTTTCGAGTCACTGTTTTTCTCAAAAGTAGTGCCATGCAGATGTTGATGTCTATAGCTACCAAGCCGCACACTCCAAGGACTTGGCAAGCTTTCAAGAAAATTTTTGCCCGAAGTCATATGGTTTCTGACATCTTCGTGCAACTTTTGGCAGAGTGGGGTATCCTGAAATGCTTGCCATGGAAACCCTAGCAAATTATAACTTGAAATTTCTCGACATCTCCCAGGAGATGTCTGATCACGAGCTGATGACCTTGGAGGTCCGATGTGATTGCTATGTCTTGGGACTACCATTGCCGCCGGAGGAAGACTATGTCCAAGAGCTGATGGACTGTCACAAAGTGATGACGTGGCTGCCAGAGAAACCCTAATTCTGAAAACCCTAATTTCTGCCAGAAACCCTAATCTGCAAAAACCCTAAATGCTGCCAAAAAACCCTAGCCCTAATTTTGGGCATGACACGTGGCAGCAGTACGGATGCCCGCAGATTGCGACGGAAATTGTGGAGGCTGATTTTTTTTTGCGGCAGATTTGCTTTTGACAGTTTTTGGATATGGATTTTTCCTACGCAATGGATGTGAGAGAGAGAAGCTTTTGCTTTATTTTTGATTGACTAAAGAGAGCTTGTGAGAGAAAGAGCCTTTGCTTTTATTTTTAGGCTTTTGATTTTAAGCTTTTGGGGCTCTGCTTTTGGCATCCCTTGTAAACAAAAAAATAAGTGGTTTGGGCTCCCACTTTGCAGAGCATCTGAACGCAGAGTTTGAGAGTGAGACCCAACCACTCTTGTACTTTGAACTCTGATTAATACAAAAAGAAATACCGAAAGGGGCACCAGTCTTTGGGGCCAATATCTCTAGGCACAGAACTCCGCCGGGCCAGTGTCGAATCAATTGTGAGCTGTGATTGTTTTGAAGTGTTTATTTGTGCTGTCGTGGTAGATTCTTGACTTGGAGTGTCCAAGTCTGTTACAGTGGTATCAGAGCATGGCTGATTTCTCTTCTACGGGAAATCCAATCCCAATTTTTTCACGCGGCACCTATGGCTTCAGGCAAGGATTAGTCGACTCCCTCCGCATTCGGAGATGCGGGAAGGGATCACAACGAAGATTCACGTGAGGAGTATGGCCCGCCTCGGCCTACTGAGCAGAGCGTCGAGAGATGGAGCGCCGACAGTTGATCGACGATGCAACAAAGATGATGCTTAATTTTGCCAAGGACCTGAAGATGGAAAAATATATGAGCAAGACCTCTTTGGAGAAGGTGCATACGGAGTGGCAGAAAACCACACCACCACCCCCAAAACCCGCTCTCAAGAAACCTTCTGCTCACAAGAAATATTCAGAGAAGGAATTAGAAGAGGTGGTTGATGCACGGATTGCTCAGCTTTTTGACACGCAAAACAAAGCTGAGAAGCACGGCAAAAAGCAGAAGAAAGGTGCTGACTTTCCAGGTTATTTGGGTCGTCAGTCTACCTTTGAAAAAGCAAGAAAACAGAAGAAGCGTGTTCGATTTGAAGGAGTACCCAGTTCTTCTTCTTCTTCTTCTTCTTCTTCTGACAGTTCTTCTAGCTCATCTGATTCGAGCGAAGAAGACCGAAAAGGCAAAAAGCGAAGCAAGAAACAATGCTTCGGAAAGGGCAAGAAAAAGGCAAAGAAGTCTAAATCTCGCCCAGTGAGTGACAGTTCTACAGAGGACTCGTCTACAGACAGTTCAGACTCTGATGAGAGCAACTTTTATGCAAAGAAGAAGAATTTTTACAAAGCCAACCACTATGACTTTCTCGAAGACAAAAGCATGAAAGTCCGAGAGTTTAAAGAAGGTGGACAGTCAATTAAATTTGACACGCTTTCGGGATATAGAGATGCTTCGAAGGCTTTGTCTTTTGTACAGCAGTTTGACATTGCTTTCGCGGGAGGACGTTACTCAGAGCACTCTAAGATCCGGAGAGCTGCCTCTTACTTTAAGGGGAATGCTCGAACTTGGTGGTCCACGCTTCTATCAAGCAAGACTGTGCCAGTTAAATGACTGAAATTCTAGAGGCTTTTTATTTCTTCTTGGTTGACTTGAGAGTACGAACGGGATATACGAACTGCTTGGAACCATCTTCGGATGACCAAGAAAGATACAGTGGACGCTTATTGCGAAAGATTCTGGAGCTCTTTTCTACCCGCCTCTTCTTTCAAGAAGATCTCGTGCAAGGAGCAGATTGTCAATTGCTTTTTTGGAAGAAGCTTTTTGTACTTGTTGCTTTTAGAAGGTATAACCGGCCTATACAACGTAGAGGGCGGTACTATTTCAATTACCTGTTAACTTTACACAGAGCACTGAGAAGGGAAGAGAACACAGTTGCGTCCAGCGACTAGAATGTCAATGCGCACACGAGACCGACACCCTGTAGGCCCCAAAGACTGGCGCCCCTTTCGGTATTTCTTTAATTTAGAGAGCGGGAATTACAAAAAGAGAGTCCTTGGAAGATAACACCTGCATCCAGCTAGTGCGCTCTAGATTCGGCAGAATTTCGGCAGCATAGCGGTACCAAAATTAATCCGAATCAGTTTCCAAGCTCAAGACTCTATCCCACTGGCGTTATCCCTCAGTCGGGAGCACAAAACAGTAAATTCCAGGTCGCTGTAATTTCTGGTTCAGTCCTGTTTTTGACCTGATTTGGGCACACGACGGTCCCTACACTGCTCCCTGCACCTTGGGCTTGGTGCCCCTTGATTCTGGAAGCATCCCGGGCACAAAACAGTCTCAAAACAGAGTAAAAACAACAAGCAAACAGTGCTGAATTTACTGCGCAATCGAGAGGTTATCACCCTCTCGTGGACCTGCTTTGGTGCAGCAGCTAGCTACATTGGTTCCTGTGCAAAGAGGCTCTTGCCTCGGCATGAAAGCATATTTCCCCATAGCTATACATAGGTCAAATGAGAAACCCACTAGTGGGGCATAACATACTGTACGTAGGGGAGAAAGAGAGCAGTATGTAGCGTGCGGGGCATCACTCCCGTCACCATACTGTGCATAGAGGGCAAGGTAAGCATTCCATAGCTTCTGTACCTGCTACAATCCACCTGAGGCTGAAAATGGTGCCCCCTTTGATGATATGCAGCTCGTTTTTGCCTCCCAGAGTGGCAGAATCGCTCACAGGCTGACACGTCGCCCAGTTTCTGAGTTCGGGCTTTCCCTGCTAAAAATATCTCAACTGGTGCGTCAGTTGACTTGGCAGCAGAGCAATAAAACGTTCCCCTTGTCATTCCAGAGCTAATGACGCGAACACATTTTCCGGTCAAAAATAGCAGTTCCCTAAATTTTAGGAGATGCTTCCATGGCGTCCCTATCGGTCTCCTGGCCATCATTGAAGACTACCATTTGACCAACATCAACAATGTGGGTTAAATTACTGGCCCCTTTCAACTTATAAAGTTGCAGTGACTTGACGAGTGGCCCAAATTCCAGTTTGGCGCACACGAGCTTTCATACTCATCAGAATTCAGTGCTAACTGGCCCGGGCAGTCCCTGTCTGACCGACCTAGATCCCCGATGTGAGAAACCCATTTGGCTGCAGCCGTTTCACACTGGCCATGCAATGTCCACTTGCACCTTTTCAAGGGTTCCGGGGAAAACAAGTAAAAATAAAATAAATAAAAATATATAGTACTTATTTACGAAAGGCAACAGGAAAAATACACCTCCTGGTGACACACCCCACCCTTGAAATACTGCAAGCGACCTCGCTTGCATGCCAATAATACATGCAGTATCTCCTGATATCACATATATTCTATGATGGGAATCCAAGATATACATGCTTCCGGAAATGTAGCGTTGGACGATTAAACAATCCCACCAACCTGGCTACGACACATATATCAAGCATAGAAGTCTTCTAGTGTACTCTTGAGCACAAACTTCTCTAGCTAAATTCTGTATGGAAAGAGTAGATACAATTGCTTAACTACTCTCTTGAGCATCATGAACCATGCTCTTGCCTTGCTCCAAAAAGGCTGCATCAAGTCACTGTGGGTTCCATCTGAAAGGCTTCAAGATACAATTGCAATAGCTGAGGTGAATCAACCAATTCAGAGTCTTCCATCCATTTGGCATCTAATGATGGATAGTTTTTGAACTTCACCAAATAGCGTCTTGCAACTTTTCCTCTAACCTTTCTTTCTTTATGTGCCAATATCTGTGTAGGAACAAGGATTTCATCCAATTCTTCCACTTCGGGTTGTTCCTCATTAAGCATATTCTCTGGCACATCACCAACAAAGGGCCTTAGAAGGCTGACATGAAAAGCATTATGTAATATCGCATACTGAGCTTAGGAAACAAGCGTTCCTTGCCTTTCCTTTTCCTTAACCTGGCCTTTTCAAAGCGCAAAAGTACCCAATCACCAAGTGAAAATACAAGTTCACGACGGTGACGATCATCAGCTTTCTTTTGCTTAGCCCGAGTCTTCTCAAGAGCAATCTTTATCTTCGTGTATGTTTCATCCATATCTTGCACATACTTGTCTGCCTCAAATATCTTGTCCTTAGTCTGCAAAATGGGCGGGACTTTCTTTCCTCCTTCCACTATCTCAAATGGTGCCTTACCTGTTGACGTATGCACAGTGTTATTATAAGCATATTCAACCAATGGGAGATGGTGTTCCCAAGTTGCCTTGTGCTCTGAGACATAACATTTGAGCAGGTCCAAAACAATAGAATTTGCCTCTTCTGATTGTCCATCAGTTTGCGGATGAAACGAAGAAGAGAACTTGAGCGTAGTGCCCATGTTCTCAAACAATGCCTTCTAGAAAAGACTTGTCATACGTGGATCCCTGTCACTGACAATTGACTGAGGCATCCCATGATATTTAAAGATATTGCTCATGAATATCTTGACAATGTGTTCTGGCTTTATCTTCTTCCTAACAGGAATGAAATGGGCCTGCTTACTGAACCTACAAATGATAGTCCAAATCCCATCATTTCCTGTTTGCGTCCTTGGAAGATCAAAGATAAAGTCCATTGCTATGCTTTCCCATGGCCTATCAGGGATCGGCAATGGCTGCAACAATCCCGGTTGCTTTTGTCTGTCAAATTTGACTTTTTGGCATACTAAGCATGATCTTACAAATGTGTCAACATCTTGACGCAAAGCTGGCCAATAGAAGAATGCCTCAACTCCTTTCACTATCGCATCAATTCCACAATGCCCAACATAAGGTGGAGCATGACTTTCCATCAAAATCTTTGGCTGTAACTGTTTAGTAACGCATAACTTTCCATGCATCATGAGAAAGTCATTCTTAAGCATATAGTGCTCATGATGTTGCCCATCAACAAGCTGGTCATAGATCCTTGCAAAATCTGAATCTTCAGTATATTGTGTCTTCATTTCGTCTAGTTCACAATGGTACGGAATTGACACTGCTGAAATTTGGGGCTTTCGTGACAACGCATCAGCCACCACGTTCTTTTTCCCTTGCACATGCACAATCTGAAAATGGAACATTGACAAGATGTTTGCCCATCGCATGTGCTTCTCAGACAACTTCGTCTGTGTAAGAAAATATCGCAAGGTTTGATGATCCGTTTGGACAACAAAATCAGCCCCTAGCAGATAGTGTTTCCAACTAGTGAGAGCATGAATTACTGCCAGCAATTCTTTCTCATAGACTTGCAAGTTTCTTTCAGTCTTCAAAAGAATTCTGCTCTCATATGTGACTACTCGGCCATTCTGCATTAGAACTGCACCAAGACTATGGCCACACGCATCACATTGAACCACAAAAGGTTTAGAAAGATCTGGCAAAATAATTACCGGATCTGAAGTCAGCTTCTCTTTCAAGTGTTTGAACGCTAAAATTTCCTTGGCTGTCCACTTGAAAGTAACTCCTTTTCCTTGCAGTGCATGGAGTGGAGAAGCAATCTCAGCAAAATTTCGGATGAACCTCCTGTAATAGGAACATAAGCCGAGTGGAGAAGCAATCTCAGCAAAATTTCGGATGAACCTCTTGTAATAGGAACATAAGCCTAGAAAGAATGTCATGTACGGACTTCAAGTCTGGCCATGACCTAATTGCTTCCACTTTAGCGGGATCCATGCGTACCCCATCCTTTGAAACAATGTGCCCAAGGAAGTGAATCTCTTGCAAAAAGAACTCGCTTTTCTTCGCATTAATGAGTAGCCTATTCTTGCGTAGCTCATTGAAAGCTGCGGTCAAGTGATCCCTATGCTCCTCTTCAGACTTTGAGTAGACAATCATGTCATCAAAGAAGGTACCCACGAAGTTTCTATGTGGTCTAAAAATTTTGTCCATCATTCTATTAAATGTGGCAGGAGCATTTGTGAGACCAAATGACATGACAAGAAACTCATAGAGACCAAATGTTGTCCTGAACGCAATCTTATGGACATCTTCTGGTCTAATGCGTATCTGATGATACCCGCTCTTTAGGTCTATTCTTGTAAACAATGACGCTCCCTCAAGCCGATCAAGAATGTCATCTATCCTCGGTATGTGGAACCTGTTCTTGATGGTATTCTTATTCAAGGCGCGATAGTCAATGCACATGCGCCATGAACCATCCTTCTTCTGCACTAAGAGTACAGGCGAACAAAAAGGGGATGAACTGGGCTGAATCAGCCCCTTCTCTAAAAGCTCGTTGACCTGACCCATAATCTCTTTTTGCTGGGCTGCACTAACCCTATATGGTGGTCTATTCGGTGGACTAGAACCTGGCACAAGATCTATAGTATGATCCTCAGGTCTCTCAGGAGGTAACTCCCCTGGCAAAGAGTCCGAAAAACAATCACTGAAACCACTCAAAAAAGTTGACCTGTCTTTATCTAAGGTAGACAAATTAGATACAACTTGAGGTACTTCTTTTGCAAAGATCAAGTACGTAGAAAGATGATTCTTTATTATAGATGAAATAGCAGAGCAGAAACAACTGGAACAGACTCGCCTTTAAGCTTTACATCAAGGACATGAGTCTTTCCTCTATGTACAAGGGTAATCTTTTTGTTGTAAGTATCCACCATAGCATGCAACCTGTAACACCATGGGATACCCAATAACACATCACAGCCCTCAAGCGGCATAATATGAAATTCTTCCGCATCCACATAGCTCTGAATGTGCAGACGAAGCTTTCCCAGAATGGGAGTAACAGGCTCTGAATGTCCTGGGCATGCCAAACCTGCTTCGCCTGTCATACCCATCTCCTCTGCACGAATGCCCAACTTTGATGCCAATTCTGGTGATATGAAATTTGCACGGGCTCTTGGATCAAAGAAAACCAGCACTGTCTGGTCTCTAACTTTGCCCCAAGCTCTGCACAGCTCCATGGCATCTGAGTTTGGCTGATCTCCAACCAAATCTGGAACAAGTCTTGCACTCGGCTTTGGCTTCTTCCCTTTATGGTCTGACTTGTCATCCTTATCCTGTGACTTCTTCTGTGGGCACTCATTTGCAAAGTGTCCTTCCTGTTCACAAATGTAGCATTTCTTGGCCTCCCTAAGAGCTTTCCTTTCTTGAAAAGTTTTGCTAGAAAAATGCCTTTTTTGTCCTTGTCCTCGTTCCGAAGAAGATTTAGACTGCTTCTTGGACGTATCAGCTTCTTCAGTGGAGGGCTTCTTTGCAAGAGACTCAGAAGGCTTTGCTGCAACATTGCCCTTGGCTGAAAACTGTTTGCAGTGGGCCCCTTTCTTGTGGCTATTAAATCCATCGGAATCTCCCTTCGACAGATTGTTGGCCACTCTTGCATTCTCTATCAATTGAAACATATTCATGACAGTAGTCTTTGTGCAGTAGTCCCTGATTTTCTTGGGCAATCCGCAATAGTACTTCTCAATTTGTTCTGACAAAGGCACAAACCTGTAAGAGGTGACTGGCAACAGTGCGGCCCAAAACCGTTTATTGTACTCTTCCAGATCCGCACACTGTTTAGCATTCAACTCGTGCCATTCAGTCATCACATCCACTTCAAAAGTGTTTGTCAACCATGCAGGCGCAAAAAGTTGTTTGAATTGGACCCACGTTGTTGGGGCTTGACCTTGGTTCAACAATGCGGTCCACCATTGAAGCGCATTCCCTTTCAAGAAAGTGGCAGCCTTGCGTATCTTTGAAGATTCCGTGAAGTTGCCTCCAGCATAAGCTGCATCGAACTGCTGTATGAAGGTCAAAGCCTTTAATTTGTCCTCAGTTCCTCTGAAAGTTTCAAACTTCACTCCCTGCCCACCTTCCTTGTAATCCTTAGGCTGACTCAAAGGAGCCACATTATCATAAACAGGTGCCTGTAACAGTGGTGCTCCATGAGTGTTCATTCCAGCACTCGCATCAACTGTTTTCCTGTCATATCTGCATTTTGTACGTATGGTTGCGAAAAACCAGCCATACCAAATTGTGTTCCAGGCACTCGAAACTGGCCATAGGCACCCTGAAAACCTGGTTGGACACCCATGTTCACGTACATAGGGTTACCCATGCCTGTTTGCATTGTCCCGAACACATTCCCTGGCATATAACCTGTGGAAGGTCCAGCCATAGCTTGAAACACTGAACCACCTCCAAAATAACCAGGGTAAGTATTAGGTAATGGAAGGGTCTGACGCATAGTCTGTTCATTGCTCCCTTGACCATTCACAAACGGTTCCTGTCTAGCTAAAGCAAGTTGCTTTGGATCATTGGACACCGCTAGTTGCTCAACCACATGGGCTTTCCCTCGAGCATCATGAGTCCTCTGCACATTGGAAATCTCCTTTTCCTGCAACGGCTCAGTCATGCCCTGTGTAGGAGGCTGAAAACCCTGTGTCGGAGCCTGTAAGAATTCCTGCATCCTTGGGTTGTTAGCCAACTGCTGAAACATGTCCATGCAACAACGCAGTTGAGTTCTAAACAACCTCTCCTCTTCTTGAAGAGTTGAAGGAATTTTCTCTGTGCCATGTGAGGAAGATCCCTCTTCAGGTACTTGGTCTCTCTTCTCTGCCATATCGACAAGCTTTGTGTTGCTTTCACCCACAACAATCCATGCTGCACTTTTTGAAGAAAAAGTGACTATCCTGTCGATGGAACCATATAACCGGCCTATACAACGTAGAGGGCGGTACTATTTCAATTACCTGTTAACTTTACATAGAGTATTGAGAAGGGAAGAGAACACAGCTGCGTCCAGCGACTAGAATGTCACTGCGCACACGAGACCGACACCCTGTAGTCCCCAAAGACTGGCGCCCCTTTCGGTATTTCTTTAATTTAGAGAGCGGGAATTACAAAAAGAGAGTCCTTGGAAGATAACACCTGCATCCAGCTAGTGCGCTCCAGATTCGGCAGAATTTCGGCAGCATAACGGTACCGAAATTAATCCGAATCAGTTTCCAAGCTCAAGACTCTATCCCACTGGCGTTATCCCTCAGTCGGGAGCACAAAACAGTAAATTCCAGGTCGCTGTAATTTCTGGTTCAGTCCTGTTTTTGACCTGATTTGGGCACACGACGGTCCCTACACTTTTCCCTGCACCTTGGGCTTGGTGCCCCTTGATTCTGGAAGCATCCCGGGCACAAAACAGTCTCAAAACAGAGTAAAAACAGCAAGCAAACAATGCTGAATTTACTGTGCTATCGAGAGGTTATCACCCTCTCGTGGACCTGCTTTGGTGCAGCAGCTAGCTACACCGGTTCCTGTGCAAAGAGGCTCTTGCTTCCGCATGAAAGCATATTTCCCCACAGCTGTACATAGGTCAAATGAGAAACCCACTAGTGGGGCATAACATACTGTACGTAGGGGAGAAAGAGAGCAGTATGTAGCGTGCGGGGCATCACTCCCGTCACCATACTGTGCATAGAGGGCAAGGTAAGCATTCCATAGCTTCTGTACCTGTTGCAATCCGCCTGTGGCTGAAAATGGCGTCCCCTTTGATGATATGCAGCTCGTTTTTGCCTCCCAGAGTGGTAGAATCGCTCACAAGCTGACACGTCGCCCAGTTTCCGAGTTTGGGCTTTCCCTGCTAAAAATATCTCAACTGGTGCGTCAGTTGACTTCGCGGCAGAGTTGTAAAGTGTTCCCCTAGTCATACCGAAGGTAATGACGCGAACACATTTCGTGGCCCAAAATAGCAGTTCCCTAAATTTTAGGAGATGCTTCCATGGCGTCCCTGTCACGAGGACGTGGCAGTTATTAACCATGTCACAGAGATGTGGCAACTGCTAACCTTGGTTGTTGGTTTCTTTCCAATGGGGTTTATTTTATTTGTTTAAGACCCTCTTCTTGAAGTAGCAAACGGTCGGACATTGTATGGCCAATGTGAACGGTAGATTCACCCGCAGACGGGAAGTGGTCGGCACTGGAATTCGTATGGTAAGAGGATGTCTAAGCTCAGAGCAAGATCATATAGGTCCCCCCGTCGCACTTAGCAAGTTGGTGGATACTAGGAAGTGAACTCAATTAAGGCGTAAAGTCAAGGTGGGACTTCCAACAAAAAGTATCCGACAGTTGGGCCACATTGCATTTTTGGATGCGGTCCCAATGAGGATAGATGGTCAGAAGACCAGTGGGAGCCCAACGGAAGCATCTCCTAAAATTTAGGGAACTGCTATTTTGGGCCACGAAATGTGTTCGCGTCATTACCTTCGGTATGACTAGGGGAACACTTTACAACTCTGCCGCAAAGTCAACTGACGCACCAGTTGAGATATTTTTAGCAGGGAAAGCCCAAACTCGGAAACTGGGCGATGTGTCAGCTTGTGAGCGATTCTGCCACTCTGGGAGGCAAAAACGAGCTGCATATCATCAAAGGGGGCGCCATTTTCAGCCACAGGCGGATTGCAACAGGTACAGAAGCTATGGAATGCTTACCTTGCCCTCTATGCACAGTATGGTGACGGGAGTGATGCCCCGCACGCTACATACTGCTCTCTTTCTCCCCTACGTGCAGTTATGTGATGCCCCACAAGAGGGCTACTCATTTGACTGATGTACAGTTGTGTGGGTTCATGCTTTTGTGCTGAGGCAAGAGCCTCCTTGAGCAGGAACAGGGGTAGCTAACTGCTGCTCCAAAGCAGGCACTGGTGAGGGTCATAACCTCACCGTACAGGTGCAAAATCAGCGCTGTGTATGCGCTGTAATTTGACTGTTTTTCAGCCATACGAACGCCAGGATCATTGGGAATCGTGCCCCATTGGCAAAGGACAGTTAGGGGACTGTTTGGGGCTGAAAACAGGGCAAAAACCAGTAAATACAGCGTGCTGAATTTACTGTTTTTGGACAGGAATCAGAGGGTATACGACAGTGCAAGCGAGTTCCAGCAGGGGAATTGGTTTCGCGCAAGTTTTGGGGCTGTTATGTTGCCGAAATTTGGCCAAATCAAATGGTATCTAGGTGGATACACGTGAAGGATTCCCAGGACCTTACCTTGTAATTTACCCTCCTAAAGAATAAAGAAATACCGAAAGGGGCGCCAATTTTGGGGCCTACAGGTTGTCGGCGTCTGCTCGGAGCATTCTAGCTTCCGAGCCGTGTGTGAGTTGAAGTGTTAACTCCCGTCGCAGGTTCTCTTTGCAAAGTGCTCTGTGTGTGTGTATAAAGTAAAGAATTTCGGGTGAAAGCCAACGCCTACCGCCCTACGGGCCGGTTTCAGTCCCTATCGGTCTCCTGACCATCATTGAAGACTACCATTTGACCAACATCAACAATGTGGGTTAAATTATTGGCCCCTTTCAACTTATAAAGTTGCAGTGACTTGACGAGTGGCCCAAATTCCAGTTTGGCGCACACGAGCTTCCATACTCATCAGAATTCAGTGCTAACTGGCCCGGGCAGTCCCTGTCTGACCGACCTAGATCCCCGATGTGAGAAACCCATTTGGCTACAGCCGTTTTACATTGGCCATGCAATGTCCACTTGCACCTTTTCAAGGGTTCCGGGGAAAACAAGTAAAAATAAAATAAATAAAAATATATAGTACTTATTTACGAAAGGCAACAGGAAAAATACACCTCCTGGTGACAGAAGGCCTAGGGCCTTTAAATATATGAAGGGGGGTCTCTTCTTGGCATTCCAAAGTGCAGGAAGCAGAACGGAGCCCCTACTATTGTATCTCGTTGAAGCAATATAAAAGAAATACCGAAAGGGGCGCCAAGGTTTTGGGGCCACTGCTCTCTGGGAGTGGAACTATACCGCTCCGTGTCTCTCACGTGGATTCTCTCTCTCTCTCTCTCTCTCTCTCTCTCTCTCTCTCTCTCTCTTTGTGTGTTTAGTTGTTTTGAAGTGCTAGTTTGTTCTTTTCAATTGGCTCGTGGTGCCCTCCGGTTACAATTCCCGAGCATCAGAGAGAGTTGGAAGATGGGCATAGTAGCAAAAGTAGTAGAATTGGGGTTAAAAACCCCCTCCCCGGTGTTGACTTCTGCAGAAGAAGTTACCTTTGGATTACCGATTTTGCACCTTCCAAGGGGTCTTTTGGCGGAGGAGATGTGGATGTATTTGCTGGCCACAAAATTTGGCAATGGGTAGTTGTACATCTTCTGTCGTCGAACCTTTGAAGGGCTGAAAAAAGCAGCAGCAAATCGGTTGCCACAAAAAAAAAAAGAAGATTTTGTGCATCTCCGTTGAGGAGGGCTGAAAATAGAGGTCATCATACATACTTACATTTTCTTGTGTGCATCAAGTGTTTTATAGCTCTGGTCATTCAGTTCCAAAGTTGTTAGAAGAAAAACGTTTGGGTGTCTGCTGTTTTTGATTTTGTTTATCATAGTAAACTTATGGAATCACAAGGTCTCTCTGATGTTATTCCTATTTTTTGCAGACATGCCCCTTATTGCTGAGAGTCTTTACAAAGGTAACATTACAAATTGCTCAAGCTTGACAACATTCATCAGCGATGCATATGCACATTGTTTAATAGTGGCAATAGATGTCCTGGCACATGTAAAGGAACTGGATTTATATTGTCATGATAAATAAACTGTGTAAAATACGCAAGATGCGATGACAGCTATTGGGTATTATGTATTGGGTGTAGACTGGAAATCACCATACGATAGAGGATTTTGCCGTTAGAGGAAAGGAACCAAAAGATGAAGTTCAAATATACACTTGGCGGGATGCCACTTTAAGAGAGTTAACTGATCTGGTAAGATATATGGTTGTAATTAATTGAACTGGATGGCTTTCCATTCGCTCAAGTAAGACCTACAATTATCACATTTTCTGTTCCAGGTAAAGGAAGTTGCTCCTGCAGCAAGACGCAAAGAAGCCAAACTCTCTTTTGCTTTCGTTTATCCAGATCGCCGGGGCCGTAATGTCATCCGCAACGTATGCAGCTTGTGGTCATACTATTAGCTGAAATGATTTCAAGTAGAAGAAATTAATGCTACATTTTGCTCTGTTCCAGGTAGGTCTGACTCATGCTAGTGGGGGCAGGAGAGGTGGAGATGAAAATCGGACGCTCGCTGATCTTCACTTTCAAGTAAGCAAGTTGCAGCTTGTGGCCTTGTTAGTGATGGTGCTTTCTCAAAGTCACGATACTAATTCTTTCAATTTTATTAAGATTTATGTTTTTTTGCTGTGATATGAACAGACAGGAGATTTTTTGGATGTAGCAATCTTGTAGCCGCAGAATGCTGTCTGCCTCTGGTTAGGCAACCTAGTAGCCCCAGAATGCTGTCTGCCCTTGATTAGGCAATGGAAGTGGAGCTTTACAATATGCCATATTTGAGAAGCTGGGAGTCTTTTATGAAGAAAAGGGCTACTTGGATAAGCATGGTGTGTGTGTGTGTGTGCACGCCTGCGTGTGCATTCTAATATGGTATTTATCTCTTGTATGTTGGCGACCTGGTTTAAAGGGTATTACCGAGGCTCATGAAGGAATTTTTATGTATTTGGCAGAGTTTGGGCAGGCAATTTACTTCATGATCTATATTACATTGTTGTGGGAAATTTCAAGTGGGTTCGAGATTTTGGTGAAGGTAGTTGATTGTGTGACGACGGTAGTTATTGCCGAAATCTGCAACTCTTTGTCGCAAGGTGATTGGTCATTTATGTGCTAAGGAAAGATGCTGGGGCTTTGCTTTTAAGCAACTCCTTCAAAATTTTGTTTTGAATTTATATACATCCAATGGTTTGGATCATGAGTATCTACAGAAAATGTTTGACGACATAGAAGTTCATCACGAGTTGGTTCACTCAAGTGGTGTGAATTCCAATGTGGTCTCTCCCCTTGCAATCAGTATAACGTAGCTTGATTTCTTTTTGTGTTCGGCATATTTCTTTTAGGCTGAGAGTTTGTAACAATATCTGTCAGTTTGGTTGATATTTAAGCAATGTTTGGTTTCCACCAATGTTGCAGTCAGTTTTCTGAACTAAATGGCATGTGTGGTGAAGGAACATAAGTAGGCAACATGTTTAGTGGAGCAATATTATAAGTACAATTTTGATTCACAAGCTTTTGTGAAGGTAAAACATAGCCACTAAAAAATGCATGAAGATGTTGCCGACTTCATCATCAAACTTTAGGTTACCAGTAGTTGGAGTAGAATTACTAATAGCATTTACCCATGATGAAGGCAATGAGCATATAGGCATATTGTTTTTACTCTAAGCCTATAAGTGGTTGAAAATGATATTAAATTCATTCAAATGAAAAGCAACAGAATTGTTCTTTTTCATCTTCAAATCAAAGAGTTTCTACATGGCAGATTCTATCGGTTGTAGTTTTTCTCACAAGTATCGAACAACTTTGTCCATGAAGGCACAATGGTTTTCTCATCTAACATAGTAGAGTAAATAGATCCGCCAAGAAGTCTAATATTAACTTAGTCAATGAATCTACCTCAATATATTCTTCGTCAAGAATGGTAGCAAGCTTTCATTCGATGCCAAACAATGGCTTTAGCTGCCTCTTTTAAACGAGAGCATTTTGTAAATGCTTTTTCCATAAAAGAGAAGTTGCTACTCAAACTTATGGACATTACAATACTCTTTGTTTACGGAGGGAGTACCTACCACTTCTTTCCAGGATCGGTTCCGCCATTGGGACTGTCTTGGAGACACCTCGCACGGTAGCATCAATAGCTGCCAAGGCGGCTGGCATTCCCTCGGTTCGAGTTTTGGTTAGAGATACCCACACTCCTGAAGGTTATCCTTCTACCTCGGGTGAGTGGGGGTTGGTTTCGACAGAGTGTGTAGTACTCGGGCCTCTCGAACCAGTGCTTCATTTGCCGCTAGATGGGCCATCTAGCGAAGGTCTGTCCACGGAGGAGGCTGCGACTTGCATCACAGCCTCAGCCCCAGCCTGCCAGGGTTGACCCGCAACACATCGTAAAGATGCAGAGCCACCCTCCGAGCTTGGGGCTCCAGCGGAGGAGGGGTGGCAGCAGGCTTGTGGCCGTCGACGCCAAGGGCTACAGCGATAGCTTGGCACTCAGAGTGGTCCTCAGGTGTCGACTCAGCAACAGCGGGTTCCCCGTGAGCAGGAGGAGATCCCTACGCTAGCCTCCACCTCCGCTTCTCCCTCGACAGCCGCACCGCCCTAGAGTTCCCTCCCTTTGCCTCATCCTCCCCGCCTTCTGCTCCCGTCGCCTCTCCACCCTGCCCCTCTACCTCTGTCGCCCCATCCCGCCCCTCTTCTCCTCCTCTCGCCCCAGCTCCCTCTCCTCCTCCTGCTCCAGTTCCTCAGTCGGCTCAGGCGACTGGTCCCTCTCCGGCGGCTAGGAGATCTCTTGGCAGCGCTTTTGCCACGAGTCGCCTAGCGCGAGAGGGTCAGCCCTTCTTGCACCCCCCTCTGCAGATTCAGACATCCTCCCTTGCAACCATCCCTCGTGGGCTGACGAGCATTGACATCAGACGTCGCTGGGACTTCTTCGACTACGGGTTCACTCGTTTCCTCGGCGACTCCGCAGCAGACCATGAGGCAGCATGTTCTAGGGTCCATGTTTTGTTCCTCGCCGCTAGGGGGACAGAGGCCCTGGACTCAGTAGTTGGTTTCTCCTTCCCCCTCTGTGGTAGGACCGAAACAGAGTGGTCCCTTGACTCAATGGTGGGATGGTTGCATACACAGGTTTTAGAGTTCTCTCACCACATGGGAGAACTTGGAGTTATAGATATGCTGCAGACTTTGTGGCCATTGGCCAAGTTTGCGGTGACACCCCCAGACTCAGCAGGATGTAGGCACATTGTGGTGTACTTCTTTGCTGATACGCAATGTTTGCCTTGCTATGTATACATTCATGAGGACTCCTGGACAGAGGAGGTTGCGATACGTACGGCTCGCTCTGCTTGGGCTTGGGCTAGGCACTCACTGCAGTCACACCTATCTAGAGGCCGCTCAGATGCGGATTACTCCCCATCCAAGCTTGCCTCGAAGATAGCCCGTCTTACTGCTGAGGCAACATCTGTTCTCTCTCGCTCCCCATGAGGATCGTCTCATGGAACGTGCAGGGACTAGGTGGGCCCCAGTTTCAGCGACACAGCGGGGCCGATTGCGTCAGGAGCTTCATCGTTGCCTTGTGGGAGGAGAGATTGATCTCCTTATGCTTCAGGAGCACCATCTGTGTGAGAGTCGCATTCGGCGTTGTGGTCAGATTTTGCGTGGACGGTATGATACCTTTTGGTCAGCTGCTTTTGGACCTGGAGGCATCCAGGGAGGGGTATGTATGACTATTGCTGACTCATTGCAGCAGGCCATTGTAGGCAGAGGGATTATTGTGCCAGGCAGGGCTCAGTGGATTACTATGCAGGTTCAGGGTGGCCTTGTGGGCTTCTTGAACATCTATGCGCCCAATGTGGCGAGTGCTCGTGCAAAGTTTTGGTCACAGATTGTTGAGTCTTTGCTGCAGGCCGATCATTGGTGTATAGGAGGGGACTTCAACATGTTGGATGACCCTTCTGACAGGATTGGTGGCAGCCATGCTACTGTGCATGGAGTTGAGTTGGCTGCTTGGGAGAGGTTTTGTATGACTTTGAGGGTCTCGGATACATGGCAGCACTTAGGTTTTGTGAGGCCCCCAAACAGTCTTGCCTTCTCTAGATCGGACCGCAGAGTGGGAGGAGTGAATCTATCGCGGATAGATCGCTTCTACACTAGTGACCACTTCAATGACTTGGGGGGTTCAGTGGGCATCGTGGCAGGGACTTCCTTCTCGGACCATGCACCAGTGATCCTCACAGTGGCAGACAGGCAGAGGAGTGGGAGCACGATGCTCCGCATCCCAGAGAGGGTCTTGTTGGACTCAGCACTCAGAGAGAGGGTAGAGGCTCTCTGGACAGAGGGTATGGACAGACAGGATTCACCTGCAGACAGAGTGGCCGCAGGCCTAGCTCAGCTTAGCCACTTTTTTCTTCAGGAGTCTCTGGCTCGCTGGGCTGCAGCGAGAGAGGCGGAGCAGCGTCTCAGACGGCGCATTGCTTCAGTGCAGAGGATGCAGGAGCAACATCCAGACAGTCCATGGTTGGAGGAGCAGTTACAGCAGGCTCGACAGGAGCTTGCTAGCACAGAGGAGAGGCGTCATGAGTTTGCCTTCCACCGATAGGCATCTCAATGGACTTAGGTGGGTGACAGAGTGACTGGTGCTTTTTTTGTGACAGTGGGGCCTCGGCATTCGCATGCCAAGGTCAGTCAGTTGAGGAGGCCCGATGGGTCAGTTGCTTGTGAGCCCGAGGATATGCGTGCAGTCGCTACTGACTTCTACCATGAGTTATTGTCGGCTGAGCCTCAATCAGAGCGGCAGGATGCATGCAGGGAGCAGGTTTGGGCAGAGATGCCATGTCTTGTGACAGAGGAGATGCGCCAGAGGCGAGAGATGCCATTTCAACTTGAGGAGCTGCACATAGCTCTGAGGGCCCTTCCTCGTGGTAGCTGTCCAGGTGAGGATGGAATGACTCCCAGCTTTTTCTTGGAGTACTGGAACCTGCTTGGCCCAGATCTTTGTAGTGCTTTTCAGTACATTTTGCACACAGGAGTGATGCCTGACAGCATGAGTGAGGGCTTGATCTACCTCATTCCCAAGGAGGGTGGCTCCTTGGATGAGATTCGTCAGTGGCGCCCCATCACCATCCTCAACTCAGCCTACAAAATTCTTGCCAAGGCTCTGAGTTTGAGGATTCAGCCACTTTTAGAGAGCCTTATACATGGGACTCAGACAGGTTTTGTCAAGGAATGCAGTATCCTTGACAACATCTTTACTTTTTGGGAGGCTTTTGCCCTGGCACTGCTCCGTGGTGAGGACCTTGTGATTCTTCTTCTCGATTTTGAGAAGGCCTACGACCGAGTTGACTGGGACTTTCTAGAGGGCACTCTTCGTAGGATGGGCTTCTCAGATGCTTGGATCAGAGGGGTGTCATCTTTGTACAGACAGGCTCACAATCAGGTGCTTATGGCAGGGGGGAGAGGTGCGCGCTTCATGCTCACACGCTCGGTCAGACAGGGCTTTCCTCTTGCCCCCTTTCTCTTTTTGTTCTATGCGGAGGCGATGAGCAGATTTTTGGTGTCACAGTAGGTTAGTCTTCGGGGCTTAGCACTCCCTATTCGGGGAGAGGAGTTACTGGACGCTGAGTTTGCGTATGACTCAGCCTTGTACTTAGATGGCCAGGAGGCCAATCTTCACAGATGTCAGGAGGCTTTGGAGACCTTCTGTTGTGCATCGGGCGCATTGATCAACTGGAGAAAGACAGTGGCTTTCTCGGTTGGTAGTGCTCCTATGCCAGATTGGATGCCAGGAGAGGGTTTCAGGTGGATTCCCCCAGGGACTGCAATTCGATACTTGGGTTGTCAGGTTGGACTTGTCTCCCGAGCAGCAGATTGCTCCTCTTCTCCTGTCCATCAGGAGAAAGGTGTTACATTGGAGCTCAACACGTCTGTCCGCTGGCTGGTAGAGTAGTAGTTGCCAACCAGGTGCTGTTAGCGACTATGTGGTACATCACCTCCTGCTGGATCTTCTCGAGTTCTTGTATCAGCCAGGTAGAGAGGTTGATCAGGAACTTACTTTGGTCAGGACGTGACACTCAGATGGCCCGAGCCAAGGTGGCTTGGTCGGTCATCACTCTTCCTTGTTCTCAGGGAGGGCTTGGGATCATTGATCCAGCATAGCAGAGCAGAGCCCTTCTAGGGAAGTTCATAGTTAGAGGACTTCTTCCAGGTGAGGAGCCCTGGAAGGAGTTCTTGTTGCAGAGGCTTCGTGCCAGGGTGCCTCAATCAGGAGGCCCTTGGCAACCTTCGACCAGATGGATCTTTACAGAGATGCGCTGAGTTGGTTTGAGCTGGAGGACTATTTTGCTGTGCTCCTACGGCGTGGCCTGGAGCAGCGACAGCCGATGTGCACGGAGGAGCGCCTACGGCAGCCCCTTGTCTGGAACCCCATGGTTGGCACTCAGAGAGGCCACTTGGTTGGTAGTCGACCTCATGTTTCCTGGGGTCCCATGGCAGCAGGTCCAGCGCGCTCTCTAGGTGACTGGCTAGAGTTCACAAGTTTGTCAGAGGAGGTACAAGGTTTCCAGCTTCTGTAGGGCATGAGAGGGGTGCAGAGCATGTGTCAGGACATCTCAGAGTCAGTTCCAGCTGAGTGGCTCACGCCTCTTGAGCCAGTAGCACCCCGGTGGATGGGAGCCTTCACATGACTGGAGGTTCTCATTTCAGTCAAGGCCTGCTCAGAGACTACTCAGAGACTGTCCCAGCCCTGTTCTTCGAGCTTCAGGGTGGGGGACGACTACATCGAGTTGCAGTAGAGGCCCCGCAGGTAGCAGAGTGCTGTTTTCAGAGGATCCGAGTTGTGGGCATCTGTGGGAGGACTTGCGTCATAGACCTTGACCCAGTAGCTCTTGAGACTGGCCACTGGAGGCTTTGGGCTTGGGAGTGCTGTCCACTGGCACGAGTATAGTGGGATCCTAGTGAGTGGCTATGGAGGGACCCCTTCTCTTCTGCAGACCACCTAGGAGTCCCCTTCTTTCAGTACACTGTTCGGCTTAGACGGCACATACCAGCAGCACAGAGAGAGGCCCTCCCCGCTGCAGCACATCATTGGCAGGAGGAGGGTCTCACCGTCGTGTTCTTGGCAGACTTTTGGGAGAGGTTGTGGGACTTCAGACAGCCGAGGCGAGTCACCTTGTTTCAGTGGGCTGGTCGCACACAGAGCCACAGCAGTAGGGAGCTGGCTAGTGTATAGTGGTCCCTCGGCCACATGTGCAGCTTGTGACCATTTGGTGGAGAGTCAGCGTCACTGTCTTTGGGACTGTCCCTCGGCCCAGCAGGTGTGGCTATGAGTTCTTCGGCTGATGCTTGCTCTCTCCACGGCTCGACAGTACACTTGGGGGGCAGCGGCTTGGTCCACCCTCAGGGGCCCGACACTTCAGTTTGAGCTATCTTCCACCAGCAGGATGATAGTGATGTAGGGGGGACGTCCTACACTCTAGCTTGCTAACAGAGCTTACTCCACAGGAGTGGTGTAGTGAGAGAGAGGAGTGTTGGGAGCTCATCAGTGGCGTGACACTTTGGTTCATCTGGCGGGCCCGCTGTTTTCGCATCTTTGAGGCTCGCCCTGTGCCACCAGCAGAGACTGTTTGTGACTTTTGGCTAGAGCTGATCCATACTCTCAGAGGACACCTTGAGGGACTACAGGGCAGCTCCGACCGCATTCGGGAGCTCCGCGAGGCTTTCCTTCGACTTTGGCGCCCTGGGCCTTTCTACACCATAGTCCAGGGGGTGCTCAGATGGCACTACTGTCCACCTGTGTGGCTCTTCCCTCCTCCCATCTCTTGATTTAGCCTCATTGTATATATGCTGTTTTTTCATTGGGAGAGTCTCCCCATCATGCTTGTTGTAGCCCTCTCTTGCAGAGGAGGTTGTAGCCCTATGGGCAGTTTTCATTAACTAATAGAAGGATATTTTTCTCGGAAAAAAAAAACTATGGAGAACTTGAAAGGAAAAATTGACAAAGTTCTAACTATAATTGGGCAATATGTAAACCAGAAAAGCAAATTCACAAACCAATGTCAACACTATGATGAAAGTCAATGGGTGCTAGCTCAGTTGGTAGACTCATAGCTTATGTGCCTACGGTCTTGGGTTCAATCCCCCCTTGGCGACCTAAAGACATGTTCTAAGTCCTTAGGGATTGTTCCCATATGCCTCTGCCATGGGGGTTGGGGGTGTGCGTGTGATGGTTTGCCTCTCTCCCTACCTATGAGGCCGTTGTACATAGGGTGGGTGTGTTTCAAAGTTCTTATACTCCAAGAAAAAAAAGACAATTGATGAAAATGTTGGCTAACTTTTGGCAAAGTTTCGCTAATAGAGAGTATGCAAGTCAAAAACTGTTACTAAAAATGCGTAAACTTTAAGTCACGGTGGCGACAAAATTAAATAGGGTTTCCTTTGTCCGGGGAGCAAAATGTCAACCCAATATAATCCACACAAGAGCACAATTTGATATCAACAACAATAAAACTTATCAATCTCCGATCGCATAAGGGAGTATATTCAATGCATCAGGGTCACAAGCCAGTTAGGTTGTAACGAGCACATATAACCACTATTAGACATAGCTTATAACGAGAAGGGGATTGTCAACAACATGTATCGTTGAAAGGCTATCAATATTTGAGAAACCCCCAACTCAGAAAGCGTCATGCAAGGTCCTTCAAAAGGTTATGTAGATTCAAAACTCAAGACGACTGTTGTAATTCTCAATTCCTTTATAAATAACTATATATAAAAGAAAAAAAAAAAGAAGAAGAAGAATAAGAAAAAGAGAAACAAACAAAGAAAAGCATACAGTCATGGCACATCTTCCACAGCTGCCCATAGTTGCTAAGCAGCTCACTAATCTGCAACAATCTCTCACTTATGAACACATATAAAGGCAAGAGCTTGAAGATATATGATAGCATTCTGCACGCATAGGATTTGCACATGCACCAAAGCAAAACAAAATTAGCAAAAAAGCCTTCACTTTCAAGGATTTTGATGGCACTAAAGATGCTAGCACGGTTCTAGCACGGGTTAGTCAGTTAGATGACTATCTTCATGATGAAGATTTTCTCGAAAGTGAAATGGTAAAGTGTGCATCAAATCATCTCACCCGTAGAGCTGCATTGTGGTGGAACGCCACCAAATAGCATGGTAGAAGATTACGTACTTGGCATGCATTTAAAAAGTTGTTTTTACCTCAATTACCCACACAATATAAAGCTAAAGCACGACGCCAGTGGGATTTAATTCGACAGGGTCAAAATGACGATGTATCCCTACACTGATCGTTTTTGGAACTGTTTAATTCAATTGCAAGCTATTGAACATATCGCAGAAAACTGAACCGTAAGTATATACCTGGCTTATCACTACAAATTAGTGCAGAGGTAGGTATGTTTGAACCAGATTCACTGTCAAAAGCTATTAATTTGGTCCTTAATGTGGAGAAGAAGAAAGGTGGACAACCTTCTCACACCGAACAAACGACTAACACTTACCGTAACAAGAGAGCTTCTTTCTCTCCTAACTTTGACATGAAAAAACATAAAAGCCATACCTTTTTCAATAGACGCAGATTTGACAACTTTTCAACCCTATGGCAACAACAATAGCAATACACACTAGCGAGGCAATCAAAATCCTTCCAACCAACGTCCTGCTCAAAACTCTAATGGTGAGAAAAAGGTGAAGTGTTTTAAATGTTTTCAGTATGGCCACTATGCAGGTAAGTGCCCAAATGGTCCTGCTAAGAGCAATGGCCACCCCAATGGCCAATCTAATGGAGTCACCGACAATCCAAATCAAAGACCTTTCAACAATAACCGCCCCAATGGTGCTACAGTTAACCTCATCGAAGTTGCTAATCCTAACGGCAATGAAGTGGAAGCCAATTACGATGAGAGATATGATCTTGAGTATGATCATGATAACAACCCATCTTCAGGTACTCTTATATCTCCTCATACTTTGTTTAAAGTGCAAGGCACAATCAAGGGTGAAAGTGTCACCATTCTTTTAGATGATGGTAGTAGCCATGATTTTATTTTTGCACGATTGGCACAACAACTCTCTCTCTCTCTCAAATTTCTTCACCTCACAAAGTCAAAATTGTTTTTAATAATCAACGTTTTAATTGCAAAACCCAAGTCATTGTTGAAGTTTGCATTGGTGAATTTACACCAGCACGTACATTTCTGGTAGCACCATTGCATGGTCTTGACATGATTTTGGGAATGCCATTCCATCATGAATTTGATATGTTGATTAATTATAAAACACGTACCATGTCTCTCACTCATAATAATCAAAATTTCTCCATCCAAGCAACACTGGCACATAAAAAAATTCCACTTCAAACCAAAAGAGCAATTCGAAAATAAGGAAAAACATGTCTGGTGTTGGTAAATCAAATCTCTGCTGGAACTAAAACTTCACATAACTCCTCACATGATGATTTTCTCTCACAACTTAAGAATTGTTTCATGCATGACCTACCACCTGGACTTCCACCTTCACGTCCAGAAGGCCACAAAATAGATATTATACCAAGTAGTGAACCTTCTTTTAGAGCACCTTATCGTGTAAATCTGACTGCACACAGGGAGATACAAACTCAAATCACTAACTTGCTTGATTGAGGACTTATAAGGCCTAATAGTTCACCATAGAGAGCTCCAATACTTCTTGTTAAGAAGAAAAATGGAACTTTTCGTGTGTGTATTGACTACAAAAATAGGATCACCATCAAAAGTAGGTTCCTTATTCCTAGAGTGGATGATCTATTAGACAAAATGAAAGAGGCAAGCATCTTTAGCAAAATTGACCTCAAATCAGGGTATCATCGAGTCAAAATGTTTGACCAAGATATCTACACGAGTGCTTTTAGAACACAAATGGGACATTATGAATTTCTTGTCATGCCATTTGGTGTAACAAATGCAGCAGCCACATTCACACGCATACCATCAAGATTTTGTGATTGTATTCTCTGATGATATTCTTGTATGCAGTAAATCAGAACAAGAGCATAAAGAGCACTTAACACAGGTATTTGATCTACTTGCACACAACCACTTGTATTTGAATCTTGAAAAGAGTTCAAATTTTCTAATATGAGATTGAATATTT
The DNA here is from genome assembly GCF_014529385.1 of Adiantum capillus-veneris. Classification (NCBI taxonomy): domain Eukaryota; kingdom Viridiplantae; phylum Streptophyta; class Polypodiopsida; order Polypodiales; family Pteridaceae; genus Adiantum; species Adiantum capillus-veneris. Next base: position 136,172,115 of record NC_140943.1, on the reverse strand, counting down.
GGGACACATTGTATCGTGAAAGGGAATACATGTAGATCCCAAGAAAATTGAAGCCATTCAATCATGGCCTAAACCCAAAAATTGGCATGAACTTTGTTCTTTTATTGATTTATGCAGTTATTACGGGAAGTTTATACGTAACTTTGGTTACAAATCTCATTACCTCACTCTCCTGTTAAAGAAAAATTCTCCTTATGCATGGTCTGATTTGCAAGAAAGTTCCTTTAATGCACTCAAGAATGCTTTGATAAATGCACTAGTACTACGATTGCTTCATTTTGATAGACCATTCTTTGTCGTAGTCACTGATGCTAGTAGAAAAGGTATTAGTGCAGTCCTTATGCAAGATAACCATCCACTCGCTTTTGAAAGTCGTAAATTTAAATCTTCTAAATCGAAGTTCAGTACGTATGATAAAGAATTGAATGCTGTTGTACATGCCTTGAAAATTTGGAAACACTATTTAATGGGTACTAATTTAATCATCAAAACTAATCAACAAAGTATCAAGTACTTACTATCTCAACCCATAATAGATGATAGACATATCAAGTGGGCTTCTTTCATTCAAAGTTTTCAACCCAACATTCAATCCCAACATGGTAAGGAAAATGTTGTAGTTGATGCTTTGAGTGGAAGACCCTCTCTTAATAATCTATCAACCTTTACGGGTACTTCATTTAATTCAATGCCTAACACTTATGCATAAGATGATGATTTCAAAACCACATGGTTGCTTATGATCGACAATTCTATGCACACATTTTTGGAATACACTATTCAAGATACTTTTCTTTATTTCAAGCAAAAATTGCGTGTAACTAAACCTTTTTGTATAGTGATCATTGAAGAATTGCACAAACCACCCTATGCTGGACATAGAGGAGTTGCTGCTACTTTTTTAAAAACTTATGTCGTGATTTCTATTGGCTTGCTATGAAAAGTGATGTTAAACAGTATGTTTCAACTTGTTTGATTTGCCAAAAGATCAAAGTAGCAACATGTAAGAAATTGGGACTTTTACACCCTCTTCCCATTCTTGAAAAACCTCGGAAACACATTTCAATGGATTTTATTATTGGTTTTCCACTCATTGTTCACAAGCATGATATCATTTGGACTACAATTGATCGTTTTTCTAAACAAGCATACTTCATTCCTTGTAAGGAAACACTCATAACACAACAAGTTGCACTTCTATTCCTTAAAGCTGTCTTTCCACATCATGGTTTGCCTAAAGTCATAATATTTGATCGAGATTCCAAATTTTATAGTGCTTTTTGGACTACTGTTTTTGAAAATCTTGGAACTACACTTGATCTTACTTTTGCATTCCATCCTGAATCCAATGGTCAAACCAAATTTATTAATCGCACTATCATTGACTTGCTAAAAGATTATGTTTCTTCTCAACCCAAGAAATGGGATGATTACCTGCATATTCTACAATTTACATATAACAACACCACTCACACTGCTACAGGTAAATGTCCATTTGAAATTGTGTATGGTCATTCTCTACCTACTCTTGCTTCAGGTCTTTCTAATGTCATGCCTGCCACTGATGATTTTACTGCTAATTTTCATGATGTTTATGCAAGTATGAATTCTGTCATTAAACATTCACAGGAACTTAACACTAAGCATGCTAGCAAGCACCACAAGACACACTAGTTTAAGGAAGGTGATTATGCTATGCTTCACATTGCAAAAAGGAAGAATCAAAAGTGTTGATACTAATGTCTTTGTTAAACTTGCTCCTCGTTTTTTTGGTCCATTCAAAATTTTGCTATTATCAATGATGTTTCATTTCGTTTAGACTTACCTTCACATTGGCACATTTACAATGCATTCCATATTAGTTTTATAAAACCTTTCAGAGGACCCCTACCTACACATCACATTTATGAGGATCCACCTTCACTTGTGGACCAAGAAGAACAACTCATCCGTACAAAAATTGTTGATCACAAGACCACCACCACACACATTGGCATGGTTTATAACCGATATCTTTTGACTTTCAAAGGTCACCCTAGAGATGATGCCAAATGGATGCTTGAAAAGTTTTTTCGCAACTTCCCAGACCCTTCCATCACTCATGGTCCAATTGATTCTCTATTGAGCAACTGAAGACAGTTGCCCTTCCTGGTGGGAGGGATGTTACAAGTCTGGGTACCCTCCTATTGTATCTGGTTAATTGCAATTTGAATAGCTGGCTTAATGGTTAATTATGTGCTATCTATTTGATTTTACTAATAGTGAGTTGATGATGATTTGTAGATTGGAATTCTGGGAGCTGAAAAGGAGGCGTCGACAAATAATAATCCTCTCGGTCATTTTACCTTTGCACAATCTTTTAGACTTTTTATTCAATAAGCCACTTTGGCTGCTTGTAAATAGCTCTAGTGAGAACTCACCCTTAGGGGACATGCAATAAGTGATGTTATCCACTTAAGTAGTAAAGTGAACTAGTTGTAAAAGTGGGCCTTCAATTTTGGCACTCAAAACTCAAATAATAAATTAAATACCAAACTCCACAAGAAGGGGTGCTGTGGAGTTTGAGGCTATGATTTTAGGCATGTCTTGTGTTGATGCTTGCAATTTTTCCTTCCCTCTCTCTTATGCTATGTTGTCTTATGCTGTCTACTCCCTAATTATGTCTACATCTCTTACACCCTCTTACACTCTTTACTTGTCAAAACTCTACTCTTTTGTGTGTGTGTGTGTGTGTGTGTGTGTGTGTGTGTGTGCGTGCGTGCGTGCATGTGTGTGTGTGTGTTGTCTAGATTAGGTGTGTGTAAGTGTGAACTTGGATTTGGGAGAGAAGGTGACATGTTGATGGTGATGTCTGTCAGGAATTGTTGAATTGTCCAAGAAATAGGTCTCCCCTTTCTCCCAACATAAAATTGAATTTGCCCTCCTTGTTTTTAGTAAAGCCATCAAGTGATTGTACAAAATAAAATTTGTAACTCAACATATAAGTGGACATTTTACCATAGAGTTTTTCATGTAACAAATCTAGAGGAGGTTGAAATGAGCCTATGTCTTGTGGAGTGTACTGTCTACTAGCATGCAAAACACCTACTATGAGCATGTTCATACTTACCTCACAAGAAATACCATTCTAGTTATTTTTACCTCCTTCAATACAAATATGACATTTAAATAACCGTCATTCATGGCCATTTTATGGTTGCATCTTTTTCTGGAGTGTCACTATCCTTTTTTTAAAAATCCAAGAATTTCTTCCTTATTTTCTAAAAGCGGACTATTAGATTATGAACCATGATAGCAACAACAATCGAGGATACGCTCTTCTTAATTTTTGAATCTCCTTGCGATAGTATGTGATACCCATGTTCACTTCTTTGGGAATTTTGTTGGTCATATGAAGGTCAAAATCTTCATGAGCCTGTCATTTAAAGGGCTTGTTTAAAAATTTCCCTTCAATAGGAATGTGGAATAAAGTAGGGTGCGTATAAAATAAAAACTATTAATGGAAGAGGAGTTTGCTTTTAGGAGAGAAGATGGAAGTCTATGGATAAAGGCAAGCAAAGTGCCACCCTCCATGCTGATAGAGGGAGAAAACAGTATAAGGGAAGTCCCATGAACACAATAAATCTCATGGATGCCACATTAAGACGACACTTGAAAGATTCAGAAGTGATCTTTGGTCTTGGCTAGAGGGTGGTATTATGTATCCTTTATATGTTTCTAGAATTCAAGTAATGTTGTATACATAACTGAGTAGCCAAATACCTCTTTGTGGCATAGCCGGTTAGGCCATTTGTGCCAGAATGGAGTGAAAAAGATTTCTCGTTTTGGTTACTTGCCTATGTCAACCTTTCAAAATTTGAATTGTATGAGCACTAGAAGTATGGTGAGCACTCTAGTTTATCAAATAAGAAGAATCTTGAGAGGTTGAGAAGCTTGCTAGAAAATGACCCTTCCCAACCTGTAATTCAAAAACGAACGAGAATTAGTGTGCGCCTATGACATACTAGAAATTTCATATTTGGAAACTTAGCAACCACCATTAGACACCCCACATACAAAATGATGATTCCTTTCTCAAAATCTAACCTACAATTTCAAAATAGCTCGAAAGTAGCTTAAAAACACATTATTTTACACAACCACAAGCATCAAAATTAGAAAACGCTCAAGGGAGAAACTTTTTTTGCTTAACAAAATAAACATGTCACTCATACAAAACTTTTTTCAAATTCTCACTTGAAAGTGCCCAAAACCTACCTATAAAATAGGTGCTCAACAAGGTCAATTTTTTTTAGCAAACATCAAAACTAAACTTTTTCTATGACTTGAACATATTAAAACATGAAACACTAATTTAAGGAAAAAAATAAAAAAAAGAATATTATACTTGCCTATTACACTTAACGACTGATATTAATGGCATGTATATCTCTAATGAGTTTTAGAGTTTTTATGATACACATGCCATTATGAGAGATAGAACTGCTCCTTGTATACTTGCCTAAAATGGAGTTTCTAAGAGAATAAACTGCATGATTCAAGAAAGAATTTGCAATTTATCTTATGCTTAGTTGTTAGATCATTTTTTAGTCTGAAGCTCTAAAGAATGCAATTCATTTAATGAATAGATCACTAAGTAAGAGTCTTGATGGTGATATTCCTAAAGAAGCTTGAGGTGGTCACAAGCCATCATATGATCGTAAACTAAAGCTTTAGGACTATTGACTTGCTCATTTATTGGCTTAGCTACTTTCATCTTGGTGACTTGACATAAGAGTCTTAAGCTTGTATCAAAGGCATTTTCAATAAAAAGCAAGCTCATACTTTAGAGACTCATTTAGAGTCTTTTTTTCCCATACCTTTTTGGTTGTCTTTAAATTATCTTCTTGATAATTGATGGCGTGTCATGATGACGACACATATGCATCATGTGCTTGGGTTTGTAGTTGGAGTTGTCCATGTATGATGAGGAGGTTGTTGGTGGTTAAGCTTGTGTAGTCAAATACATGTATTTTCCTCATAAAATTATTACAATTTGGGATCATACATTGTTGGCCTTGGATAACAATGTACCAATTTGTTCTATCCCTAATTAGAAGATCCTCTTTATTTTTGTTACTACCACTTGAGACTTTGGAACCCAAATTTTCTTAACCTTCTATTGTTAGTGATGGTATATCTCATCATTCTTCTTGAATTGCACATTTGCTTTTGGATTTCTCCATGTGGTTTTTGTTTCCATGGAAGATCCTTGAGGTATTTGACCAAGTGAAAATTTGTCTCACTTTGTTGCTTTAGAGAGAACTTGCATGTTTGCATTGCCTTGGATGTTGCTTCTGCAAAGTAGAAATCATCTAATAGTAATTGTTGTCTTGTCTTAGGTAGGCTTCTTTTGGCATGAGAGAATGATTGGTTTGCATAGCCATGATCTTCTTAGATGGAGCTTTACCTATTATAGCCATCTTCACCTCATGTTAATCACAACGTTTTGGGATCCTTGTTTGTTGATAAGACCTAAAAGGATCCTCCCTTGTATATGTGAGCCCTAATATTCAAGAAGTCGTAGCCCCTTGATGAAGCCACTTACTATCAACCTTGACATGGACCGCTTCAACTTTGATTCTCCTTTCTCTTTGAGGCGTGGGGCCTGACGTTGTTGGATAGGCTATGGTTCCATTTTGTGGATTTTTTTGTGTGTGGCCACATTACTCCAAAATCAAAAAGATATTCCTATCCAACGTTTTGATTTCTTTGCAAAAATTCAAAATCCCTTCGCAATTGCATTTCTTTTGCCATTCTTCATGAGTTGCAAAAGGTGTCTAGTACTGGGATTGTTGAGTGATGATCATAATATGGCACCCCCCTTCTTAAAAGATTATGTAAGTTGGATATAACTGTTTGATTCCTCTAGTCTATTTTGGAAGTGTCCCCTTCCTAGAGGGTTCTTCATGTGAATGCATTGCTAAATATCTCAACCATACCTTCAAAGCCATACTAGTTCCTCCATATAGTCGAATGTTGTAATGGAGCTCTTGTTCCAAGACCGAATGTATCTTCCTCATCATTTGGAAGAATCTCGCAGATGGATCCATATTCTCCTATCCACTATGGATCTCCATTGCAAGCTATCATAACTTTGTATTAGTGAGTAAGGCTACCTTAAATCTTGATTTATTCTTGTCCAATTTCATCCTTATAGATGAGTTTATTATCATGCATTTGGCAAACCAACGGCAAGTTTGAAGTGAACTCTGTCAATTGGTGCCTTCATGCCAAATATCATTTGCTTTGGTCTTGAGTTGGAAGCCCTCAAATCCACATTCAATCCTCCATTACTTTTTTCAATAAATGGAATGTACAAAGTTTTCACTCATGCTATAGTTGGACCTCCTATTCAACCCGATTGTTGGATGCATCCAACGTCAGCAACCATTTTCACCTTCTCATGGACATTATTTTTCCATTTGCTATGTATATATTCATGGGCTCACATTGAGTTCCAAGTTGTATTTGTTAAATTTTTATTTTTATGTGGGTGTTTCAAAACACTTCATAAAAGAGATAGATTCCCAAGAAAATGGTGGTGTTGAGAAACACCTTTTAGAATTTTTATTTTTATGTGGGTGTTTTAAAAATACTTCATAAAATCATACATAAGCTGGGGAAATAAAACAATGAGCAAGATATGAAATGCTATTCAATTTCTCCTATTAAGCTAGCCTGTGCCTTCTCCATGACATTTGATGGGATCTTGATTGTTTCCGCAATTCTTCCACCCCTTGGAGTCCATGACCATACAATTGTATCAACACACTCCCAGGGCTTTGGGTCAACAAGATTGCAGCACCAACTCTTTTTCCAAAAATCCTCATATTGTTCTTGGATCGTGGGATTTCGTTTTTGATGTTTTGGTGCCCAATACTGAATCAGAACTTTCTTGTCGTCAGGAGATGATTTGTCTACATCAACGTTTGACTCTGCCACTCCTAGCCATATCGGATATTCAGGATCTGCAGGTCTCACAAGAACAAGATCCCCTTTTCTTACATCAATTTGAGGCCTAAAGGCCTCTTGTGGCCTTGCACTTTGAGGACCAACACAGTGATCATTCAATTCTTCATATCCTTGAAACTCATCTCTGTCTTCCTCTATCTCTTGCATTCTATGACTCCCTACAGTCTTTGGCCAAAATGTTGTATATTCACCAATGTGTTTATTGGTTGGTTGTTCAAGCTCATTGATTATGTTTTGCCAATAAGTGATAACAGGCTCCATGTATTTTGTGGAGTCATGGTCCTTTCCCTTTAATAGAGAATATCTTTTCCAAAATTCAAGATATGACTTAATCCCTTGAATAAGAAGAGGACTATCTCTCACATAGTCTGCTATAGGTACCACATCTGGACAGCCTGTTGGTAATTTTGGTTTTCCCTGGTCATCTTCTTTCCACAACTCAATTCCCGACTCCTTTGGCATCCAATCGGGTGATTTGGGATGAATTTTGTACTACATTACTGGGACTTCACCTTGCATATAGAAACAAAATTGAAGTGGCTTAGAGTGTCCGACTAGAGCATCTTGTCCGTCACACATGTACCCTTGCACAAAGGATTTAAAGTCGGGAACTTGTGTCATCAAAAATGGTGCTGGAGCTGAGCTTTCACATTTTTGAAAATGTTCCATCAGATGTGGAAAAGTGAATGTCATTCCTGTTGGCAATCTTTCTGAGAACCTACTAAACATTGCATCTATGTCCTCATGTGTATGACCCACCATTAAGAATCCCAAATGCACGGTTTTGAAAACTCCTTTTGCTACTAACAAGGATAAGTATGCAAACAAATATCGATTTTTATTCTCTCCTGCACAATTATCTAGCTGTAGCAAAAGATTCTCAAGCAATTTTTGAAATACAGGAGTGGATATGGTATCCACAACACATTGAGAGGAAGTTGATTGTATGTGTACAATCTCTTCATTACATCCCTGGATGGCCAACGGTGGTGTCATTGTTGATGCATTCCTCTCACGCTCTTGCTTCATTTTATTTTGGAGGTCCAGAGCTCTCCTTGAGTTCAATGCATTGAATAACGTTACATTGCTGCGTGGCATACCGTCATGGCATAAATCTCCTTGTCCATGGTTTTCTGTTCTTTCCAGATTCTGTAAGCATAATGCAAGGGAACCAATCTGAAGGCCATAGACCATTAAGTGAGAAGTGAACATACATTCTATGACCATGTCCATGTGTTATCATACCTGTTAATGATACTTGCAATTGATATGCATTCGCATAATCTTTTGAGTTCACACTCAACCTAGGTATTGCTGTCTTTTTTTGATCCATTTTATCATGTATAATGCATAAATACTTATCCTTTTGCAGCTGGGAGAACTTACGCCAGGTGTAGTACACATTCCTACAACTTTGTTGTTGCAAGATGTGAATTCGACGTTCATCCTTCAAACGTGCAATCATCTCGTCATCCTTTGTTGACTCTAGTTGAGACTTTATCCGACTACACACAACACATTTGGAGAACTCACTTGTTTTTGACAATGTCACATTAACAAACTCTGTATTTCAAATCCTATTGAATGTCGTGCTAGACATTGGCTTGAGACTCATACTGTCAAGTGTTTTATTGACATCATGTAAAATGTCTACTTGCTTGTACGTGTTTGGTATTGCAAGCAAAGTTTCCCTAGTACCATCTTCCATGGTTCTACTCTTATGTGGCATTCTCTCCGAGTTTTCATCAACAAAAGAGCGCATCAATGCCCTTCCCATTTCTGTATGGTCTCTTCCTTTTCTCATGACACCATCATTACCATGCACTGAGCGTCTAACCCCATTCTCAAAATGTTCACGGTAACGATAAAATGAAGTTTTTGGAATGCCATGAATTTTGTACCAAGATCTACTGCAAACCTCACTGCCATTAAAAGAAAACACATAGCATGTCTTTGTAGTTGTTTTGTTCTCACGCCATGCAGTCAACATTGTATCATACACATAGTTTGTTCTATTTTGCAAACTCTGTCCCCAAAATTCATTGCGCATAGCCATGACCTTATCTCGATTGGCATATTGACAACACCTTTTGGAACAACAATCTATGGTTGAAACAAGCTGGATAGATGCTAGAGATGCTTGATTGGATCTCTTAGAAGCTTTCACTGACATTTTTGGCTTCCTATTTACAAAGCAATATTTCTGCTTTTTTGAAATAGGCTCTACCAAATAAGCTGATTCAATGCATATGTCTTGTAACGCATGCATAGCATGTAGATCCTCATAGCATAACAATTCTTTTCCATCCATAGTTGTCACTCTCTTGATAGGCCAACAAACTAGATTAATGCTGCATACACTAGCTTCTGCAGAAATAGTAGCCTCATCTGCATAGGATGTTTCGATACCAATACCAATGTTATCTTCACCTAGCTCACCAAAGTTTATAGAGTCAAACAGACACACGTACATGACAACCCCTTAGGCTACTACATGAGTTTTGCTTTCATCCCAAAGTTGAACCCTCGTATCCTTCCAAACCTCTCTGTAGCTCATTCCATTACATTGTGCATCCAATGCTCCTTCTGCTTTATCAGCCTCATGCATAGAAGACCCTTTGTACTGCATCTCATTTATATGCTGCAACAACCCACTACTCCATTTCACAATACTATGAAAATCATCTCCCACTGTCAATGCATCCATTATTGGAAAAGGGATGAGTGATTTCTTTTCAATACACAAATCAACTGACACCGATACATTGCCTTCCCCAATAAGCATTCCAGAACAATATGCACTTGGATTTATTTCAAATACAGTCCCAATGGCAACCTTTTGTGTCGCTACAAACATGCACACTATATCACCATGATTGAAATTAGCCATACCTACAAGAAGATTGCAAGAATAATTGTTAAACAAACCGCTTGCAGAGTATATTGATTACGTAGCATAAAGCATAACAAGTATGTATGTGGGTGTTTCATGAGAAGCACCCTGTGGCCTGAAGGTCATAGGGTTCCCTCTATGCTACTAAGAATCTCTTTGTGCTCTATGCTCTATCGTATATGCTCTATGATCTATATTGACTTCCTATGGCCCCTAGACCACAAGGCGCCCTCATTGTTTCCAAAAAACCCTCATTGTTTTTCTATGGCCCCAGGGCCATAGCTCTCTATGCCGGTATAAAGAATATTTGCTCTATATTAGCTCTCTAAGGCATGAAGGCCATAGGGTTGTCCTCAAGATCACCTCACGGAGTTTCATGTCAAGTATATATACATCCTATGGCACCCCATGACACTAGAGCCATAAGATCTCCAAATGAAACATACGACAATGTATGGCCCTTGAGCTTATACATTGCAACCCCATGATCCTAGGGCCATAGGATCGGCATATGAAACATACGACAATGTATGGCCCTTGAGCTTATACATTGCAACCCCATGACCCTAGGGCTATAGGATTTCCAAATGGAACATAAGGCAACGTATGGCCCTTGAGCTTATACATTGACACCCTATGGCCCTAGGACCACAAGACTTAAAAACATACAAAAAGACAACCTATGGCCCTAAGCCCAAGGGTGTGAGCATTGACACCCTGTGGCTCTAGGGCCACAAGACTTCAAAACATACAAAAAGACAACCTATGGCCCTAAGGTGTGAGCATTGACACCCTATGGCCCTAGGGCCACAAGACTTCAAAACATACAAAAAGACAACCTATGGCCATGATGTCAAAGGTGGCCAAGATATCAATGCAGCCCCATGGCCCTAGGGCCATAGGATCTCTATATGGAACATGTGGCACCCTATAGCCCTTGAGCTTATACATTGCCACCCCATGACCCTAGGGCCATAGGATTTCCAAATGGAACATAGGAAATGTATGGCCCTTGAGCTTATACATTGCCACCCTATGGCCCTAGGGCCACAAGATCTCACAACATACAATAAGAGAACCTAAGGCCCCTAAGCTCAAGGGTGTGGGTTCAAGGGTGGCCAAGATATCAATGCAGCCCCATGGCCCTAGGGCCATAGGATCTCTATATGGGACATGTGGAACCCCATGACCCTAGGGCCATAGGATTTCCAAATGGAACATAGGCAATGTATGGTTTGAGCTTATACATTGCCACCCTATGGCCCTAGGGCCACAAGATCTCACAACATACAATAAGAGAACCTAAGGCCCCTAAGCTCAAGGGTGTGGGTTTAAGGGTGGCCAAGATATCAATGCAGCCCCATGGCCCTAGGGCCATAGGATCTCTAAATGGGACATGTGGCACCCCATGACCCTAGGGCCATAGGATTTCCAAATGGAACATAGGCAATGTATGGCCCTTGAGCTTATACATTGCCACCCCATTACCCTAGGGCCATAGGATTTCCGAATGGAATATAGGCAATGTATGGCCATTGAGCTTATACATTGCCACCCCATGGCCCTAGGGCAGTAGAATCTCCCTATGGGACATGTGGCACCCTATGGCCCTTGAGCTTACATATTGCCACCCCATGACCCTAGGGCCATAGGATCTCCAACTACAAAGTAGGGCAACGTATGGCTCTTGAGCTTATACATTGTCGTGGACCTAGGGCCATAAGATCTCCAACTGGAACATAGGGCTATGTATTGGAGCTTATCTATTGTCGCCCCTAAACCCTAGGGCCATAGGATTTCCAAATGGAATATAGGGCACCTTATGGCTCTTGAGCTTATACATTGCCACCCTATGGCCCTAGGTCCACAAGCTCACATTGCCACCGTAGGGCCACAAGGATCTCACAAGATAGAAGAAGAAAACCCTAGGACATAGGATTTTCAAATGGAACTGAGTGCACGCTTTGATCCTTGACCTCCAACATTGCCGTCCTATGGTGTGAGCCCAGGGGTGGCTGAGGTGTCTTCATAACAATTTTGGCCATTCAAGGGATATCTGCAAGTGGCATAAATTAAAAAAATAATTAAAAAATAATTTTTTTAATAAAAACGCTACGACAAACTTTGTCATAATGGGTTTTCAAATACACTTATTGATATCGGACAAAAAAATAGCGCACAATTTTTGGGATAATTTTTTTAAAATTTAGCTATTTTTAGTGTATTTTTTACTATGCAGATTATGATTCTGAAGTCAAATTTTGCTTCATGGGTGTCGTTCCACTCGTACTACAAAGATATAGACATTGACAAAGCCTTGCACCAACTTTTTTTTTTCCATACTCTTTTAAAAATAAAAATAAAAATATAAAAGCTCTTTCAAGTTCGGAGCCGACGAGCTATGTCTCATTTTTGCACAAAGCTTAGAAACTCTAGTAATCTCGACTGCAAACCCGTGAGAACAACCCCTACATTCAAAATTCAAATTTTGAATTTCTAACCTAACCTAACTAACCTTATCTCTCTCTTTCTCTCTCTACCACAATTTTTTCCGCGGTATCGCTCTCTTTCTCTCTCTCGTTTCTTGCTCGAAACCTACACAGAAACCTGCACACACAGAGCTTGTCTTTATCTGTCTTTCTCTCCCTCTCTCCCTACGCATACAGTTCTACGCCATCGTTGCGACGCGCACACAGATCTACGCGAAGCCATCGCCACAACCTTCAACAGAAGGACTGCTGTCGCGACCTCCCAAACACAGATCTGTTACCATCATCGTCGCGGCCTCAACACACCTAAGTTACTGCTTGCTATTGCTGCAGTCGGTTTTCATCAAACACAAATTTACTCAGAGGTAGCCTGTAGAAACCCTAATCTTTTTTCTTAATTCAGTTTTAACTGTTCTTAATCTAATTATGTTTTAGCTAAGTTGTGAATCACCTCTCTCTAGAACAATAAACAAAAATCATTAATTACATCTCTAAAATTGTAAAATTGTAGACTGTAGAACTATAAAACAGAAAAATCTCTAATTAGAGATCTAAAACTGTAATACAGAATACTCTAATTAGAGACCTAAAAATATATAACAGAAGACACTAATTAGGGACCTAAATTTGTAAAACCAAAAACTCTTATTAGGGACCTAAATCTGTAAAACAGAAAACTCCTCATAAGTGACCTAATGCTGTAAAATTGTAAAACTCTAATTGCAAACATCTCTAATTACAACAAAAAATTATAAACCTGCAAATGCAAAAGACAACAACTACAGAAAATGCTGAAACTATGGATACCTGTAATTGGGTTGTGGGGAGTTGGGCACATGTTGTAAGAGGACGAGTAGAGCACGCTGTTGTATGAGGATGGATTAGGGTTCAGTTGTAGGAGGATGGGAAAAAAAAAAGAGGCAAGAAGGTGGGAAAGAAAGTGTACACTATATGTGCTTGTAAGATATGGTGTAATATAGTTTCTTTAAATTCATTTGTAGTCACTAAAATAAAACTAGACATTGAATCTTTAGAAGGGCAGACAGGGTGTGGCTACATAGGGTTTCACCTCATACTAAAGAGTAACATATGGCCCTAAGGCACCCTATGACCATAAGGCAATAGGGTGGTGTCACATCGTACTATAGGGTGACCAATGTCCCATCTGGCCATAGGGTGTGCCAATGTACAATCTCAAGGGTCATAGGGTTCCCTATGTTCCTATTGAAGATCCTATGGCCATAGGGCCATAGGATCTCCAAAACATATATATGGCACTATGGCCATAGGATCACATGGTGCTCTATGTCCGATCTAGAGACCTTGTGGCCCAAGGGCCTTAGGGTGGCAATGTACAATCTCAAGGGCCATAGGGTTCCCTATGTTCCTTTTGGAGATAGGGTGGCATTAGGGCCATAGAATCTCCAAAAGCAACATAAAGAACCTAGGGCCATAGGATCAAAGGGTGACCTATTGGAGACCTTGTGGCCCAAGGTCCATAGTGTGGGAATGTACAATCTCAAGGGCCATAGGGTTCCCTATTTTACTTTTGGAGATCCTATGGTCCTCGAGCCATAGGATCTCCAAAATGAACATATGGCCCTACGGACATAGGATCACAGGGTTCCTTATGTTCCTTTTGGAGATCCTATGGTCCTCGAGCCATAGGATCTCCAAAATGAACATATGGCCCTACGGACATAGGATCACAGGGTTCCCTATGTTCCTTTTGGAGATCCTATGGTCCTCGGGCCATAGGATCTCCAAAAGGAACATAGGGCCCTACGAACATAGGATCACAGGGTGCCCTATGTCCCATCAAGATACAGTGTGGCCCAAGGGCCATAGGATGGCAATGTACAATCTCAAGGGCCATATGGTTCCCTCTATGCTACTTCTGAAGATCCTATGGCCCTAGCGCCATAAAATCTCCAAAAGGAACATAAGGAACCTATGGCCATAGGATCAAAAGGTGCCCTATGTTCCATCTTGAGACCTTGTGGCCCAAGGGCCATAGGGTGTATTTGTACAATCTCAAGGGCCATAGGGTTCCATATGTTTTTTTTGGAGATCCTATGGCCCTATATCCATAGGATCACAGGGTGCCCTACGTCCCATATAGAGACCTTGTGGCCCAAGGGCCATAGGGTGACAACCTACAATCTGAAGGGGCATAGGATTCCCTATGTTCCCTAGGGTCACAAGGTGCCCTACGTTCCATCTGAAGACCCTATGGCCCAAGTTCCATAGGGTGGCAATGTACAATTGCAAGGGCCATATGATTCCCTATGTTCCTTTTGGAGATCCTATGGCCCTAGAGCCCTAGGTGCATGGGGCTGCCCTGGTGCCCGTTAATATGCACCATGGTGTACCCTATGTACGTAGGCCACACCCTCGGGCCCTTGGATGCCCTCTTTCCCATCTAAAGACCTTGTGGTCCAAGGGCCATAGGGTGACAATTTACAATCTCAAGGGCCATAGGATTCCCTATGTTCCCTAGGGTCACAAGGTGCCCTACTTTCCATCTGAAACAATGAGGGCACCTTGTGGCCTTCGGGCCATAGGATCTCTATGTAGATCATAGAGCAAAGAGCATATAGAGCTTCTTACTACCATAGAGGGAACCCTATGGCCTTCAGGCCACAGGGTGTCAATATAGAGATAACATAGATTCTTACTAGCATAGAGGGGACCCTATGGCCTTCAGCCCACAAGGTCTCCTCAATATAGAGAAAATAGTGTTTTTTACTGGTATAGAGAGCACTCTATGGACCTGGGTCCATAGGTTGCCAAAAAACTGTCATGAATGGTTTCTTTAAGATGTATAGAGCATAGAGAGGTTCTTACAAGAATACAGGGGACTCTATGGCTTGAAGGCTACAGGCTCCCAATATGGAGCATAGATCGGTTCTTACTAGCATAGAGAGACCAAATAGTGCTTTATACATGGGGCCTTAAGGTGTCAAAACAATGAGGGCACCTTGTGGCCTTGGGGCCATAGGATGTCAATTTAGAGCATAGAGCATAGAGAGCTTCTTACTACCATAGAGGGAACCCTATGGCCTTCAAGCCACAAGGTCTCAATATAGAGAAAACAGAGGTTCTAGCATAGAGGGGACCCTATGGCCTTCAGCCCACAAGGTCTCATCAATATAGAGCAATAGTGTTTTTTACTGGCATATAGAGCACCTTATGGCCCTGGGTCCATAGGTTGCCAAAAAAACCCTCATGAAGGGTCTCTTTAAAACATAAAAGGCACCTTGTGCCCTTAGGGTCATAAGATGTGTAGAGCATAGAGAGGTTCTTACTAGCATACATAGAACCCTATGGCCTGAACGCCATAGGGTCCCAATATAGAGCATAGATCGGTTCTTGCTAGCATAGAGAGACCAAATAGTGCTTTATACTTGGGAGCATAATGTGCCAAAACAATGAGGGTTTTTACAAAACTATGAGGGCACCTTGTGGCCTTGGGGCCATAGGATGTCAATATAGAGCATAGAGCATAGAGAGCTTCTTACTATCATAGAGGGAACCCTATGGCCTTCAGGTCATAGGGTGTCAACATAGAGAAAACAGAGGTTCTTACTAGCATAGAGGGGACCTTATGGCCTTCAGCCCACAAGGTCTCCTCAATGGCATAGAGAGAATCCTATGGCCCTGGGTCCATGGGTTGCCAAAAAACCCTCATGAAGGGTTTCTTCAAAACATATAGGATGTGTATAACATAGAGAGTTACTTACTAGCATAGAGGGGACCCTATGGCCTTCAGGCCATAGGGTGCCAATATAGAGCATAGATCGGTTCTTACTAACATAGAGAGACCAAATAGTGCTTTATACATGGGGCCATAGGATGTCAATATAGAGCATAGAGCATAGAGCCTAGAGAGCTTCTTACTAGCATACAAGGAACCCTATGGCCTTCAGGCCACAGGGTGTCAACGTAGAGAAACCAGAGGTTCTCACTAGCATAGAGGGGAACCTATGGCCTTCAGCCCACAAAGTCTCCAGGATATAGAGCAAATAGTGTTTTTACTAGCATAGAGAGCACCCTATGGCCCTGGGTCCATAGGTTGCCAAAAAACCATCATGAAGGGTTTCTTCAAAACATAGAGGGCACCTTGTGCCCTTGGGGTCATAGTATGTGTAGAGCATAGAGAGGTTCTTACTAACATACACGGGACCCTATGGCCTGAATATAGAGAATAGATCCGTTCTTACTAGCACAGAGCGGACCCTATGGTCTTCAGGCCAAAGGGTGCCAATATAGAACAAAGATCAGTTCTTACTAGCATAGAGAGACCAAATAGTGCTTTATACCTGGGGCCATAGGGTACCAAAACAATGAGGATTGTTCAATGGCATAGAGAGCACCCTATGGCCCTGGGTCCATAGGTTGCCAAAAAACCCTCCTGAAGGGTTTCTTCAAAACATAGAGGGAAACTTGTGGCCTTGGGGTCATCGGATGTGTAGAGCATAGAGAGATTCTTACTAGCATACAGGGGACCCTATGGCCTGAAGGCCATAGGGTGCCAATATAGAGCATAGATCTGTTCTTACTAGCAAAGATCGGACCCTATGGCCTTCAGGCCAAAGGGTGCCAATATAGAGCATGGAGAGACTCTTACTAGAATATAGGGGACCATATGGCTGTCAAGTCACATGGTGCCAATATAGAGCAAATAGTGTTTTTACTAGCATAAAGAACATCCTGACCTAGGGGGATTGGTTGTCAAAAATCCATCATAGAAGGGTTCCTATGGCCTTCAGCCCACAAGGTCTTCTCAATATAGAGCGAATAGTATTTTTCATTGGCATACAGAGCGCCCTTGGGGCCCTTGAGGCCAACCCTATGGCCTTCAGGCCTTAGGGAGCTAATATAGAGCATGGTGCTTTATATCGGCATAGAGAGCTATGGCCCTAGGGCCATAGCAAAACAATGAGGTGTTTTTGGAAACGATGAGGGCACCTTGTGGTCTTGGGGCCATAGGAAGTCAATATAGATCATAGATCATAGACGATAGAGCATAGAGCACAAAGAGATTCTAGTAGCATAGAGGGAACCCTATGACCTTCAGGCCACAGGGTGCCATTATAGAGTAAACAGAGGTTCTTACTAGCATAGAGGGGACCCTATGGACTTCATCCCACAAGGTCTCCTCAATATAGAGCAAATAGTGGTTTTTACTTGCATGGAGAGCACCATATGGCCCTAGGGTCATAGGTTACCAGAAAACCCTCATGAAGTGTTTCTTTAAAACATTGTGGCCACCTTGTGGCCTTGGGGCCATAGGATGCCAATGTAGAGCATAGAGAGGTTCTTACTAGCATGCAGGGGACCCTATGGCCTTCAGGCCACAGATTGCCATATGGTGTTGGTGTAGAGGCTCTAAAGGGGTATTTAGGCCATTCAAGGGATACTTCTTTGAGGGTCCTCTAATGTCATAAGGGAACATGTGATCACACTACCATAGAGTGGCTTAGGTACACTTGTAGAACCATTTTGTTGGCACCCTTTGGACCTAGGACCACATGGTTTAACATAGAGGTGACTCTATGGCCCTAGGTCCATATGGATGTAATAATATCCATCTTGTCTAAATATATGTCATTCTTTTTACAGAAAATGTCTCAGAAGAGAAAGTCAAAGTCAGTTGATGCAACAGGCTCAACACCAAGTTCTTGGTATCTAGATTTTCACTTACCAAATGGTGGAAGTGATGAGAAAGTCCACTTGTTCTTTCAAGATAAAGAGCAATTGCCCTTCAAGGACTGTGGTATTGTCAAGGAGATAAAGAAAGATTGTTCAGATCTTGAAATGTCTCCATGCCTTGGAGTAAAACTACTCAATGGTGACTCCTACTTGTTAGAGCATGTGGCCTTTGCTCAAAAATTGGTGAAGGTTGATTATGAAGGAGTGACAATGAAAAAAGCAGGGTGGGTGGAGCTTCAAGACGACACTCCAAGTGAGAACTTTATAGACTTATATATTGAGGGCTTTAAGAAAATCAATCAATATTTAGGTAAATTGAGCAGCACAAAGAAGAATAAGAAGCGAAAGAATGAAGACACAGGTACAACAAATCAATCTAAGACGCTCAAGGAGAGTCAGACTCCCTCACTTGGAGAAAATAGTGGAAATGTGACCGAAGAAAATCTTTCAGTTATACCCTTACAAACTCAAGAAGCAGGAGATTCTAGTGGACTTGCAACCCTAACAGTTGGAACCCCCTCAGTGGCAGTGGTTGTGGACTCAGCATCCTTAGCTGTGTTGGACTCTATTATACAGCCCAAAGAAAAAGATCTTGATAAAGAAGTTGCCAAAACTTCTAAGAGTGCGCTAGATGGATACATCGGAATTGACCACTATTTTATATTTGGTGTACAATTTACCCAATTGATCCCAGTTGAGCAATGCAACCTTGCACCAGAAGGCTATAGATGCAGACCATTGTCAGATGTATATGTGAAATATCTCTTGAAGCAATTTGCAGGGCACTCTAGGTCACTCTCCAGTGCAGCGGACTTGATGCCGTATAACCCAATTACAAAAATGCCTTTACAAACAGCTGAAGTGCATGGAGATAAGCTATCACATACCACTACTGGATTCTAGCTAGTCAACATTCTATCATAGCGGCTAGAGATTTTTTGCGTAACAACAGCACTAAGTATGCTTTGAGAAAAGAGTTCTACAAGTTTAGAACTACAAGGATAGTGGTAGACGCTCCAAAAGAGGTTGCTGTTCGAATTTCCAGAATGGAGAACATGGAGAGAATAACAGCAATGAAACACTAGCCTTATGTGGAGGTCTTGAAGCATGGCCGTAGTCAATGGCTTACATATTCTAAACCAACAAAACCCAAGGCAGGTGTTCCTGTCGGTCATCCAAGTCGAGCAGGTTGGGATGTAAGTTCCACTTACCTATGCTTGTTTTTGTTACAAATATGTCTTGAAATAAAGTTAATTTTATTTTCTTTATTTTGAAGGCCTTTGTAAATGTGGCGAACATCGTGTTTAACCATAAATCATTTTCCAACAAAGAAGCACACATGGTCATCTACGATGATGAAATCTATGATCAGTGGATACACATCTTGGAGAAGCATCAGACATCAAATTCTCGTGGGCGACAACCAAGCATAACAACCTTTAGATGCCTAGCTGGTTTAGAAGATAATGATGTCAAGCTACTACAACAAGAGCTGGCAGATGAGAAGATTTGCTTAGTGAAGCAACCACGTCAACAAGCGGGCATGCTCGACCTCACTGCACGTGCAACAATCTTAAAGAAGACCAGGGTTTTTGAGCCTCAAATGTTGATGGCATTTAAAGAGATAGATCCATCAACAATAGCAGTTACTTCATGGGATAAATATAAGTCTCATTATAACATTACAGATGAGATTTACAAATCTCTCTTCACGAGTTGTACGCAATGGCTAAATCTCCTACTACAAAAAGGAAAGGAGAAAGAGCCAATTCCTGAGATCACTAGGGTATATGTGCAGTGGATCATTGCACAAAAGAATGTCACTTCTAGTTTGCAATTCATTTTACCATGGACAATCAAGTGTGTTGGAAAGAATTTGGAAGGCATTGAGTTTCTCTGCAGTGAGAATAGCTCTAAAATTCGTGTTGGTGTTTGCATCATAGACACAACACACAAAAGTCTTACATCTAGTGGTTGGAGTGCTGCCCAATTTGGTAAAGTAATTGATGGAGTATGTGGGGTAGCACATCAACCATCAAAGTTTTTAATTGCCGGCTTAGTCAAGTATCAGCATGCTGCTTCCCTAGAGAAGGCAATTTCTGAAAATGCTAAATGGTATGAAATGCACGTTCTACCTTTGATCTCCTTAATAGGATCAGAGACCATCCAAACATGTGCTCTTTGCGAAGTAGTTTTTGGGGTTTGGGCCTTTTTCAGTCAAGGAGAGCAGTACACCAACTACTTTAGTGTTAAAGAGTCATTGTTGGAGCCAATGCATACTCTCTGCATCAATGACGACAAGTACAATGTTGTGACCACGGCCAAATCCTTTTTTGTACGTCGTGCAATCAAATGCATCTGTCTCAAAGAAGATGATCAAGTGATAGACATCTTCTCATTAGGCTATGGGACTAAAGAGGCACTACACCAACAGAGAAAGGTGATATCAGTTGCATGTAGTAGTGATCAAATGACGCAATTGGAATCTCTTTGCCATTCCATAGTGGAAGAAGACCTTGATCTTAGAAGGTGGGCAGGTGTGGATAACACACAGAAAGTCAATGCCAAGGATTCAGAGGAAGAAGAAATTGAAGAACCATTGGATGCAAGTGCTGAGGCCATTCTAGAAAGTCTACAGGAAACAGGTTAAGCTTGCCACCCATGATATTACATTACTAATATTTAGATTATTATTGTTGTCATTTTATTTTATTTGTCCCATCTCAAATCTGCCCATGATGTTAAAAATAGTGATGTTTGGCTTGTTATTGTTCTCAATTTATTTTCTTTGAAAAAATGTGAACTTGTGAGTTTGAGTTTTTTCACAATAAATGAATTAGACTTAAGTGTATGATATTATATGGACATGTTTTGGTAAATAGAATTCTACATTTTTATATGGTCATAAGATATATATTATGTAATACTTTAAAGTTAATTGATCATATGAGGTTTGGGAAGAATACACTATGACTTGAGGATCATAGAGTTCTTTGTAGACATGACATCCTATGGCCCTAGGGCCATAGAATCCCCCAAAAGAAAATGGGATACCCAACAACCTTACAGATGTAGGGTGATTACACCGAGTCTCTAAAAGGGCACATAAGCATCTGGGTTACTCTATAGCCTTAGGCCCATAGGGTGTCAACATAGAATCCCCCAAAAGCATTTGGCTACCCTACAATCTTACGTATATAGGGTGATTACATAGAGTCTTTAAAAGGGCACATAAGCATTTGGGCTAGTCTACGGCCTTAAGGCCATAGGGTGTCAACACAGCTATCCTACAATCTTATGTATATAGAGAGATTACATAAAGTCTCTAAACAGGCACATGAGTATTTGGGCTATTCTAGAAGGAAACATAAGTTATCCAAGAGCATTTGGGATACCCTAAGGCCTTAGGGCCATAGGGTGGTGACATAGAATCTCCACAGAGGCACTTAAATCACCCCATGGATGCAAATCACTTAGCTCTTATGGACACATCTTATAAAACATCACAGGACACCCTATGGCCTTTAGACCATAGGCTGGTTATTCTAGGTCACCTAAAGACTCTTTAAGTGTTTCAAGAACATTTTTCGTTGGCCTTATATCTTGTGTCCATATACATTAGGGACATATATTTCTTATCTTGTGATTAAGGTTTAATATTCTATTGAGAATGAAATAAGTTAGAAAAAACTAAAAAGTATTTAGTCCTCAAAATTTCAAAATGAGAGTTTGAACAATTGATGTATGATCATTTTTTGTTGGGTGTAAGTTCTTCTATTGTAAATTGATGGTGTAAGCGTTTGAAATAATTATCTTTGCATTGCAACTAAGTAGATTAAACATATATTCAACATTTGTTGTAAATGCCAATTATTTGCTTAGATAGTAAACATCGAGTATAAATGGTTATTGAAGCATTTGTCCTTTGGATTATGTGAAGATCTAGTTCTTTGATTGTAACAAAATTTTATTCAAAGATATAAAGTGCGAGTATTTTGTTCCAAACTATGATTTTGTTTCTCTTCTAGATGATGCAGAGAATTGGAATTTATATCTTGAATTTTTTCAATAGAGAGAAGCTAGGACTAGTAGAAATTTTTAGCTTGTCATGTAGCAATCGGAACATTGTATCAGGTTTATTGCAAAGAAATGATTGTATAATGTATAACCATTGTTTAAGTTTGTAAATTGGAAGTAGAAGGCAATGCAAGTTCCAAAACATGTGCAATGCCATAAGGAGAATCCAACACAAATACTTTTGCCCCTCAGGAATGTAGCAATCGAAACATTGTATCAAGGTTTATTGCAAAGAAATGATTGTATAATGTATAACCATTGTTTACGTTTGTAAATTGGAAGTAGAAGGCAATGCAAGTTCCAAACATGTGCAATGCCATAAGGAGAATCCATCACAAATACTCTTGCCCCTCAGGATTTGTAAATCAAAGTGCATGGTGAGCCAGACCTTCCATCCACCAACAGATCAATGCATTTGTGAATTAAAGTACTTGAAATTTTGATTTAAATGTTTTAAGGTTATGATGATATTTGAAGGCAAAGACCCCTTCAACTGTGTGGTAAAACAACAAATGTATGATGTATGATAATGATTCAATTTTGTATATCGTGTTGCATATTTATCGCATTTTCTAGATTACACATTTTTCTAGCATAGAGGACACCCTATGGCCCAAGGACCATAGGATGCCATCATATCCCATGTACAATTTCTCTTTTACCATAGAGGACATCTTATGGATCTAGGGTCATAAGACGCCAACATAATGCATAAATGGCTTCTTATAAGTATACACGTAAACACAGTGCATAGAGGGAATTTTACTAGCATAAAGACCGCCCTATGGCCTTGGGACCTAGGGTGCCAACATAGAGCATAGAGGGATTTTTATAGCACCTTGTTGCCCTTGGGACGCCATAGTGCCATAAAGTGGTTTTTGTATATATAGTAGAGAATTCTCACACACATGATACCTTGGTCACTATCTGGCCCTTGGACCATATGATAGTAGCATAGAGGACACGCTATAGCCCTAGGGTTTCCTTCTATCCCTAGGGCCATACACTGCCAACATATAGTATACATGGTTTCTTCATAGAACAAACCTTTTAGCCCTACGCAATTGAGTGGAAACCTTGACCATATAATGTATCCTACTAGCATAGAAGGCACCCTATGACCCTGAGGCCAAAGAGTACCAATTTAGGGCATAAAGGGTCTCTTCCTAGGTTGAAGGGCACCTTGTGGCCCTAGGGAGCACCCTATGGCCCCAGGGCCATAGGGTGTCAACATAGTCGAATGGGGTGTAAACTTAGAGCATAGAGGGTTTCTTACTATCATGGAGGACACCCTGTGTCCTTGGTGCCATAGGGTGCAAACAAATAGCATGGAGGGTTTCTTGATAGCATAGAGAGCACCCTATGGCCTTGGGGCCATATGATTCCAACAGATAGCATGGAGGGTTTCTTGATAGCATAGAGAGCACCCTATGGCCTTGGGGCCATATGATTCCAACAAAGAGCATAAACGGTTTTTTGATAGCATAGAGGATAGCTTATTTCCCTGGGGCCATATGATACAAAAATAAAAGAGTCTTAAGAAGGGAACCTAGGCCACTAAATCACCATGGGGCCATAAGGTGGTCTTTGTGGGGAATGCTCCTAAAGGGTTCCTTGGCTATCCTATGGCCTTTGGGCCATAGGCTACCAACATAGAGTTTAGATGGTTTCTTACTAACATAGAGCTCACCTTGTGGCCTACGGTCTTTAGATTCTAATATAGAGTTTCAATGGTTTTATACTAGGCGTAAGGGGCACCCTATGGCCTTGGGGCCATAGAGTGTCAATGTAGAGCGTAGAGGTTTCCTTTCTAGCATAGAGGGCACCATGTGGCCTAGGAGCCATTTGATGCACCCTATGGCCCGAGGGCTATAGGTTGCCAATGTAGACCGTAGAGGTTTTCTTTCTAGCATAGAGGGAACCTTGTGGCCTAGAGGCTATTTGGTGCTCCCCTAGAGCATACAAGGTTTCTTAGTAGCATTATAAAGGGTACCTTGTGGCCCTCAAGTCTCCATAGGGTGCCAACATAGAGCGTAGAGGGTTGTTCTTACTAGCATAGAGGACATCCTATGGCCTTGGGGCCATAGGGTTGTTCTTACTAGCATAGAGGCTACCTTGTGGCCCTAGGTCCATAGGGTGCAAACATAGATAATAGAGGATTTCTTACTATCATAGAGGGTACCTTGTGGCCCTAGGTCCATAGGGTGCAAACATAGAGCATAGAGGATTTGTTACTAGCACATAGGGCACCCTATGGCCCAAACTCCACAGAGTGATAACATGTAGCATAAAGGGTTTCTTACTAGCATAAAAGGTAGACCTTGTGGCCCTCAGGTCATAGGGTGCCAACATAAAGAATATATGGTTTCTTACTAGTGCTCATAGAGGGCATCTTGTGGCCCTATGACAACCCATGGTCTTAGGGCCATAGGGTGACACATAAATAAAGTACCATATGGCTTTGAAGCCATATATCTATTTATATGTTGAGACCTCCCAACAATCCTAACCCTATGGACTTGAGGCCATAAACATACATATTTTGGATTATCTTAAAGTCATAGAGATATCTACAAAGAGAACTGTGAAGGGGATCGGGGAGCACCACATACGGAGAGTGAGAGAGAGAGAAGGAGATACACACACGATGTGGGTGGGGAGACTCAAAAGAGTGAGCAGCCCCCTATACACTTATGCTATGTATAAGGTATACAAGTCAGTGGGCGCCCAGACTCTGGGCGGCCGGGCAAGGCACAGACGCCTATACCCCAACAACCTCTCACTTAAAGGCGACTGTGCCTTTAAGCAAGAGAACCTAGTCTAAAGACTACAAAAGGTGAGAGAAAACCGCTCTCAACCGATGCCCACTTGCTGGCTGTGATCGTGTGCATCCGGCTGTCCTGCTCCCGTGTAAGTCCATACATCACCAGACGTACCGCACACGTACTGCAAGTATGTACGCAATACCTGCATATCTCTCTCATGCACTATGCCATCATCAGTCAACAAACGATTGACAACCCCAACTTCAAATGCTCCCACTGCAGCTACAATATCCGGTCTCAAGATCGGCATCTCATACATGAGACCACCCACTGCCGATGCAATGCTAGCGGACCCTGCTAGCTCTACGGAGCATGCATCAACATATATATCCCTGGCAATAGGCATCTCTGACTGACAAGGCGTGTCAGCCACATGCATCTCCTGACTGTCCGCAAAAGACGCATCAACCTGTCATGCAACCTCAGAGCAAACCACCTGCTCTAGGTGTCTGCTGGAAGACATATCCTGCACAACTATATCCCCATGCTCATTGTCGAGCATAGAAAGGAATGACTGCATAATCGCTGATATCTCAGCCTCCTCTACAATCATCCACTGTAAACATGACCACTCAATCTGCTGTGACTCACTAGAGCTCTCATGCTCTAACTCCGTATGAATAGACTCTTGCACAACGTCCTCCTATCGTGACTCACTAGAGCAAGACCGCTCTACCTGTCTATCTTGCATAGAAGTATCTCGCACAACTGACTCTCTGCTTTGCTCAGTCACTAGCAAAGCATGCATGCTAACTCTGTCACCTCTCTGTGTGACTGCTCAAGTCGTGCCCCAACTGTGTGCACAACGAGCTCACTACTCTGCACTCCATGCAAAGTATCCTGCAACCCATGAGCAAAAGAGACTCGCCTGCTCTCTCGCTGTCTACCTGGCTGCATGATCACAGAGACAACACCGTCTCTCGCGTGATCCACATGCAATGGGTAACCTGTACCACTCCTGGTGAGGCGGTCCGGGGCGGGCAACAAGAGAGGCGACCTCTAAACACCCCTCAATGCTCCCGTGCTGCTCAATTGGGGCTGGGGCAACCACAAGCACAACACAACAACAAACCCACAGCCAAACCCAAACAAGATAAACACAACACACACAAGCAAACTCACACCAAGACACACATGAAATGGACCAGAGAGATTTGAAGCAAAGGGAAGAGAGAGAGGAAAGGATCTTGCGTAATACCTTATTTGTGACTTGCAAATGGAGATGGTTCGTTATGATGCTATCATAGAACTTGTACAAAACTCACTCAATGCTTAGTGATTGCTAAACATTGCCAAAACACACACACACACAGTCTTAGGGTGTGGGAGACCTCTCACCACAATACCCTCTTACAATGGACAAAAAAATGGCAATGAAAAACACACTAAAACACTTTCTAAAATCAAGATCAACCGATAAAAACTCAAAATACACAAGTCACCTTGAATTCACCAAACCGTATTGCACAAATGGAAGGACGAAGATTTGAACGTCGAATCACGCCTTTGATGCACCAAACCTCAATTTATTGATGATGAAGGAGCATATACAATAGTGGTTTTGAGATTTGTGGAACTCACGCTCTCTCACTTACAATGTGTAGCTTGAAGGCTTCTCTCACACCAAGAGTGAAGCTCACAAGTGGTTGCTACACCTAAGTCTCTCCTCACGCATAGAGTGTTGGGGTGCTATGTGAGATATTGGAGGTTGTTTTACAAGAAGGAGAGGGGTCTATTTATAGGTTGGAGACCCCTCATAAAGATTATTGGAAATCCTAATTTACAAGCTAACAAATCAGGATTATGATTTTTTTGAATATCAAAACATTGCGGGCCTTCTTTGTCTGCTTGAGTAATGGATGTGGGCTCAAAAGAGAGCATTATTGATGGTAGATAAGGTGAAAGTAAGTAAGGAGAGAGAAAGAGAGAGAGAGAGAGAGAGAGAGAGAGAGAGTGTGTGTTACTATACACATGTCTTGAGGTGAGGTGTCTTTTATGGTTAGGTCAATGCTATTTTGTGTTAGTATGTTGGTCGTTAGTAATCACTAGAAAGTTAATGTTACATTTACAATGGGTAGAGTGAGTTGATTTGATGAAGGAAGAGGGGTGAATTAAAAGAGAATCATTGAGATGGTGAAGCTTTGAAGAAGCTTGAACTCACCCTTGTGTAGATTGTGGAAAAAATGACCGCTGGTCTTCTTCTTCTTCTTCGCTTCTTTACGCCGCTGCCACGGTTGACCACCACGATGAAAAGAGGATTTGTTGATGAAAAATCCTCAATTTGCATAAGTTATCATGGTTAAGATGCTGAATTTTAGATATTTTTAGGAGAGGTAAATGAAATTGTAACATAGAAGCAATAGAGAGAGACATGGAGAGGGTGTATGTATGTAGAGGTTCATAAAATAACTATAGGGATGAGAGAGAAGGGTAATGGTGAAGAGGGTGGGAGAAGCCATGGAAATTGCAGGTTTGAGTGAGGGAAGGAGAGGGAGGGATGTGTAAGAGTGAGTAGGTGTGTGGAAGGGTGAGAGAAGACTAAGGGCTACTTGTGAGAAAAGTGGGCAGACTGGGGTCCACTAAAAAAATCATAACTCACCACTGGTGGCTCCAAAAATCATGAAAAAATTTGAGGTGATTATTCAGATTGTGGGCTACATTTTCTCTTTTGACCATTACTCCAAATTCGGAGTGGAGATAGGTGCCAAAATTCTCACCAAAAAGCTTGTTTTTTATGCCTGCAAAGGTCTTTTAGTGGCCCCCTCCTTTGTTGAATTTGTACAATGCATCCAAGAGTGAGCCCCTCCTTTGTCATATTATAATACAAAGCATCCAAGTTGCCCTTGACCCATGCATGGAGGAGGATTATTGGTGAATAAAGAAATATATACATGGTGGGACTAGTGTATGGACTATTCATGGACTTTAGCTCAATGAGCACATGGTGTTAGAATAATGAGTAAAAATAATAATAAAAATATGGAGGAGTTATGGATATGGAAAGATATTGGAATCATATGATATGGTCCCTCCTTGAATTATTTTGGGTGAAAGAGGAAAAGGTATGCAATTAAATAATATAATAAACGTAACCAATGAGTAGAAATCAATTTTTTGTTTTCACGAGGGTGAGGGTGAAAATGTGGGAGTGATTTGTATAAAGGAAAAATATGAGGTTAGAGTATGTACATATTGGCAAAAAATATAATTATGGTGTAAGAGGATGAAAGAAGGTGTACATAGGTTTAATAAAACACACACCTAAGTAGAAATATTTAAATAAAATACCTAAATAATTATAAAAAATCCCTATATTTAGGCCATATATACAATGAAATATTTACACACAAAGAGGCCATAATATAATTTTATTTTTTTATTTTTTTTATTTTTTGGTTCAACTAGCCCAGTGACTAGCTAGCTGAGGGTTTTTAAGAAGATATGGGAAAAGCCCCCTAACTCACACACGCCTATGTACAGTGAAATGGTAGGGATAGCCATAGCGTTAGGGTGAATTTGGTAGGGTGGAGTAACTTAGTATGGCAATTATGGAGAGCCGAAAAACGGCTATCATTAGCCCTCCCCCCAGGATGATGGTATATTCATGTACCATCATAGAGCATTTTTTCCAAAGAGAGTGCTTCAGAGTCCTTGACGAGATCTTCATTGTTTGGCCCCTTAGAATTTTGGTTGGAGTTACACTCATGCTTCATGTAACAATACTTACATGAGACCGCGGCCTTTGGACGGATCTTTGGTAGATCCTTTGGTAGAAGGCAACTCAAATAGGGCTTCAAGCGATACCCGTTTACCTTCCTGGAGTGCTCTTTACCATTCAAGTCCATAAGCTGATAGTAACTAGAATTGAAAGCCTTCTTGACTATGTATGGCCCTTGCCATCTAGTTTCAAACTTGGCATCAAAACGATTGTCAAGTCGATTGTCATACCTTAGCACAAGCTCTCCTTCCTTGATGCCTTTGTCCTTCAGTTTCTTGTCGTGCATTTCTTTCGCTTGTGTGGCTTTCCTCTTGTAGCACTCGTATGCTGCTTCTCTTTTCCACTCAAGCTCCACTAACGTAAGAAGTCGATCCATCCATACCTCTTGATCATCTTGTGCTGCTTTGCCATGAAGTCGCATTGTTGGAATGTTGAGCTCGATAGGCTGCAAAGCCTCTTGACCATAGACCAAGTGAAATGGTGTGAAGTCCGTGGCTTCCCTATATGTGGTTCGATATGCCCACAAGGCACCATCCAAGAAGTCATCCCATAATTTTGTCTTGTTTTGCACCATCTTTCTAATGATCCCTGCAATGACACCATTAGCCTTCTCCACCAAACCATTTGACTGTGGGTAGTATGGTGTGCTATGACGATGTAGAATGTGAAGCTCTTCACAAACTTCTGTGAGCAAGCCCTTCCTAAACCCTGGACCATTATCAGAAACAATCTCCAAAGGTGTGCCAAATCTGTAACAAATGTGATTGTACACAAACTTGCTAACTGTCCTCTCATTCACTCTTGCCACACTTTGAGCTTCCACCCACCTAGTCATATAGTCTACAGCCACTAGAATGTAGAGTTTACCATTTTTTGTCCTAGGCAGTGGACCCATAGCATCAATGCCCCACTTTTCAAAGGGTCCATTTGCAAGCACTATTTTCCTCGAGCCATGCACCAACCTTCTATTTCCATTTATCTGACAATTGTGACAGCTTTTACACCAATGTTGAACGTCCACATGCAAGCTTGGCCAAACATACCCCGCAAGCAAAATCTTCTTCACAGTTGATTCTTGGGCAAAATGACCACCACGTGCCTCTTCATGCAAACCTTTTAGAATGGCTGGAATTTCCTCGATAGTTGGTACTCTTCTGCACACTTGATCCTTCCCTTTTTGATAGAGGGAGCCTTCTAGGAAGAGATAGAAACTTGCCTTCTTCATGAGTCTCCTCTTCTGAGCCTTCGTGAAGTGTTGTGGAAACTCACCCTCCAAAATGTATCCAATAATGGGAGCCAATGACTCCAATCCCTGGTATCTCGGTTGCTTGACAGCTGCTGCCACCATGATGACCTGCACTTCTCTCTCAACACATGTAACTGCTTGTTGTGCAAGTAAATCGACATCTTCATTTTGTTTCCTCGGAATATGATATAGTTGCACTTCTTCAAACTGATTAAACATCTTACGAATGGCATGAACTTTTGTCCTTAAGCTTTCATTCTTGCATGCCCAAATGCCTAAAATCTGTTTAACAATGAGAAGTGCATCTCCCTTTACCATGAGACGTTTTATCCCTTGGCCAATGCACATCTTCAAACCATGAAGTAGTGTGTCGTATTTTGCTTCATTGTTGCTAGTTGAACCTGGTAGATTGACCTTCTCTTTCATGACCACCTCTCCACTTGGGTTGAGCAACACTAGCCCTCCCCCTGCTTTCCCTGTGGCTCGTCGAAAAGCTCCATCAAAGAACAAGGTAAAAGCATTGGGAATACTTTTTGGTGGTGGCAATGGTAGGGTCTTTACTTGAGGCACCTTAATTTCCTTCTCATGTACCCTATAAGTGAGAATCCCTGCCAATTGTGCACGCACACTATCTTCTACCTTGAAAGAGTATTGGAACTCTTGCAACTCCATAATCCACTTTGAGATCCTAGTACTAAGATTCATTTGAGATGACACCCAAGGGAACAAATTTTCTGCAGTGAGAATTACAAAAGGTTTTGGTAGCAGGTAGGATCTAAACTTTCTCACCGCAAACATGAGAGAAAGCATCATGAGTTCTGCTTCTGTGTAATCTCTCTCCAAAGCATTCATGACCCTACGAGCAAAGTAGATGGGTCGCATCCTTGTACTGTGGGGATCTTGTTGTAGCAACATAGTGATAGCCGTTTTTCGGCTCTCTGTGATTGCCATAGTGAGTTATCCCCCCCTATCAAATCACTCAAACATTGTGGTTACCCTCACCCTTTCACTGTATATAGGTGCGTGTGAGTTAGGGGACAAGTACATTAGCTAGGCATTGGGCTAGTTGAGCCAAAAAAATAAAAAATATAAGTACATTATGGCCCATGCATATGTAAATATTTCTTTGTATATAGGGCCTAAATAAAAGATTTTTTCATAATTATTTTGGTATTTATTTAAATATTTCTACCTAGGTGTGTGTTATTTATGCTCTGTACATTGTCTCACCATTACCACAATTTTTCTTACCATTTTTCATACTCTTTATTCCATATAGAAATATTTTCATGTAAGCTTCTCTTATATTTGGTGTAACTCACCCCAACAAAAATCCAAAAAAACTAGTTTTATTTATGTGTATATTTTTTCACTATTGTGATTTTTCCCTTCCTACATCTATTTTGTTTTTTTTCTAAAAAATTAGAACACCAAAAATATTTATCTTTTTATGGTAGCCTCATAATGAGAGAGATTTCTTTTGACCCCTTTATATTTTTTTCACTTATATTATTTATATTTGACATGTACATATTTTTTAGACCCCTCAATATTTGATTTTTTTAGTTATACTATTCACTTATATCATGATCTCAACAATATCTTCAATTATAGACCTACCAAATAAGGTCAAGGGTAGATGGCATGCATACATGCACTATGGGGGGCTCACTCTTGGAGGTATTCAAAAGAATCATCCAAAGAAAGACCCCACAAGGACCTTGTGCAGTGGAAAAAATTGGTCGGTTTTGCTGAATTTTTAAAGTTCACTTGCTCTCCGAATTTGAAAAGGTGATAGAAAAAAAAGTTGTAGCTCGTGGGCTGAACTTTTGCCTCAAATTTTTTCATATTTTTTTGAGCTACGAGCTGTGAGCTATGATTTTATTAGTGGACCCCAGTTTTCCCATGCTATGCAGCCACACTCTCTCTTCCACTTTATCATTTTCCTCTTTCACACACACTTCTCCACTCATCATCCCCACCTCTCTCACCACTCCTCTCTGCACCCTACTCACCTTCTCCTCAACCTTGAAGAATAAGAGAAACCATGGTGAACTCATACCTCCCACACACAATTCCATTCCAAAATTGACCACCTAGTCTCATTTTTCCTCCTCCAAATTACCCATATCTATCAAAAAAACCACAAAATTCAGCCTCTTCTCTTAAAAGACAGCATCATGGTGGTTGATTACTCAGCTTCAATTACCTTGTCTCTCAAGGAAGGTCAAGAGTGGAGAAAAAATGTACCGTCAAAGCTAGTGGACCGTCAACAAGCGTCAAAATTGATCCTACTCAAGACACTTGGAGCATCAACCTTGTAAGAAATCCACTTTTTCTTACCTCTTAAGAGTTTTTCTTCCTTATTTGTATCCTACATGGATACTCCCATTGTAAATATCCAATTCCATTTGTAAATTAATACTAACTCTACTAACACTAACCCACTATGAAAAGTCCTATCACCTCCATTTCTCTCCTCTCTCTTTCCCCACCAACTTCTTGAAAATTCCAAGCAAAAGAAATTAGATAAATTGCTGAAAATCTAACCCAACCATGGTTAGAGGAGTAACCCTAGCCTTCAAAATTGCTATAAAAGGAGGGTGTAGCTAGCACAAAAAAGGAGAGCCATAAGCAAGAGCACTATGCTATAGCTTGAGAAGCCAAGCTCAACCTCTCTAGAAGGAGCTCTTGAGTGGAAGCTCATTGTCTTATGCATGTGCATGTGTTGTAATAGGGGATTAGCAAGGGAACTCTATGCCATTGTAAGAGAGAGAGTGATCATTCAATTGAGAGTAGGAAATCTATCATTTCTCCTACTAGTGTAAGCCCAACATTTGCTGAATCAAGGAGGGTGGATTTGGACTAAGCTTGGATACTTTGTCTCCCTTCCAACGTGAAGTAATGGACAACAATGATGCGTAAGTGTCTTGGTGTTTTGTGTTAAGTTCTTGATAGCTTGTCTATGGTGTTGTCATCAATCTAGCCATAAATCCCACATACTGTAAGAGGGCGACAGGGTGGAGAGGACTCCCCTGGCTTTATGACAGTGATTGGGGTGGCTTTTTTTTGTGATGTGTTGTGGTGAAATTTACGCAAGCTATGTTGAACAAATACTAATCTCACTTTGATTTGTCATAACAGATTTGTAAGAAGGTATTAATGAACCAAGCACCCCCTCCCCCTTTCTCTCTCTTTCTTAAATATATAGTTGTGTTTGCTTGATCATTGCCGATATGTTTCAAAGCATCCCGAGCACTATCTCTCTCTCCCTCTCTCTCTCTCTCGTGTTTTAGTGTGTGAGAGTGTTCCATTGGTGTTAGGGTTAGTGTAAATTCCTTGCTTGTTTGTGGGTTGCTCTAACGATTCTCCTCTTTTGCGTCCTAGTTCGCTCTTAAACTAGGTGGTGCCCCTTGTGTAGTTGGAATTTGGCTGTGGGTTTGTTGTTTTGGTTTGTGTTTTGTTGTGCCCCAGCCCCATTGAGCAGCACGGGAGCCTTGAAGGGTGTCTAGAGGTTTCTCTTCTTGTTGCCCGCCCCGGACCGCCTCAACAGCACCAATTGTTTCCCTTCCAACACTAGAGCTAACAAAGAATGTGTACTCCCAACAAGGAGGCATGAGTGTTGGTAGCTCTGACAAAATGACTTTAATGTTACAAAAATACTCTTCAAGCTCATCAGACCATGCAAATTCTACTTGTTGTGTCAACTTTTGCAAAGCATGAAGCAACTCCGAGGCTAAGTGAATGAAGCGTGACATATACTTCACCTTCTGAATGAAAGAGATGACCTCCTTAAGACTCTTCGGTGATGGGAGCTCAATAAGAGCCTTAACCTTTGAAGGATCCACCTCAATGCCTTTACAGGAAACCTTGTGACCGAGCAAGATCACTTCATCCTCACCTATGTGGCACTTGTCGGGGTTGAGTTGACCTCCCATGTCGTAGAGCTTCTTTAAACCTTCTTCTACCCTTTGTAGATGCAATGATTTTGAGCTATAAATGCAGAAATCATCAATGAACACCCTGTTAAGGCGGTTACGCCGCTAGCGGAAGCTAAATAGCGAGAACTCAACCAACAACAGAATTTGTCAGACGAGGACGGAGCTTGACCCGCAGGCGCATGGAAACAACTAGGTGGGTGTTAAATCACCTACTCGACCTTCTAATGACAATCACTACTAAGGAAATCAAATCTAAGTTCTAAAATACGCAAGTGACTGAAATCCGTACTACGAACGAATGCTATACGAAACAGGATCTAGAATCATCGAATCGATCTCAAACTCAAGGGGAAGTCTATATACTAGGTAAGAACAACACCCTGAAGACTTGAACTGCGAAATCAACCTAT
Organism: Adiantum capillus-veneris; assembly: GCF_014529385.1. Taxonomy (NCBI): domain Eukaryota; kingdom Viridiplantae; phylum Streptophyta; class Polypodiopsida; order Polypodiales; family Pteridaceae; genus Adiantum; species Adiantum capillus-veneris. The sequence goes on along the minus strand of NC_140943.1, from coordinate 136,137,787 downwards.
AATCACTCCGTGCGGTAAACGCGTATGAAGACAGGCCGAAAAATACAGGTGACCGAAACTTGACCCCGATGGTACGAATGTGTAGCTCTACTCGTTGTGGTTCTATAGATATGCTGCACGCTCTATTCCGACACACGAGTTGGAAGAAAACTCACACCGAAGCTCGTAGGAACTTACCACACGTAGAAGCCGATAGCGCGCACTCTTGGTATCTGTGCGTAGCTCTCACCGTTGCTAACGCAATGGTGGTGTCGCTTCTCCAATGGCGGTCCCGTAGCTCGCGTAGCAAGGAGATAAGACTCTCTCTCTCTCTCTCTCTCTCTCTCTCAGACACAGTCACGACGCTCAAAAACTCCCTTTGATTAATAATTGAATCTCCTTTAGGTTACAAAACTTTGGCTTATATACCTCAGCCTTGGAGGTGAAAACATCTCTAATTATTTACATCAGCAGGTGAAATTACGTCGGGATTACAAGGTGGAAACTCAATTGAGTCCCGTTACTTAATGAATGGCTCAAATCAAAATTAAATGTCGGAAAGACATTTATTACAATCAATGGTTACAAAATGATGGGTGTGAGCAAAAATGCGGGTGTGATCCTCTGCTGGCTCAACACACCCTAATTGACTTTCCAAAGAATGCTTGAAACACCATGTTCATGAAACGTTGGAATGTTGCAGGAGCATTTGTCAGTCCAAATGTCATGACTCTAAAAGCATAACAACTCCCCCCCTCCGCGTTCATGTCGTCCCTGACATGACTTTTAGGCTTGGTCAATAGAGTCCTGTCGTCTTGAGCATCTGCAAATGTGATTCGTAGCGTAGGTTGCCGATGGTCAAGGTTGGGCCGAATATTTTGCTTTCGTGAGTGAAAAAGCCGGTGTAGAAAGCTTCTTCGAATGTTTGCATGTGGAAGCTAGGCAAAAACATAATTCTTTGGTACAAGAGATGTAACACCTTTGGTGATGGCTGCAAAGAAAGATCATACATCATATCTGTCACTGTGTCGGCCGTCGATAGTAGACTCGAGGTCGTGGCTTTATCTGGCGCGAACACTTCAATGCATGCTAAGAGAGTCCTGCAGATTTTCTTTAGCAACTGACACGAAAGGTCAGGAGAGCCAGTAAAGAGTTTGATGGTGCCCGTTAGGGTTTTCACCATGTAGGCTTTACCTATTCTCTCTCCTTCCTTTGGTCCTGGCATCCTTGGGTAATTAAGCCAATTTGGCTTCTTTTCTGCAATCCTGCCATGCTCTTTCCAGCTTCTGACTCTTGGCACCGGGCAGAAGGTTGCATCCTCCCGAATCTCCTTTGGAGCCTCCACCAAGTAGATGAGGTAGGCTGGGTATTTGTTCAGCCAACCTTTCCTCCATCTAGGTTGAGAATCTACAATCTTCTTTGATTGTTCATCCTTTGTGATGTCGCCTTCATAAAGAGCGACATACTGCTCCTCCTCTATTCTCTTTTTCGTCTTTATCACTTCAAATTTCATCAGAGGGAAAGGCAGGCTGGGTTGCATCCACTCTTCATGGAGCACTTTTGTGTCTAACCCTTGAAGTCTAATGGAGATGAGAAGTCTCCTTTCCCATTCCATTTCCGCCTTGGCACTTTCCTCTGTTGACTTTTCTATTTGGTCCTGGAGCCTTTGTTCTTCTTCTTCAGAGATTTCTGAAGTCGAGGCCACTTCTTGAACTGGGGCTGGATCTTCGATTGTGGTTGCCTCTCCGGTTTCTGGTAGCTCTATGGCTGCTCCCCCTGCTTCTTCTTGTGGTGTCTCTGTTTCTCTTCTTTGTTGCTCTTGGAGGTCTTGGAGCTGTTTGCGGAGGGCCTCATTTTCTGTCCTTAGTGTTTGGTTTTCTGATGTGAGCCTCTCCTCTGCAGCCAATGATCCCTCTGCCATGTGCAATCTTTGCACTTGCTCTAACCTCAGCTCTCTTTGCAGACTTCTTACCTGCTCCTCCAGAGCTGGTACGAGGGCTCCCTCTTGTTCTGTTCCTGCTCTGCTAGCTCTAGGGGTGGTCCTGAGTCTCATGATTGTCCTTTCTTGAAGTTCGACTCTTTCCCTTAGCTCAATGAGCTCATCCTTGGCTGCCTCCAGCTCATCTTCTATTCTCTCCTTTGCTTCCTGTGAGCTTGTTACCTCTCTTGAAGCTTCGGCTAGTTGGAGTATCAAGCCGTCTCTCTCGTTTTCTGCGTCGTAGAGTGATGCTTTATGACTTTCAGATTCAGTCATAGCATTCTCTAACTTCTTCTGCAACTCTGCTTTCTTTTGTTTTGCTGTCTCAAGTGCTACTTCCTTTGCTCTGGATCTTTCTTTAATCTTGCTGAGCAGTTCATGCACCATGTGCATGTCTTTTTCATCTTCATCTGTCAACTTGACTGCTCTTTGTGCCACCACCTCCAATGGCTTCGGCTCGTCCATTTTTTCTTCACTCTCCATTGTACCCTTTGTCTTTTCTTTCGTCCCTTTCCGATCATCTTGTTTCCGTAGGGATATCCCATAAACTGCCTCCAGGGCCTCTTCTTCACTGTATCCTATCGCTACCAGATCCTCGTAATCATCTTTCTTTTGCTGAACTGGATCTATCTTCTTTTCCTTGGTCCCGGCCTCCGGCTTTTCCATAATTTCTATTTCTATTTCTATTGTGGTTTCCTCCACAATAATTTCCATCTTCTTCGGGCTTGGTACAACAGTAAAAGAGGGCTGATTGTCTTCAGTCACCTTGGCTTTCCCTTTGGTTGCTTGCCTTACTGTCTCTTTAGGTTCAGTAGACTCATCTATTTTTTTCTTCCCCTTGTCGTCCTTTTGCAGCTCAGCTTTTAAAAGCTGTACTTCCTCTTCGGTATAAGGTTCGACAGGTTGTTGCTCCAGTATGGCCTCCGACTCCTCATAAGCTCTAATATATTGATCATATTGATCAACATGTGGCCTGGCTGAGCTGGTTCCGACTTTACTGGGGTCTGGCACCCACATTTCTTCAAAGTCCCCCTTTAGAGATCTTTCCGCTCTAAACTGCTCCACCAGCCTTTCCATTCTTGCGGCTTTTTGACTTTTGGTTTGCTTGGGATCGGCCTTCTTCTTCGCTTTCTTCTTGAGCGGCTCGTCCACAGCCTCCTCAGGTTCTGAAACTATTTCTAGTTTTCGGTGTGCTCTTGTGGACACCCTCTTGGATACTTCTTGTTGTTCTTCCTCCTCATCGGCTTCTCTAAGCCACTCATTCTGGGAGGGAATCTGTGGCCCTTGATCCCTAGCTCCAATAGCTTCATAAGCTATTCTTGTTAGGATTTCTCCTCCTCCTATGTACTTTGGCTTCTGGTTGTGCATGGCGATTACTTGCTCGTGGATGTATTGAGCATAATTCACCTCCTTTGGCACGTTGCTCTTCAGTGCCCATGTGATGGTTGTCGCAATGGCATGGGGTGGTGTAGTATACTTCTGCGGTCTTTTACTGCACACATGGAAAAACTGGTTGTATAACCGGCAAAGGGTTGCCGCTCGTTGATCTGCCATATCTCCGTAGGTTGTATTTTGTTTCTTTGATCCATAGACCTCTATGGCCTCCCTTCTTTCTCTGACAGAACTTCCTTTGTTGTGCAGCTTCAGTGCATCTGCAATGAGCTGTGGAGTGATCTGTACTTCCACTGTTTCTCCATCCATGGCTGTCAACGTGGCTTTCCCATCCTTCTGAATGGATGTTGCCAACTCATACACTCTTTTTGTGTCTAAACCTGATGGTCTCGAGGTGAAGAACCTGTGTAAGTCAGCCTTTTCCAGGTATCTGCTTATGTTCTCTGATCTGCTATAATCCACTAATTCTCGTGGGATCATAGGTACATCGACCGATTGCCCTTGAGGATCTCTGAAAGTCCCCTGGTAGATCTTTATTCCCTCTTTTTCTAGTACTGCTTCCTCCACCCAAGTCTTGGTTGGCTTGAGGGTTTCTGTTGGAATATCAAAAGGTTCTGCCTCTGCAAGAGCATCCTTGATGGTTGGTCTTTTTCTCTTAGTTGCCGATGACTTAGCGGAATCCATGGATCCTGTAACTCCAATTTCAGAAGTTAGCGTCTTTTTAGTACTGAAAGCCGAAATGAAGCTTTTAACTATTCAAATGACTTGAAAATTGAAACATGAGCTATTCAGGGCCTAAGGATGCAATGTAGGTGAAAAAATATGCAAACTGGGCTCAAAAACATGCTTGAGACATCATACGCGTATGATGTCTTTTGTGTCAGAATGACTTCATATTGGTTGTGCTTGTAGCTGATAGTGTATACATGAGTATCATATGCTTGGATTTGAGTTTGGATACCATTTGGTCAAGTTTTGGCCAGTTTAGTCCAGTTCAGGCTCTTGGCAAAATTTTGAAAGGGAATTGGATTTTATGATCCAAATTGGGTAAAACTTGGTGGATCACCTTCAAATGGCATGTAGAACACTTCTGTTTGGTGGTTGAAGCCCTGAGGTGCCAAAATCACATAGTGAGACATCATACGCGTATGATGTCTTTTAGTGCATTTTTGGACCAAATTTCTCTATAAGCTTGGATTTGGCTTTAGATAGGCTTATTCAGTGGATTTATCAAGTTTGGATAGAATTTGGACTAAAAATGGCCCTGGAGACATCATACGCGTATGATGTCTTTTTCATCAATTTTTCATGGGATTGGTTCTGTGGACTCTCCATGTGCTAGTGAAGGACTGTTTATACTCAAATCTTGGTTTGGACTTGAATATGTTGGATTTGGGACAAAAATAGGCTTTGTATGAAGGATTTTCTCTTAATTGGGCTAAATGGGTGATCCACTTGACCAAATGGTTCCAAACTTCATATGTAGCATGTTTTAGATATATATAATGGATGTATGATGGCAAATGAGAATTTTTGACTCTGTAAGTGCAAATAGACATCATACGCGTATGATGTCTTTTGTGTCAAAATGGTGCTTTTTGGTTCCAGATAGCTTGTAGATGTGTTAATCAACAATCCTACAAAGTTTCAATGAGTTTGGAGTTATTTTGACAAAATTAGGACCAAAAATCAATTTTATGGCCTACTTTGCGTCTTTTTGGTTTTCCTTGGGTTTTCTAACTCCAATTCTCATGATACTTTGTTCATAGGATGTGATTAACATGTGGAATGAGGCTATGCACTCAAATGTTGAAATGGATGTGAAAATCATGCTGTGAGACATCATACGCGTATGATGTCTTTTCTTGAAATGTTGGTCTTTTTGTGCAAAGAATGCTTTGTGCTAGTGCCCTAAGCCCTGCTAACTAGTTTTCAACTTAAAAAGTCATCAGTTTAGCTAAAAAGCCCCCTTATAGGCATTTCAGTCTCCGAAGTCGTCTTTTTGCCTTGGAGTTGAATTTCTTCAACTTTTCTTCTCGAGAGTTGCATTTCCAGCTCATTGGATATGTTGTGAAGCCACCTATTTGGTTGAACTTGACTTTGGCTCCCCGTTCTCCATCTTTCTCCATTTGGTTGCCCGAAAGCGTCTTTTTCACCATCGGTAAGAGAATCAGATTTCTTTTGGGTTTTGCTTGCAAACATAAGTCATCCATGTATATTTGAAGCTGCTTGTGAAGTTTCATGTCATTTGGTCGTCAATTTTAGCCGTTATGCCAAAATGACGCTTTGTGTGTCCGCCGCCGAATCGGTTGTTCCGACCTACTTTTGGTGATCCAAACCCGGAGATACGCCATGGTTGCATTGCCCTCGATGTTGTTAAGCTTCTTGAGAAGTTTTGTGTCGTTTCGACAACTTTTTTCTGTTTGCCTCTTGCAGGCTCTGTTGACCTAGGGTTTTTTCAGTCGTTCTTTCTCGAGCTTTGAGTGTTAGAAACTCATCTCCTATACTAGGGTAACCCACCTCTAAGTTCTTGCAAGGTTTGGTTAGGCGGTTGTGCCCCTACCTAGCGTTCCTCCCCATTCCCCGTCTGCTCTTGTTTCTTGGTTTTGGTGAGTTTTCGCGACAAAAGTTAACGATAAACATCAAAAGCTTATGGCAACGAGTCTACCTCTCATGTCTGGTGTCCTCTGAGCTCTCGTAGCAGTCGTAGAAGGCGGTAGAAGGTCGGATGCTCCTGTGTGCTCTTTGCTCTCTCCAAGAAGGTAATAGTGGAAATGAGCTTGATAGTGAAGTGAAAAATACTTAACTTCGGGCTTCCCGGATCACTTGTTACCAAATTTGACATGTGCTCCTATCTCGTCGTGAAATGCACTTTAGGATTTGAAATTTCTCAATTTGGACTCCGTTTGACCTGTTTCTGAGAAATCGTCCACTTTGCCAAAATTCTGTCATTTCGGGCTTTCCGCAACTTTTTCAGAATTGTACCCTATTTTTATCCTGGGTTGCCCTTGTCATTAGGATCATCACCGTCTATTCTTTTCTTTTTTCCGATCTCATTTCACCTGCTTTTTTATTTTTATTTTATTTTTATTAAGAAAATCATAAAAAATAAAGGAAAATAGCAAATTGAAGCCAAAAAATTCCAAACATACATGATAAATAGCTGGTAACCCTGTGTATATGAATATACACTTCTTTGTGATTTTTGGACTTGGATTACCACTTTTTTCCACTTTTTAGCTCCAAAAACACTCTTATTTAGTGATATTTACACATCTAGAGACCCAAATTCATCATTTGATCTCTTCTTGTTGCAAAACAAGGTATATAAGGGCATAAATATTATCAATATCCGCAATCAAACATAAAAAATTGCAAAATCATGTAAGACACTGCCCTTGTAATATAATTTTTGTTTTTCTTTGTTTTTTCCGCTTGTAGCTGCTTTGTAGCTCCTGTATACCTCCCCCCCTCCTAGTCTGAGTCCTCCCGGACGACTATGAAGTGTCTGTGGGTGAAGCATTGTAGTTGTTTTGGTCATCAGTTCCCAATGCAATTGTAGAGCGATGATACAACAGTCTTTCCAATAAAGCTGCTCTTTGTTTGATTGAAGGATTGGTGGTCGGGTTTTGGGTTGGTTTTGGCACTTCGGTAGTAGAATCAGTAGATGGATTCTTCGTTACCTTGTTGTCTTTTTTTACAATCCAAATCTGCTTCCGCTTTGCTTGTGCTTGCCACAAACTCTTTGCGACCCAAACCTGCTTTGTTCTGTGTGTTGATTTCTCGCCTTGAAATACCTAGGAGTTTCCGTTGATTGTATTGAAGGGAGTTCCTGTTTACAAATCTTTGGGATCCAAATTTGCTTGCTATAGCTTTGTGCCGTCATGACCTTCTTTGGAATCCAGATCTGTTTCACTGTCCTTGATTGTCGGGGATCACTCTGTTGTCTGGTATTGAAGACTCTGTTTGTTTTTTCTGGCACCACCTTTTTTGGTCTCCATACCAATGTTGACTCCGTTTTATCCCAAGTTTGAGCTGTTATATTATTGCTTGTCTTCCTTATCCACTGTTGAGAATTCCTCGTCGAAGAGTACTCCGGTTGTATAGAAACTTTTGGTTGCCATTGCTTCTTTTTTTCCTGTGTTTGTTGTTTGCCCTTGTCCGTGGATTCTTCCTTTGGAGTTGGCTCTGCTCCTTTGGTGAACTTAACTGATTGACTTTCACCTTCGTATTTGATAAGCACTGATTTAGAACTCCAGTCAATCATTGCATTGTATTTCTTCTGCCATGGTTGTCCTAGCAATAATGGATGTTGTGTAGCTTGGTCTTCAACCACGTAAAACATATGAGGATACACATATTGGTTAATCTGTATATGTAATACTGTGCATCCGACAGTTTTGATTGAATTCTCAGAGTAACTTTTTAACTCTTGCTTGGCAGTTTGTAGTTTAGTGTCCTTTGTCAATTGTCTATACAAACTGAGTGAAAGTAGGTTAGCTTGAACTCCTGAATCCAATAGTGCTCTGGCGTTGATTTGGTTGGTTCCTACTTTGCATTCAATGATGGGTTCTTCTTTGTCATTCCCCATTTCTGTTATACTAACTGCGTTTATTCGTATTGCTCCTTCATTGCGCTGTTTCTGACGCAGTAGTCTTCTTTTCTCCATTCTTTCCTTCGCCTCGGCTTGCGCTTCCTCCTCAATCTTTTTCTTTTTCTGGACACGCAACTTTTCTTGATGTATTTTGAGAAGCATGTCTTGGGTTAGCGGCAAAAGATACTTTTTCACTCTGCATCCACTAATCCAATTGGGCATTTCTTCTCCGTCTAATGTAGCAAGCTTGACGGCTCCACTTGGTGATAGATCTTTAATCACCAGAGGTCCCATCCCTCGCTTTTTAAGCTTCTTAGCATGCTGTTTCAGAGTGTAAACTAGGACATAGTCCCCAACTTTAAACTCTTTAGTCCGCACATGCTTATCAAAAAATTCCTTTTGTCGCCTTTTTTGAGCGTAGATGGAAGCTACTGCTTTTAGGCGAAGCTCATCTAGCTTTTCCAGGTCATCTATTCTATCAGAGAGCTCGTGCCCTGTCCACTCTAGATCCTTAGCCACCCTTAAGGTTGAAATCAAGAATTCTATTGGTAAGATAGCATTTAGCCCAAAAACCATGTTATATGGGGTCGTTCCTATGGATGTTTTATACGCCACCCTATATGCCCATAATGTTGAATGCAACTTTTGGTCCCAGTCAGTTCTCGACTTAGATACAATCTTCGTGAGGACCGTGCATATGGTTTTGTTTGTTGCTTCAGCTTGTCCGTTTGCTTGTGGATGATACGGGGCTGATTTCCTATGGATTACCATGAATTCATCTAGAAGGATCTCTATCACTTCATTTATGAAATGTGTGCCTCGATCACTCACAATTTCTATTGGCAATCCATATCGTACAAAGACGTATTCATACAGAAATTGTGCCGTGGTCCTGGCATCTGCTTTTGAGTTGCCTTTGCTTCGACCCACTTTGTTAGATAGTCTGTAGCCACAATGATGTATTGTGCATGAGTCTTATATGCAGGAGGTGAAATGGGTCCGACATAATCAATCCCCCATTTTGCAAAAGCTCTTGCCCCCATCATTGGTCTAAGCGGCATATCATCTCTTTTAAGTGGTACTTTGGTCCGCTGACAGTCATCACACCGTTTAACGTATTCCTCAGCGTCCATATGTAATGTTGGCCACCATATTCCTGCGGCTAAGACAAGTTTTGCTGTCTTATCACCTGAGAAATGGCCTCCACCTACTCCTCCATGAGCTTGCTCCAGGATTATCACATACTCAGACTCTGATGCGCAAATCCTAAGCTGGTTGTCTTTACCTCTCTTATAGAGTTGATCTCCTATTAAAGCGTAATCTCTAGCTTCTGTCTCTACAGATTTCTGACGAGCTTTTGACGTTCCTTCTGGGAAAGTTCTATTTGTGAGATATTCAACAATATACTGACTCCATTCTGGAGCGATCATTATCTGATATAATGTTGAATACTCGGCTGGCGGTTTTGATGAACATACAATACATACTGTGACATATTCATGTACGCTTTCTTTCATTCCTGGCCAATAGACTCCCAATTGTAACAAATTCCTATATGTGTTCCTTCTTGAACAATGAAATGCACATTCCTGAACATGTGCTTCGCACAGATATATATTATATTCCTCAGGATTGATGCATAGTCGTAAAACATGATCATTTCCCAATTGATACAACCTTCCTGCAATCAATTGAAGATTCTTGGATTGCTGAATAGCAATATGTTTCAGGTTGTATTCTCTTCTATCGAACTCTCCTCCATAGGTTAATAGGTCAACGACATTTTGAGACCACTTAGGTATCATTTCTATGTTGAACAAGTACGCGTCTGGCATGTCGTCATCTACTCCTATAGGGTCTTCTCCATTCGTCAATCGCGAAAGATGATCAGCTCTAAGATGTGTTTTTCCTTTCTTTACTACTACCGTGAAGTCGAATTCCAGTAAGATAATGAACCATCTCACTATTCTCCCGGTATTGCATGGTTTATTCACTAGGTAGAGCAAGGCTTGGTGATCCGTAAAAAACACAAACTTGTTGGCTAGAAGATAATGCCGAAATTTCTTCACAGCATAGATCATTCCTAATCCCTCTCGCTCTGTTGTGGTGTAATTCTTCTCTGCATGGTTGAGCTGTCGACTGGCGTAACAGATAGGAAAATCCATGTTTCCTTCTTCTGGCTGAGCCAGAATGCATCCTATTGCATATGCCGAAGCATCTATGTGCACATGGAATATCTTCTCCCAATCTGGTGATTTCAAGACTGGAGCGGTAATGAGTGCCTCTTTCAATTTCTTGAATGATTCCTCACATTCCTCTGTCCATTCAAAGTTCACTATTAGCCTGTAAAGTGGTTGGCCTATTATAGCGTACATGTAAATGAATCGTCTATAATATCCACAATGTCCCATAAAGCTCTGTACTTGTTTCGCATTGGTTGGTCTAGGCATATCCACTATAACTTTTATCTTCTCTAAATCCGTGGATATTCCGTTTTGTGAGACAATATGTCCCAGAATTCTGCCCTGTCGGACCATAAACACACATTTCTCAGGATTGAGACAAATGCGATATGTCCTACATTTCTCAAATACTTTTCTTAGGTGTTCTAGATGCTCATCTCTCAGTAGAGAATGTACACATAAGTCATCCATGTATATTTCGAGAAACAGCCTTAAGTATTCTTTGAAAGCATGCGTCATCAGCCTCTGGAAGGTTGCGGGAGCATTGGTTAGACCAAAAGGCATAACCCGATAAGCATAAATTTCCCACTCCGTTGCAAAAGTTGTTTTATGTTGATCTTCCAGTGCTATGGCTAGATGGTTATATCCTGAAAAACCATCAAGAAAGGAGTATGCTGTTTTCCCTGATACACGCTCTAGAACATGATCAGTTATCGGCAGGGGATAATTGTCCCTGATTGTTGCAGCATTCACTTTCTTTAAGTTGACACACACTCGGAGTTTTCCGTTCTTCTTAGGTACTACCACGATCGGAGATACCCAATCAGTGTGTTCAATCTCGTATATGAATTCAGCTTCCATTAGCTTATCTATCTCCTCTTTGATTCGCTTAGCAAACGTATCATTATATGTGTATGGTCTCTGTCTGCTAGGCTTTGCGTCTTGTTTCAGTGGGATTGTGTGTTGGCATATCGATGGGTCAACTCCCTTTAAGTCCTTATAAGACCATGCAAACACATCCCTATACTCTCTGAGAAGACTCAAAAGTCTCTCTTCCTCGCCTGGAGACAAATCTGTGGCTATGTAGACCGGTCTAGGTGGCTCACCTGGAGCTGCTAAATCAACTTTTTTTGCATCCTCCGGTCCTTCATAAGATTCGTTCTCCTTCTTCTCTCGAATAGGTGGGGTTAATATCACCTTCCTATCCTCTATTGTGAATTTCCTATAGTGAGAGGGAACTTCCATGTTTTCCTTGATTTTGGCGTTTTTGTCCTCTCCACTCTCAATTTCCGTCGTCCAAACTTCCTTCAGAGTTTTCTTGAGCTCTCTGTACTTGTTTCTACGTTCTAACTTGGACTCTGTGTATTCTCTGTTGCGCTTGTTCTTTTCCAATTTTTCTGTTTCAGTTTTCGTTCCATTCTTTTGAACTTGATTTCTTGAGCCTCTTTTGTCTTTTCGTAAGCTCTTTTGATCACTGCCTCTCATTCTTTCAGAAATCTTATCCTTAACACAATCTTCAGCCTTTACTAGCATTAGGAATTGATTTTTTCCTCTTATTCTAGGCATCGGATTGGTTCTAACCCCTTTTGTTTTTTTCTTTGCTCTACAGTGTTTCTGGCGTTGTTTTGTTTGGTTCGGAAAATCATAAAATCGGACATCCGTTATAGTTTCTTCGTTTCCGCTTGAATTGTCCGTTGACTCGTTGTCTGCTTCATTTCCCCACTCTGGATGATCGGGAATGTCGTGAAACACCTCTTCTTCATCTTCCTTTTCTAGTGTATCGTTCTTTTCTGTTTCTTTTTTGAGCACAGTTCTCAACATGAAATACGGAACCACGTCGTACCCGTCCTTGTCGCAAAATTTCGTTGTGGGACCATCCAGAATTGCACAAACATCTAGGGTTGCTAGAATGTGTGTCCATTCTAATGGTTCAAACGTGTCCTCTGGAAAGGGTTCTCTTACATAAGTTTCGTCTTCGATAGCCCTTTCTAAAACACATTCTTCTCGTTTCAGACTTCCACATTTCGAAGCTCCACACATCCATAACTCCTTGGGTTTACCTAACCAAGCTGGAAATTCGGATCCCGCCAAAGTAGCTGAATCAAACTCCTCCACTGGTGTTCGGTTCACATCTTTGTAGCTATGGTCTTTCAGGTTCACACGGTAGTGGTTTCCATATTTCTCAAGTATATGTGATCGTAGCCCCAATCTTGGACCATTTTCAATTGTCTCATGAATGGTCTTCCCAGTATGATATCATAGTTATTCTCCTTGCCAAAATCGACAATAGCAAAAGTATGTTCGTATTCAATGCCGCAAGAAGTCACTACAACTTTCTCCAATAACCCCATAGGTTTCTCCATGTGTCCATCTGCTAATTGGAGTTTCAACCTAGTCTTCCTTATTGCTGGTTTCCCCCATTTTTTCCAGATTTCTTTTGTAGCAATGGCTACCCCAGCTCCGCTGTCTAGTATTGCCATCGTCTTCACTCCTTGGAATTCAACTGGTAAGGTTGTATTCCCCTCTTCACCTTCGCAATACTCTCCGACCTTGTTTAAGGGTACAGGCTTAGCGTTCTTTTGTGGCTTGCTCAGCTCCTCTATGCTCTCTTGCAATCTCGATGTTGGATCTTTTATCCCGAATTTCTCCAAGCATTTTCCTACAGTGGTCCACATATGTGGTCTTAGCCTCAAAAGCTCAGCTAGAGTGATAGTGCATGTCACTGGTGTTGACAAAATCTCTATCAATCCTTGCGAGTCCATGACTTTTTCTGATGAGATTTTTCGTGAGGGAAGTGCTCTAATCTCGGATTTTGCTTCATACTCTCCTAAGTATGAAGGTAAGGTTTTCAGTGAATGAGGTTTGCTCTCCATTGTTCTAACAGAGCCCCCATCTCCCCAGTAAGATTGCAGATCCAAGTCCACTTGAGATCCTGCCTCAAATTCCACTATGGGAGGATTCCTGATGTCCTTTTCCCAATTTGTCTGATTAGCTTGGCAACTTAGCTCGTTTGCAAAGTTTGCCTCTCTCACTTGTTTCCAAAATTCATTGTAATCCTCATCTTTTCCGTAAATCCTCTGTATGACTGGATGAAAACTCTCTATCTCCTGATCGGTTGTGTTCAATACTATGCGGTCATCCTTTTGTGTATTTTCAGGCTTTTGTGCACTAGGAGTCTTTTCAGCTACCCGTGAAACGATAGTCTCTTGCTGAATTGGGTTTTCCTTCCCACAATTCATTGTTTCTTTTGGTGGTTCTAATAAGGCTTGTGCAGTCTCGATCATTCTCTGGCACATTTCAAGTCTCTGCTTTTCCAATTCCGCGTTTGGGTATGTCATCCACCTCTGTTCCTGTGTTTGGTTGTTCTTTAACCTAGCTTCGTAAGCTCTCATCAGTGCGTCCAATGGTTCGTGTACCTTGTCTACTAGCACTGATCCCCCTGAGCTTAAGCTCGTTGTTTCTTTGATACTCTTTTGTTTCGTTCTTTCCGGGCTCATCTCTCGTTTCCCGTTTTGACTTTCAAGTTTTTCTAATCTAGCTTTAGTTTGCTTTAGTTCCTCAGCTAGAATAGCGTCTTCACGTTCTTTTCTCAACTTCATGCGTGCTTTTCTAGCTTTCCATGTGTTTTTCTGACTCCGCGGTCCTTGACTAACCACTTCAGTCGCCAACTTTCCATTCTCAGGTTCTCTAGTGGTTTTCTTAGCTTGAGCTCTAGTAACAACTTGCGTTGGTATCAGAGTTTCATTTTCAGACCCACTGCTGGTAGGAATAGTTTCTAACATATTCAATGTCGTCTTTTGCACTTTGTTTGGATTCTTTGAACAATCCTCAATGAAGTGAGTAACCCCACACTCAGTGCAATAAGCGTTAATTCTAATGATTTCCGTATGTGGGCAAACATTCATCAGATGGTCACCTCCACACTTGTAACAGGGTCCTAGTGCTGGTCTTGGTCCCATTTGATTCGTCCTTTGTGGATAGGATGGTCTTTGTTCTGTTAACCCTCCATGAGCTATGAACATTAAGGTTCTTGCGTCCAAATTGTATCTCTCTTCATCAGAAGCACTTGTAATTGTTGGTATTCCAACATTCCCCATCATGCCCCATGGTTCTGGTTGTTTTGGTTCTTCTGGTGGGTAATAAACTGTCGGAGACATGTGTGCACCCGATTCTTCATAATAGGTTTGAACAGGCACTAAGGCTTGTTCTTCCTGATTCTCTAAGGTTGGTGCATATCTAATGCCCACTGGTCTTGCTCCTGGTAAAGGTGGTTGTTGTCCCAATACCGGTTGCGGTCTTTCTATCCCCATAGGTCCAGGTACATTTCCCGTTGGGTATCGAGGTACTGGATGTATCTGAGGTGGTGCTAATTGAGCTGGAGGTGCATACTGGCGCTCCCTTACATACCCTTTGTTGTAATAACACTCCTCTGTTGGATGATTTGTCCACTTTTGCTCAATCGCACACCATTTCAGGGGTTTTGGCAATGGTTTTTGGTATGGTGCCATCCTTTTTAGAGCATCTTCTATCATTTGCTCTACATTTGGCATGGTTGTTGTTTGAACATTCTTTTTAGTGGTAGTCTCGCTCGCTACGGAGGAGGAGCTACTGGATGCACAATCTGTATCCGCTGACACCTCTCCATAAACCATACAGTTATCCACTAAGTACAATGCCTCTCTCGTTACTTGCTCGAAACTTGTACAAGCTTTCAAGTGCAAGTCCTTCTTGAGAGTGTCGTTCCTCAGTCCCTCAATAAAGAGAACAGATAGTCTGTCATCTTGTGGTCGTTCACGTACTGGACATCTCTCAATGTATTGTTTGAAGCGAAGTGAAGCTTCCTTCACTTTTTCGTGTTCTCTCTGTTTAAAAGCATATATTTGTGAGACCGTATTGTGCTTAATCCCTCGTTTTGAGAATTCCTCAGCAAACTCTCTTAGCAAATGGTCAATGTCATGGAATCCCCCAATGTTCATTGGTTGAAACCATGTCAATGCGGTACCTTCTAGAGTAAGACCAAATCCCTCGTATTGTGTATGGAAATCTGTTATCTGCTCAGCTCTTAAGACTTGCTTAAAGAGTGACACATGTGCATACGGATCTCCTGAACCACCATACTTCTTTTGCACACACTTGGCTACTTGAGATGGTCTCATACGTCTATGATCTGCTACCAATCTCATTGCTCCTGTGTCCCGGCTAAAGCTTTCTCTAGCATCATGGACTTCATGGGTTACCCTTGTCGGTTCCCCGCCCTGAATCTACTACTAGGAGGTAAATGCGATGGTTCCGCTTCAAACCTTGGACCTGGCGTGGTATAGGTGGGGATTGGAACTGCACTACCTCGATTCGTCTCCATTGACTCTCTGGAATGTAATGATCCCATTGGTCCGAGCTTCGAGTCCCAAGGTTGACTGAAAGAGTCAGCAACCTGAGTTCTTTGTCCTCCTGTTGTCATTGAGTTTTGCACTCCATTTGTTGGTGCTGGTCTATGTGAGCTAGAAGTAACATAATACTGATGTAGTGGTCCTCCAAAGTATGTATATCCTTCTAATTCTTTCTTGCCCATTGTTGAGTATTGCCTGCCATACTTATCGTAAGCGGCAATTTTCACTTCCGATCCCTCTGTGTAGGTAAAGACATACAGTCTTTTTTGGTCTGTCAACTCTCTGGTGTAGGGTTCTTCACATCTATAATAGAGATCTTGCTCCCCATTATTATATTTGTACAGCCCCACATAGATGTTATCAGTGTTGATCCTTATAGTTTCATTCTCTCTTCTTAACCTCGCATTAGGGAAGTTCATTATTGGTGCTTTCTCCTCGAGTTCTTCATCTATTTTGGCTTTGGTGCCCATCAATCCCCACTTGTCCACAATGTTAGGGTTTAGGACTACCAAGTACATGGTACCCTCGTCATCGAGATATCTATCTCCGCTATAGCTCACAGGCACTAAGTCCTTGAACTCACTAGGTCTATCTTCTATCTTTACACAATAGCGGTCCATTCCATCTTTGTAGATCTTGGCACCTTGCTCATTGTCGTACTGGTATTTTATGAACAGTAGCTTCATTGTGGCGGAAGGGTTTGATGATCCTGCTGCCATATTTTCTCTGTTGTTCCTTTTCGAGTGTTCCAAGTTTTCAGTGAAAATCTCGTAAGATCTCTCCGAAGAAGTATCAGAGACACTTCCTTCAAAGATCGGCTCTAATGGTTGCACCCAACTTTGGTTTACACTTCCCTCGGTTGATATGACACTTGCTGGTTCCCCTTGTTTTGGTTGATTATTCCGGAGATTCCTGCCCGATCTCAAATTCATCAATTCCCCTAAAGGACTGTAGCTTTTCCGTCTCGGCAATTTGTTTTCCCCAAGTTTTTGTGGTCAGAATTGATCCAAACTGACTGATACTTGGTCAATTGTTTAATCTTGTCAGTTGGACAACTTCTGTTTCATCAAGTGAGAATTTTGTTGCAGTTATGCTGAAAAAGACATTATACGCGTATGATGTCTTTTTTCACAGATTTTGACTATTTTGGTTATGCTCACTCTCAATGGCCCCTTTATGCTCTGTTCACTCACAAAATTTAGTTTGAACTCTGTTTGAGCAAGCTATGGCTAGTTCAGGCTTTTCTTGGCAATTTTCTGCTTTTGACTTGTTTTTTGGGTCAATTGTGATCAAAATGGGATGAAACTTGAAATATAACCTCTAGACAGCTATTACAATGGATCTGTGTTAGCAAAGTATCAAAATATGTCCAAAATTAGGTCAAAGACATCATACGCGTATGATGTCTTTTTCATCAATTTGGGTCCAAACTTGATATTTATGCTTTCTACAGTGTTTGTAACAATCTTGTCAGGTCAGATTTCAAAAATAAGCATTGGAAGTGCCAAAAGACATTATACGCGTATGATGTCTTTTTTCACTGATTTTGACTATTTTTGGTTTTAAGCCTTCTCCAATGTTTATAATTGAGTTTCAAGTGTTTTTGTCAGGTTTGAATGTAAAAACAAGATCTGAATCCAAACTTTCCTATTCTTTGCGTTTCTTGGACTCCGACTTGTCTTTTTGGGTTTCTTTGAGTGTTAATGTTCTTGTTTTAAGTTGATCTTAGAGTAAAACCCCCCTTCTAAACACTCTGGCAATGTCAAATTTTCAATTTTAGTCTCTGTTTAGGTCCTAAGACATCATACGCGTATGATGTCTAAAGTTGCAGATTTCCAGTTTTTCAGCACAGAACTCTTCCAATAGCTCTTTTAAGTGCTCAGCAACAATCAGTTACACAGAAAATTTTTCTGAACTTTGTTTATTGCATATTTCACTACCAAAGCGACTTTTTTCAGTGATCTAACATGCAATCAAACACATCAAGCAAATAGAACACCAATTGATAGCTCTAGATCAGGATCAAATCAGGCCCTACCTAAGCTACTTCTAATCATAAAATGGATTTTTTGCAATTGAAAATATAAAGAGATTTACTACCACACAAGGAGTAGCAAATGCTTTTTATGTCAACAACCACTTAAACACCATCAAAAACAATCTAATCTAAGCTAAACTAAAAATACTGTCAACACGGAAGACCCAGGAATACCCCACTTCCTAGTATCTCTAGAGACCTTCGGAGTCCACCACTCCTAGATCTTTTCTAACTAAAGTATACAAAGTAGTTTATACGACTCACCTCATAGGATTAGTCTAAGGTCACCTACTTAGGGCTCTCGTCCCCGGCAGCGGCGCCAAATGTTAAGGCGGTTACGCCGCTAGCGGAAGCTAAATAGCGAGAACTCAACCAACAACAGAATTTGTCAGACGAGGACGGAGCTTGACCCGCAGGCGCATGGAAACAACTAGGTGGGTGTTAAATCACCTACTCGACCTTCTAATGACAATCACTACTAAGGAAATCAAATCTAAGTTCTAAAATACGCAAGTGACTGAAATTCGTACTACGAACGAATGCTATACGAAACAGGATCTAGAATCATCGAATCGATCTCAAACTCAAGGGGAAGTCTATATACTAGGTAAGAACAACACCCTGAAGACTTGAACTGCGAAATCAACCTATAATCACTCCGTGCGGTAAACGCGTATGAAGACAGGCCGAAAAATACAGGTGACCGAAACTTGACCCCGATGGTACGAATGTGTAGCTCTACTCGTTGTGGTTCTATAGATATGCTGCACGCTCTATTCCGACACACGAGTTGGAAGAAAACTCACACCGAAGCTCGTAGGAACTTACCACACGTAGAAGCCGATAGCGCGCACTCTTGGTATCTGTGCGTAGCTCTCACCGTTGCTAACGCAATGGTGGTGTCGCTTCTCCAATGGCGGTCCCGTAGCTCGCGTAGCAAGGAGATAAGACTCTCTCTCTCTCTCTCTCTCTCTCTCAGACACAGTCACGACGCTCAAAAACTCCCTTTGATTAATAATTGAATCTCCTTTAGGTTACAAAACTTTGGCTTATATACCTCAGCCTTGGAGGTGAAAACATCTCTAATTATTTACATCAGCAGGTGAAATTACGTCGGGATTACAAGGTGGAAACTCAATTGAGTCCCGTTACTTAATGAATGGCTCAAATCAAAATTAAATGTCGGAAAGACATTTATTACAATCAATGGTTACAAAATGATGGGTGTGAGCAAAAATGCGGGTGTGATCCTCTGATGGCTCAACACACCCTAATTGACTTTCCAAAGAATGCTTGAAACACCATGTTCATGAAACGTTGGAATGTTGCAGGAGCATTTGTCAGTCCAAATGTCATGACTCTAAAAGCATAACAACCCCAAGGAGTGATAAAGGTTGTTTTCAATTGATTTTCCAATGCGATACCTATTTGAAAGTAGCCTGAGTAGCCATCACACACAGTGTACTTCTCATGACCAGCTACCTCATTTAGTATCTCATCCTGAAATGGGAGGGGAAAGTGATCTTCTTTTGTTGCCTCATTGAGTGGACGGTAATCCACACACACCCTCCACTTTCCGTTTTTCTTAGGAGTGACAACAACGTGAGAGACCCACTCTGAATTCTCCACTGGATAAATGAAACTTGCTGCTAGAAGCTTTCTTACCTCCTTGAGTAAAGCCTGCTCCTTGATGACTCCTAGCCTTCGTAGCTTCTGAGCCTTAGGTGTGGCCTCTGGCTTCAACTCAATTTTGTGTTGAACAACATCTACTCCACACACATCGGTGTAGTCTTTAGCAAAAATCCTAGGAAATTTCCTTAGCACACATTTGAACTCCTCTCTTTCATCCTTTGTAAGTGTTGTTGATAGCATACCTTCCAGCATCCCTTCATCTTGAACACCTTCGTTCTCTTGAGGACCTACCTCCTCCAAGCCTTGACAAGAGGTCTCTTGGTTGCTTGGCTTAAACCTTACCCCCATGACTTCGATGGAAGACTCCTCTTCAGTAATGCTGCCGCTACTTTCTTCTTCTGAAGTGTTTTCAGTCCAATCTTCTTCCGTCTCACTTCGAGATGATTCTTCATGGAGCTCCTCTTGGTGTTGCTCCTTCATGTCAAAGACAACCTTCTTGTGATTGTCATTCCTGCAAATTATCTTTCCACTCTCCCAATCCTGCAAAGCTCGCATTTTCATTAGCCATGGTCTCCCTAGGATAAATGGGTAACCATTTCCTTTGGTAGATATGACATAGAAATCCACTGCCTTCTTAATGCCAAAGGCCTCCACAAAAACATTTTTACAAATGCCTACGCACCTAGCCTTGCTATTGTTTGCCATCTTGACCTTAATTTCAGGTGTCTCATGGATGTGCATGCCTAGTTTTTGCATGAGTCCCTCTGTCATGATGCAAATTTGTCCACCCCCATCCACTAGACCTTTCCTAACCAATCTCCCTTTTATGTAACAATCTAGCACAGGTGTAATGTCCTCATTCATTTCAGCTTGTGCAAGAAATTGAGGCCATGAGATATCAGGATCCTTACCTCTCATGTCTTCCAACAGGTTGTATGGAGCCATTCCATGTCCCAGAGGAAAGTCTTGGAGGTTGATATGATGTCGAGTCCTCTTAGCTTCCTTGGTCTCCTTTGCCTTCTTTTCTCGTCCATGGTCACTACATCCAATAGCGAAGAAGAATCATCTTTGGAGGTAATGGGAATCATCTTCAACACGTCAAAAACTCCATCAATAGAGGTTGACCCAACAAAGGAGCAAACAAAGGATGACAAAGGTGACCACAAGCACTTTGATGACTTTGAGAGGATGCTTGCAAAAGATCTTACCCCTGAGGAGAAGCGGTCCTACATCGATATGCTCAATAGGTATCCCAATTTGTTTATCACTGATTACTCACAAATTAGAGGTGTGGATGTTATAGAGCATGGCATAGAATTAAAACCAGGTACTAAACCTGTGGCTCAAAAGCTAAGGCGCCTAGGAAAAATACAACAAGAGGCACTTTTGACAGAGGTTAACCGACTCCTCAAAGCTGGTTTCATTTACCCTGTGTCTAACTCTGAGTGGGTGTCCCCAATTGTAGTAACCCCTAAAAAGAACGGAAAATGGAGGGTCTGTGTTGACTACAAACCGCTCAATGCTGCAACAAAGAGGGATCATTTTCCTCTTCCTTTCCAAGATGAAATCTTAAACGAAGTAGCCGGCTATGAATGTTACACAGTGTGTGATGGGTATTCAGGGTATTTTCAAATCAGAATAGCAGAAGAAGATCAATTAAAAACCACTTTCATCACACCTTGGGGTTGCTTTGCCTATAGAGTGATGCCATTTGGGCTCACAAATGCTCCTAGTACCTTTATAAGGTTTACAACTCTTGTCTTTCAGCCCTTCTTTGGAAAGTCAATTAGGGTTTTTATGGATGAATTCTGTATCTATAGTAGCAAAAGACTTCATTGCCAAAAAGTTGAGGAGGGGCTTAGGAGGCTTCATCAATTTGGGGGACAGCTTAATCCTGAGAAGTGTCACATTGCAGAGTCACAAGTGGTATTGCTAGGTCATGTGGTTTCTTTGCAAGGAATTCAAGTGGATCCATCAAAAGTAAATGCTCTCTTGTCACTACAACCACCAACGACAACCAAGGAGCTCATGACTTTCAACCACAAAGTAAGGTACATGTCTCGTTTCATTCACCTTCTAGCGGAAGCTATTGCACCTTTGCTCAAGCTATCAAACAAACCCACATTTGAATGGAAAGAGGAACACGAATTATGATTTACTGAAGTAAAGGGTAACTCTCTTCCAACAATAATGCCACCAAATCCAAAGGATACATATTACATCACGCCAAGTGTAGGAATGGAGGCCATCGGTGTAGTTCTCATGCAAAAAGACCCAAAAACATGCTACATGAGTCCAGTATACTTTGCAAGCAAAGTCATGACCGCTGCAGAGAAGGGCTACACCGATATGGAGAAGGTGGTATTCACGATTATGTTTGCGGTAAGAAAGTTTCGATCATATCTCTTACTTGCACCATTTGCCATTCTCACCATGGAAAACAATTTACCATATGTTGTGCAACACATGAGCCTCTCATCTAGGATAGCCAAATGGGTTCAAGAACTTCAAGAGTTCGAATACACTTTTCTTGTGGAAGATAGCACAAGGGCAGGTCTTGCAGACATTCTCACATACAAAGTGAGAGAAAGGAAGGAGTCACCAAAGGCAGGAGACAAAGCTACACCACAAAATAATGAGGAGGAGATGGACAATGCACACATTTTGTGCTTTGATGGAGCTTACCGACGACAACACGATCAGGCAGCAGGGGGGGTTCTTATTCTAAGTCCACAAAGGGAAGTTCTTGTTAAGAAAGGTATCACCTTGGAAAATGTTCATTCTAATAATGAGGCTGAGTATGTCACCTTAAAGTTGGGGCTTGAAGAATGCAGAAAACTTGGCATCGAAAGACTTATAATAAGAGGTGATTCCTTACTAGTTATTAGGCAAATCCAAGGGATATGGAAGTGCAAGAACCCTACTCTAGTGGAGTGGCTTAGACAAGTGAAGGCTTTGATAAAGAACTTTGAAGCTACACAGGTACAGCATGTTGTGAGAACCCTCAACAAGGAAGCAGATTATCTCACCAATGAGAAACTTCAGATCATGGTGGGAGGTGTGAAGCTCTACGAACCAAAGTACCAAGGCCAAGAGGAATTGAAGGACATCATATTTTTCCTCCAAACTGGTGAGTGCCCTAAACAATTGGATAAAGTGCAAAGGCATAGGTTGGTAAAAAAGGCAACTTCTTACCAACTCATAGGAGATGATCTGTATCATAAAGGGAAAGATTTGGTGCTAAGAAGGGTGCCCTCTGTTCAAGAAATAGAGAGAATCCTCTTTTCATGCCATGATGATGTCTGTGGGGGTCATTTTTCTCATGATATTACAAACAAGAAGATTTTGCAAGCAGGGTTTGTTTGGCCAAGTCTACACCGCGATGTCCAGCATTGGTGTAAGTCATGCAAAGGTTGTCAGATTGCTGAAAATCGACGACTCACTTACGAACCTCGAGTTCCAATAATTTCGTATGGTCCTTTTGAGAAGTGGGGTGTGGATGCAATAGGCCTCTTACCTCGCACATCTACCGGGAAGGTCTTCATCATTGTGGGAGTAGATTACATGACACGATGGGCGGAGGCAGCAAGTACAACACGAATTACAGCCGAGGAGGTATCAAAATTTATCTTTGATCACATATGCAGTAGATTCGGCACACCATTAGAGATTTTGTCAGATCGTGGTCCAGGGTTTAGAGCAGAGCTCCTAGATAATCTTTTGGCAAAGTTAAAAGTCAAACATTTGCATTCTACACCTTACTACCCTCAGTGCAATGGGTTGGTTGAAAAGGTGAATGGAATGATATGTAAGATCATTTCTAAGCAGGTTGCAGATTGACCAAACGACTGGGATCGTCATTTGACCGCAGCTCTATGGGCATACAGAACATCTTTCAAGGTATCCACTCAATTCACTCCTTTTCATTTGGTATATGGACAGGCGGCACTCCTTCCTATTGAGGTGGAGATTGCAAGCCTACGCATTCTCTCGCGGGGAGCAAAGAGGCCAAAAGAAGCTTTGCAGGAAAGAATTTTAGATCTTCAACGACTTGAGCTTGATAGAGAAGAGTCCATCGACTATTACATTGCCCAAGCCACAAGCCAAAGGGACAAAATCAACAAGAAGCTCAAGGGGAAAGGATTGAAGGAAGGTATGTTGGTTCTTCGCTATGATAACCGACTTGATACTCGACTCGACAAAAAGTTTTTGCAAAGATGGGAGGGACCTTTCATGATAAAAACAAAGTTTGGGAATGGTAGTTACAGATTAGCAGATTTATCAGGAAAACTCCACAAGACCAGAGTCAATGGATGGAGATTAAAGCCCTACTTTCAACGTATCAATCCGTTGATAGGAAGTCATCTACCTACATCGTCTAAGCTCCAAATTGGCATGGCTCCCTTCGGCTTGGCAAATGCTCCACCTATTTTTAAAGCTTTGATGTGCAAAGAAGAACCAGCCTTGGAATCTCAACATACCCAAGGCAACCCTCCCATCTCCGATTTATGGGATTGAGGTAATGAAAAGCAAGTCTAATGGAGTAAAAGAGTGTATATCACTCCTCCTTTTTTTAGAAAAAAAAAAAAAAAAAAAAAGAAGAAGAAAAAATAAATTCTTTTGTTTCATCTAGGAGCATGAATGATCCTAAATGAAGGGGGAGGGCTAATATGAGTAGCGTTAAATGGTAACCTTGCATTTGCACTACATTTCTACTCAAATGTGTATATTTTTATCAAAGTTTTAACCTAGTGTTCATTCTCTCTTTCCGTAATAGCCTTTTCCCATACAAACACCTTACCCTTCTTAGATCTTTATGCATTTACATCATATTTCTCTCTTCATGCTAAATGTAAATAGTAAACTTAATTCTACTCTCCTAGTTTTTTTACTGTATATTCTTTTAACTAATTACCTTTACTAATTTAAATAGCTATCTACATCCCATAATTTGTAAATAAATAATTTATGGGCACTTATCTTACCCATCTTCTCTCAAGGGTAGGGTTAACCTTGTAGGCCTTCCCTTCCCCACCACTATGTGACCCAAGTCTTGGATCATTTACTTGTGTTGGTCAACAAATCTTAAATATAATGTATATCCCCAATAAATCAAACTTGATTGGATCCTACCTCATTTGTTTAAGGTGGATTCCCTTTTGAAAAAAGCATGCTACACCTTGGATGCATGCTAAAGGGCCCCCTACAAGGAGACTTGGTTCAAAAGGTGTTTTGGATGCATCTTGAATGCCTTATCTCGTGGGTATACTTGAGGAACACTCCAAAATCAGCTTAAACACTTTGAGAAGGTCAACTTTGCCTTTTACAGCACCCAATTCTGAGTTACAGGCTGAAAGTTATGGTGAAAACAAGGTGTTGTGGACACTGTTACTGCAGGTCAAAGTTACAACCAGGTAAACCACAAAGGTGAAAAGTTTTCTTGACTTCTCAAACATTCTAAAATACCAATGGGGAGTTAAAAACCACTTGCATGTGGAGGGGTCGGCTCAAGATGCTTCCAGAGACACAACAAACAGGATGGGGACACTCTGCAGGAGCCACTGGAGGGACATCATGGTGGGGCCCACATACATTATCAACCCTTATGGAGCCTCCACGACCTAAAAGGATATTTTTAATGAAAAAATAAGTCCCTTATTTTCATAATTGAAGGAATGGTCAAAAGGGAACCTAACTATGGTTAATTACCTACCCTAGTCAAGTTTAACCTAACCCATGGTCTTGTACAACTATAAAAAGGCTCTTTGGCAAGCACAAAAATACACACACCTACTCCATTGATGCAAATAAGCTCCTCTAAGATTAGGGAAGCCCTAATCTCTCTCTCCTCTTGTCTCCCTATCCATTTCCTAAGCTCGCTATCATAAGCGGCACCATAGAGAGAGCATCAATATGCTATTGCTACCATTCTCTTGCAAACATTTCTCTTATCATACTCATCCCTAAATAAGGATTGTAGATTCTATATGAGAGCAAGGATATCAAGTTCAATGATCTATCTCATGGTTTGATCAACAAATTGTTGCAATTGGGGTGTCGTCGTCACACTTTTGCTCTAAATGCATGTAAAATTGGTAAGCCTATCTTGGTAGCTTCTCATATTTTGTGCTCATTGGGTTGCTTGTTTGTTGAGAAAGTTTTTTGTGCACCATGGTGTCTATTTGCTTGGCTTCTCTCCTTATGTTGTGTGTAAGTAAGTCTTGGGGCTGCATAGATGGAGAAGAGCTCTCTATGCATGCCGCCTTATGTGTGTAAGTAGTCTCTTCTTTTGGGAAAGGAAAGGAGTTGTCAAGTATTTGTGCATTGTGGTGTTTTGAGTTTTGAGGTTTTGTGATTGCTTTTCTTAGAAGTATATGAGCACTAATATGGTGAAGGTCAATCTTTGCATGTGAGTTTATGCAGCGTTCAAAGGGATTGCTTAAGGAGTGTGTGTTGAATGGTCGAAGGGCATTTTGTGTTGAAGCACATAAGGAAGGTGTGTGTGTGTGTGTGTGTGTGTGTGTGTGTGTGTGTGTGTGTGTGTGTGTGTGTGTTTTGGTTTCCTTCTTTCTCCATAAAAGAGGGTGGTGCCCCTAAGAAATATGCGTGTGTAGGGTCTCACGGAGTGGTTGTCTGGTGGGAGCCTTGAGTTGAGCCCCATCTCAAAAAATCCGCTCTCAGGTGGCACATAAATAAAGTCCCATATGGCTTTGAAGGACTGGACCTCTTTGTACGTTGGGGCCATCTAACAATCCTAACCCTATGGCCTTGAGGTCATAAAGAGACATATTAAAGTCATAGACATGTCTACAAAGAGCACCATATGGCCTTAAGGCCATAGGTGCAATAGATGGCATCTCATGGTCTTATAGCCATAGGATACTATATAGTATTTTTTTTACTTTTTAAGTGTGAAATATTAGTTTGAATGTTGTTTAAATTATCGTGTATTTAAAACTTGATAGCATGATACAAAACCATTACCAAGTATTTTGTTATACTGAGGCGGTCCGGGGCGGGCAACAAGAAGAGCAA
Organism: Adiantum capillus-veneris; assembly: GCF_014529385.1. Taxonomy (NCBI): domain Eukaryota; kingdom Viridiplantae; phylum Streptophyta; class Polypodiopsida; order Polypodiales; family Pteridaceae; genus Adiantum; species Adiantum capillus-veneris. The sequence goes on along the minus strand of NC_140943.1, from coordinate 136,111,569 downwards.
CCTCTAGACACCCTTCAAGGCTCCCGTGCTGCTCAATGGGGCTGGGGCACAACACAACACAACCCAAAACAACAAACCCCCAGCCAAATCCCAACTACACAAGGGGCACCACCTAGTTTAAGAGCGAACTAGGACGCAAAAGAGGAGAATCGTTAGAGCAACCCACAAACAAGCAAGGAATTTACACTAACCCTAACACCAATGGAACACTCTCACACACTAAAACACGAGAGAGAGAGAGAGAGAGAGAGAGAGAGAGAGATGAGAGAGAGATGGTGCTCGGGCTGCTTTAAAGTGTATCGTTAATGATCAAGCAGACATAAATATATATATGTAAGAAAGAGAGAAAAAGGGGGAGAGGGTGCTTGTTGCATTAATACCTTTTTACAAATCTGTCATGACAAATCAAAGTGAGATTAGTATTTGTTCAATATAGCTTGCGTAAATTTCACCACAACGCATCACAAGAAAAAACCACCCCAATCACTGTCTTAAGGCCAGGGGAGTCCTCTCCACCATGTCGCCCTCTTACAGTATGTGGGATTTATGGCTAGATTGATGACAACACCAGAGACAAGCTATCAAGAACTTAACAAAAAACACCAAGACACTTACGCATCATTGTTGTCCATTACTTCACGTTGGAAGGGAGACAAAGTATCCAAGCTTAGTCCAAATCCACCCTCCTTGATTCAGCAAATGTTGGGCTTACACTAGTAGGAGAAATGATAGATTTCCTACTCTCAATTGAATGAACACTCTCTCTCTTACAATGGCATAGAGTTCCCTTGCTAATCCCCTATTACAACACATGCACATGCATAAGACAATGAGCTTCCACTCAAGAGCTCCTTCTAGAGAGGTTGAGCTTGGCTTCTCAAGCTATAGCATAGTGCTCTTGCTTATGGCTCCCCCTTTTGTGCTAGCTACACCCTCCTTTTATAGCAATTTTGAAGGCTAGGGTTACTCCTCTAACCATGGTTGGGTTAGATTTTCAGCAATTTATCTAATTTCTTTTGCTTGGAATTATCAAGAAGTTGGTGGGGAAAGAGAGAGGAGAGACATGGAGGTGATAGGACTTTTCACAGTGGGTTAGTGTTAGTAGAGTTAGTATTAATTTACAAATGGAATTGGATATTTACAATGGGAGTATCCATGTAGGATACAAATAAGGAAGAAAAACTCTTAAGAGGTAAGAAAAGGTGGATTCCTTACAAGGTTGATGCTCCAAGTGTCTTGAGTAGGGCCAATTTTGACGCTTGTTGACGGTCCACTAGCTTTGACGGTACATTTTTTCTCCACTCTTGACCTTCCTTGAGAGACAAGGTAATTGAAGCTGAGTAATCAACCACCATGATGCTGTCTTTTAAGAGAAGAGGCTGAATTTTGTGGTTTTTTTATAGATATGGGTAAATTGGAGGAGGAAAAATGAGACTAGGTGGTCAATTTTGGAATGGAATTGTGTGTGGGAGGTATGAGTTCACCATGGTTTCTCTTATTCTTCAAGGTTGAGGAGAAGGTGAGTAGGGTGCAGAGAGGAGTGGTGAGAGAGGTGGGGATGATGAGTGGAGAAGTGTGTGTGAAAGAGGAAAATGATAAAGTGGAAGAGAGAGTGTGGCTGCATAGCATGGGAAAGCTGGGGTCCACTAATAAAATCATAGCTCACAGCTCGTAGCTCAAAAAAATATGAAAAAATTTGAGGCAAAAGTTCAGCCCACGAGCTACAACTTTTGTTTCTATCACCTTTTCAAATTCAGAGAGCAAGTGAACTTTAAAAATTCAGCAAAACCGACCGTATTTTTCCACTGCACAAAGTCCTTGTGGGGTCCTTCTTTGGATGATTCTTTTGAATACCTCCAAGAGTGAGCCCTCCATAGTGCATGTATGCATGCCACCTACCCTTGACCTTATTTGGTAGGTCTATAATTGAAGATATTGTTGAGATTGTGATATAAGTGAATAGTACAACTAAGAAAATCAAATATTGAGGGGTCTAAAATATATGTACATGTCAAATATAAATAATATAAGTGAAAAAAATATAAAGGGGTCAAAAGAAATCTCTCTCATTATGAGGCTACCATAAAAAGATAAATATTTTTGGTGTTCTAATTTTTTAGAAAAAAAAACAAAATAGATGTAGAAAGGGAAAAATCACAATAGTGAAAAAATATACACATAAATAAAACTAGTTTTTTTGGATTTTTGTTGGGGTGGAGTTACACCAAATATAAGAGAAGCTTACATGAAAATATTTCTATATGGAATAAAGAGTATGAAAAATGGTAAGAAAAATTGTGGTAATGGTGAGGCAAGGTACAGAGCATAAATAACACACACCTACGTAGAAATATTTAAATAAATACCAAAATAATTATGAAAAAATCTTTTATTTAGGCCCTATATACAAAGAAATATTTACATATGCATGGGCCATAATATAATTATATTTTTTATTTTTTTGGCTCAACTAGCCCCATGACTAGCTAATTGAGGGTTTTTTATTTCAGTAAGGAGATAAGGGAAAAGTCCCCTAACTCACACGCACCTATATACAGTGAAATGGTAGGGATAGCCACAGTGTTTGGGTGATTTTGGTAGGGTGAGGTAACTCACTGTGGCAATTACAAAGAGCCAAAAAACGGCTATCATTAGCCCTCCCCCTGGATGATGGTATATTCATGTACCATCATAGAGCATCTTTTCCAAAGAGAGTGCTTTAGAGTCCTTGACGAGATTTTCATTGTTTGGCCCCTCAAAATTTTGGCTGGAGTTACACTTATGCTTCATTAACAATACTTACATGAGACAGCGGCCTTTGGACAGATCTTTGGTAGATCCTTTGGTAGAAGGCGACTCAAATAGGGCTTCAAGCGATACCCGTTTACCTCCCTGGAGTGCTCTTTACCATTCAAGTCCATAAGCTGATAGTAACTAGAATTGAAAGCCTTCTTGACTATGTATGGCCCTTGCCATCTAGTTTCAAACTTGGCATCAAAACGATTGTCAAGTCGATTGTCATACCTTAGCACAAGCTCTCCTTCCTTGATGCCTTTGTCCTTCAGTTTCTTGTCGTGCATTTCTTTCGCTTGTGTGGCTTTCCTCTTGTAGCACTCGTATGCTGCTTCTCTTTTCCACTCAAGCTCCACTAACGTAAGAAGTCGATCCATCCATACCTCTTGATCATCTTGTGCTGCTTTGCCATGAAGTCGCATTGTTGGAATGTTGAGCTCGATAGGCTGCAAAGCCTCTTGACCATAGACCAAGTGAAATGGTGTGAACTCCGTGGCTTCCCTATATGTGGTTCGATATGCCCACAAGGCACCATCCAAGAAGTCATCCCATAATTTTGTCTTGTTTTGCACCATCTTTCTAATGATCCCTGCAATGACACCATTAGCCTTCTCCACCAAACCATTTGACTGTGGGTAGTATGGTGTGCTATGACGATGTAGAATGTGAAGCTCTTCACAAACTTCTGTGAGCAAGCCCTTCCTAAACCCTGGACCATTATCAGAAACAATCTCCAAAGGTGTGCCAAATCTACAACAAATGTGAGTGTAGACGAATTTGCTCACTGTCCTCTCATTTACCTTTGCCACACTTTGTGCTTCCACCCACCTAGTCATGTAGTCTACAGCCACTAGAATGTAGAGTTTACCATTCTTTGTCCTAGGCAGAGGACCCATAGCATCAATGCCCCACTTTTCAAAGGGTCCATTTGCAAGCACTATTTGCCTCGGGCCATGCACCAACCTTCTATTTCCATTTATCTGACAATTGTGACAGCTTTTACACCAATGTTGAACATCCACATGCAAGCTTGGCCAAACATACCCCGCAAGCAAAATCTTCTTCACAGTTGATTCTTGGGCAAAATGACCACCACATGCCTCTTCATGCAAACCTTTTAGAATGGCTAGAATTTCCTCGATAGTTGGTACTCTTCTGCACACTTGATCCTTTCCTCTTTGATAGAGGGAGCCTTCTAGGAAGAGATACATGCTTGCCTTCTTCATGAGTCTCCTCTTCTGAGCTTTTGTGAAGTCTGGTGGAAAATCACCCTCCAAAATGTAGCCAATGACTCCAATCCCTGGTATCTCGGTTGCTTGACAGTTGCTGCCACCATGATGACCTGCACTTCTCTCTCAACACATGTAACTGCTTGTTGTGCAAGTAAATCGGCATCTTCATTTTGTTTCCTCGGAATATGATATAGTTGCACTTCTTCAAACTGATTAAACATCCTACGAATGGAATGAACTTTTGTCCTTAAGCTTCCATTCTTGCATGCCCAAATGCCTAAAATCTGTTTAACAATGAGAAGTATATCTCCCTTTACCATGAGACGTTTTATCCCTTGGCCAATGCACATCTTCAAACCATGAAGTAGTGTGTCGTATTCTGCTTCATTATTGCTAGTTGAACCTAGTAGATTGACCTTCTCTTTCATGACCACCTCTCCACTTGGGTTGAGCAACACTAGCCCTCCCCCTGCTTTTCCTGTGGCTCGACGAAAAGCTCCATCAAAGAACAAGGTAAAAGCATTAGGAATACTTTTTGGTGGTGGCAATGGTAGGGTCTTTACTTCAGGCACCTTAATCTCCTTTTCATGCACCCTATAAGTGAGAATCCCTGCCAATTGTGCACGCACACTATCTTCTACCTTGAAAGAGTATTGAAACTCTTGCAACTCCATAATCCACTTTGAGATCCTAGTACTAAGATTCATTTGAGATGACACCCAAGGGAACAAATTCTCTGTGGTGAGAATCACAAAAGGTTTTGGGAGCAAGTAGGATCTAAACTTCCTTATCGCAAACATGAGAGAAATCATCATGAGTTCTGCTTCTGTGTAATCTCTCTCCAAGGCATTCATGACCCTACTCGCAAAGTAGATGGGTCGCATCCTTGTACTGTGGGGATCTTGTTGTAGCAACACGGCACCAATTGTTTCCCTTCCAACACTAGAGCTAACAAAGAATGTGTACTCCCAACAAGGAGGCATGAGTGTTGGTAGCTCTGACAAAATGACTTTAATGTTACAAAAATACTCTTCAAGCTCATTAGACCATGCAAATTCTACTTTTTGTGTCAACTTTTGCAAAGGATGAAGCAACTCCGAGGCTAAGTGAAGGAAGCGTGACATATACTTCACCTTCTGAATGAAAGAGATGACCTCCTTAAGACTCTTCGGTGATGGGAGCTCAATAAGAGCCTTTGCCTTTGAAGGATCCACCTCAATGCCTTTACAGGAAACCTTGTGACCGAGCAAGATCACTTCATCCTCACCTATGTGGCACTTGTCGGGGTTGAGTTGACCTCCCATGTCGTAGAGCTTCTTTAAACCTTCTTCTACCCTTTGTAGATGCAATGATTTTGAGCTATAAATGCAGAAATCATCAATGAACACCCTAATTGACTTTCCAAAGAATGCTTGAAACACCATGTTCATGAAACGTTGGAATGTTGCAGGAGCATTTGTCAGTCCAAATGGCATGACTCTAAAAGCATAACAACCCCAAGGAGTGATAAAGGTTGTTTTCAATTGATCTTCCAATGCGATACCTATTTGAAAGTAGCCTGAGTAGCCATCACACACAGTGTACTTCTCATGACCAGCTACCTCATTTAGTATCTCATCCTGAAATGGGAGGGGAAAGTGATCTTCTTTTGTTGCCTCATTGAGTGGACGGTAATCCACACACACCCTCCACTTTCCGTTTTTCTTAGGAGTGACAACAACGGGAGAGACCCACTCTGAATTCTCCACTGGATAAATGAAACCTGCTGCTAGAAGCTTTCTTACCTCCTTGAGTAAAGCCTGCTCCTTGATGACTCCTAGCCTTCGTAGCATCTGAGCCTTAGGTGTGGCCTCTGGCTTCAACTCAATTTTGTGTTAAACAACATCTACTCCACGCACATCGGTGTAGTCTTTAGCAAAAATCCTAGGAAATTTCCTTAGCACACATTTGAACTCCTCTCTTTCATCCTTTGTAAGTGTTGTTGATAGCATACCTTCCAGCATCCCTTCATCTTGAACACCTTCGTTCTCTTGAGGACCTACCTCCTCCAAGCCTTGACAAGAGGTCTCTTGGTTGCTTGGCTTAAACCTTACCCCCATGACTTCGATGGAAGACTCCTCTTCAGTAATGCTGCCGCTACTTTCTTCTTCTGAAGTGTTTTCAGTCCAATCTTCTTCCGTCTCACTTCGAGATGATTCTTCATGGAGCTCCTCTTGGCGTTTCTCCTTCATGTCAAAGACAACCTTCTTGTGATTGTCATTCCTGCAAATTATCTTTCCACTCTCCCAATCCTGCAAAGCTCGCATTTTCATTAGCCATGGTCTCCCTAGGATAAATGGGTAACCATTTCCTTTGGTAGATATGACATAGAAATCCACTGCCTTCTTAATGCCAAAGGCCTCCACAAAAACATTTTTACATATGCCTACGCACCTAGCTTTGCTATTGTTTGCCATTTTCACTTTGATTTCAGGTGTCTCATGGATGTGCATGCCTAGTCTTTGCATGAGCCCTTCTGTCATGATGCAAATTTGTGCACCCCCATCCACTAGACCTTTCCTAACCAATCTTCCTTTGATGTAACAGTCTAGCACCGGTGTAATGTCCTCATTCATTTCAGCTTGTGCAATTTTTACAACAGGCACACTCTCTTTTACCTTTCTCCTAGTGCTAACTGCCCTTGTTAAATCCCTCCTTACTTGTGGACATAATGCAAGAAATTGAGGCCATGAAATATCAGGACCCTTACCTCTCATGTCTTCCGACAAGTTGTACGGAGCCATACCATGTCCAAGAGGGAAGTCTTGGAGGTTGATACGACGTCGATTCCTCTTGGTTTCCTTGGTCTCCTTTGCCTTTTTGCCTTGTCCATGGTCACTCTGTGATGTGACTCCTTATTTCTCTTTACCTTTCCCTCGGCCACGCTTAATGCCATTGGCTTCCATGTCAACCTCATTTGAATTTGTCACCTCTACCACATGCACATTTGGATGTGGCAAAGGTGGAACTCCTTCTACCCCTTGTGGAGGTGGTCTTGGTCCATTTGGCCTTTGTAGAAGCCTTGGTTGTTGACCAGCTCCTTCTCCTGCATTCATCATTGGGTAATTCAAGTTAGGTCTCCCTGGCTCTCCACGGGGCCAAGGACAATTATACATCCCATGTCCAGACTCTCCGCAATTCCAACATTGCAAGACTCTCCTAGGTCGTGGATCTCGCTCTTCAGACTTCTTTGCTTGTCCCTTTGGACCTACAGCTTGTGCAAGGTGAATTGACAGGCTGCTTAAAGATTCGTTTAACTTCTCAATTACTTCCGCCGTTACCTCAGGAAGCTCCCTCGATGTTGATGCTTGTGACTTACCTTTGGGTCTAAGACCTTCTATTGGAACCTCTCCCCTTAAGCACTTGAGTTTCCTATATTTCTCAGCAACCCTAGTTTCAGCTGCATCAAAAGTAGTAGGTGCACCCGCCTCAACTTTTACCTTAAGGTCAGGAAAGAGTCCGGCTATGAACCTCTCCTTCTTTAGAAATTCTGCACCATCACCAGGGTTAGCAACATTTCGTATCCATAGAGCCCAAAGACATAGAAACTCTTGCTTGTACAAGTAGTAGTCATCTAAGTCTTTTTGCTTATGAGAAACAATGTCTTGCCATAATTTTTGAGTGTTTTGGGGATCAAAGAAGTATTTCTTGAAACGATTCAAAACTTCTGTGTAATTCCCCTTAACTTCCTCAGGCAAAGAGTCAAACCAAGTGCTAGCATCTTTCCTAAGGACCACCTCAAACATTTCTACACGTTCTTGATCAATTTCTTTCCTCTTGATACGGCAAGACATCTTGAAATTCGCTAAAAATAATTCAGCATCCTCTCCAGGCTCTCCAAAGAAAAGAGGATACCCAGACATTTGGCGTTGGCTTTCCATTGAATTGATTTCAAAGTGACACCCGTTTTTGTTTTTCTTTCTTAAAAAGATTTACACAATAATGTATCTAGCTTGCAATCTATTCTACAACAAAATAAAGATATTCACATCAAACGACCTATGATAATCAATAAGAGGTAGAATGACAGGGTTTGGTGACGCGAGAATTTCTCCTGCTCTTTGGGCACCAAACATGAATACCATACATTGTTGAAAATGGATTTTTCTACTAATTGCAATGTTTACTCTAATGTGTGGAGTGAAATGAAAGGGAAAAACCTGTATTCCTGGGCCATTATCCATGGTCTATGCATGACCTAATTCTTAAAACAAAACAAAAATATAGACGTCCAAACTAAGGTCGTACCTAATGAGAGGCAAAATAAAAGGATTTACTGATGCGTTTATCTCTACCAACCTAAGAGGACCTAAAATTCTACGAATTACTCGTTGAAATTGCAACTTAGTACTAACAATTATGTGTACCTTTTGCCTTGCAATGGGAATGAAGGGATCATACAAATTCTCGTGATTCATGCAAGCTACTTGATTATGCTAAAGGTTGAGACTTCACAGAACATACACAAGCCTGTCCTCCGTGGGGGCACCAATTTGAGGCGGTCTGGGGCGGGCAACAAGAAGAGCAACCTCTAGACACCCTTCAAGGCTCCCGTGCTGCTCAATGGGGCTGGGGCACAACACAACACAACCCAAAACAACAAACCCCCAGCCAAATCCCAACTACACAAGGGGCACCACCTAGTTTAAGAGCGAACTAGGACGCAAAAGAGGAGAATCGTTAGAGCAACCCACAAACAAGCAAGGAATTTACACTAACCCTAACACCAATGGAACACTCTCACACACTAAAACACGAGAGAGAGATGAGAGAGAGATGGTGCTCGGGCTGCTTTGAAGTGTATCGTTAATGATCAAGCAAACATAAATATATATATGTAAGAAAGAGAGAAAAAGGGGGAGAGGGTGCTTGTTGCATTAATACCTTCTTACAAATCTTTCATGACAAATCAAAGTGAGATTAGTATTTGTTCAATATAGCTTGCGTAAATTTCACCACAACGCATCACAAGAAAAAACCACCCCAATCACTGTCTTAAGGCCAGGGGAGTCCTCTCCACCCTGTCGCCCTCTTACAGTATGTGGGATTTATGGCTAGATTGATGACAACACCAGAGACAAGCTATCAAGAACTTAACAAAAAACACCAAGACACTTACGCATCATTGTTGTCCATTACTTCACGTTGGAAGGGAGACAAAGTATCCAAGCTTAGTTCAAATCCACCCTCCTTGATTCAGCAAATGTTGGGCTTACACTAGTAGGAGAAATGATAGATTTCCTACTCTCAATTGAATGAACACTCTCTCTCTTACAATGGCATAGAGTTCCCTTGCTAATCCCCTATTACAACACATGCACATGCATAAGACAATGAGCTTCCACTCAAGAGCTCCTTCTAGAGAGGTTGAGCTTGGCTTCTCAAGCTATAGCATAGTGCTCTTGCTTATGGCTCCCCCTTTTGTGCTAGCTACACCCTCCTTTTATAGCAATTTTGAAGGCTAGGGTTACTCCTCTAACCATGGTTGGGTTAGATTTTCAGCAATTTATCTAATTTCTTTTGCTTGGAATTATCAAGAAGTTGGTGGGGAAAGAGAGAGGAGAGAAATGGAGGTGATAGGACTTTTCACAGTGGGTTAGTGTTAGTAGAGTTAGTATTAATTTACAAATGGAATTGGATATTTACAATGGGAGTATCCATGTAGGATACAAATAAGGAAGAAAAACTCTTAAGAGGTAAGAAAAGGTGGATTCCTTACAAGGTTGATGCTCCAAGTGTCTTGAGTAGGGCCAATTTTGACGCTTGTTGACGGTCCACTAGCTTTGACGGTACATTTTTTCTCCACTCTTGACCTTCCTTGAGAGACAAGGTAATTGAAGCTGAGTAATCAACCACCATGATGCTGTCTTTTAAGAGAAGAGGCTGAATTTTGTGGTTTTTTTATAGATATGGGTAAATTGGAGGAGGAAAAATGAGACTAGGTGGTCAATTTTGGAATGGAATTGTGTGTGGGAGGTATGAGTTCACCATGGTTTCTCTTATTCTTCAAGGTTGAGGAGAAGGTGAGTAGGGTGCAGAGAGGAGTGGTGAGAGAGGTGGGGATGATGAGTGGAGAAGTGTGTGTGAAAGAGGAAAATGATAAAGTGGAAGAGAGAGTGTGGCTGCATAGCATGGGAAAGCTGGGGTCCACTAATAAAATCATAGCTCACAGCTCGTAGCTCAAAAAAATATGAAAAAATTTGAGGCAAAAGTTCAGCCCACGAGCTACAACTTTTGTTTGTATCACCTTTTCAAATTCGGAGAGCAAGTGAACTTTAAAAATTCAGCAAAACTGACCGTTTTTTTCCACTGCACAAAGTCCTTGTGGGGTCCTTCTTTGGATGATTCTTTTGAATACCTCCAAGAGTGAGCCCTCCATAGTGCATGTATGCATGCCACCTACCCTTGAACTTATTTGGTAGGTCTATAATTGAAGATATTGTTGAGATTGTGATATAAGTGAATAGTACAACTAAGAAAATCAAATATTGAGGGGTCTAAAATATATGTACATGTCAAATATAAATAATATAAGTGGAAAAAATATAAAGGGGTCAAAAGAAATCTCTCTCATTATGAGGCTACCATAAAAAGATAAATATTTTTGGTGTTCTAATTTTTTAGAAAAAAAAAACAAAATAGATGTAGGAAGGGAAAAATCACAATAGTGAAAAAATATACACATAAATAAAACTAGTTTTTTTGGATTTTTGTTCGGGTGGAGTTACACCACATATAAGAGAAGCTTACATGAAAATATTTCTATATGGAATAAAGAGTATGAAAAATGGTAAGAAAAATTGTGGTAATGGTGAGGCAATGTACAGAGCATAAATAACACACACCTAGGTAGAAATATTTAAATAAATACCAAAATAATTATGAAAAAATATTTTTTTTAGGCCCTATATACAAAGAAATATTTACATATGCATGGGCCATAATATACTTATATTTTTTATTTTTTTGGCTCAACTAGCCCCATGACTAGCTAATTGAGGGTTTTTTATTTCAGTAAGGAGATAAGGAAAAAGTCCCCTAACTCACACGCACCTATATACAGTGAAATGGTAGGGATAGCCACAGTGTTTGGGTGATTTTGGTAGGGTGAGGTAACTCATTGTGGCAATTACAAACAGCCGAAAAACGGCTATCAATACATGGATTAAGGTCACCAAATTATGACAAGAGTGTTTAATAGTATTTGCCTTTACATATTATTTTTTTTAACTGTTGTAATCAATCTATATGCTGCTTTAAAATCATATCAATTGGTTTTTTTGACACCTCATTTTTTGAGAAGCTACTTCTAGAAGCATTTGTTGAATTTTGAAAAGCACTGATGTCATACAAATCCTCTTTCCAAAAACTATATTGGAGGTTTATTCTTAAATTTTATAGTAGAGAAATTAAAATAGACTCATACAATCATGATAATTTATCTAAATTAAAGACAACTAGAGCTTAGAAATCATTAAATAACACAATCCTAGCATACACATTTAGAATTTGGGAAACGGGATTTTCCCAAATTATTTAAAATGGTGTTATGTGATTTTCTCACTCAATTTTATCTCATTTCTCTCACACAATCACCCATGTGTGATGTTTGCCCTAGCCGACGGGTCACCACTACCATCCTTGGATTGATAATTTTCTAATTCTTTGGAGCTATGCTACAAGGGAGTTAACATTTGGCGCCATTGCAGGGGATGGTAGCTTAAGCTAGAGGAGAATATTTGAGTATAATCGAGTGTTTAGGAGTAGATTTAGGTAGAAAACTCCCAATTTTTCACTAATTGATCACTGATTTTTTACTAATCCTCTACTAATTTAAGTGCTTTACATGTGTGTAATTAGAGGTTGAGTCATCACTCTTTTGATATGAAATTGTAAAAATTTGGACTAAAATTGAGTGATTTTTGAGTGTGTAATTAGGGATTTTTTTTCTAATTAGGCTCTCTAATTACTCTCTAACCACATGTACTTTTTGTGCTACACATAGCTAAATCGTTGATTAGAGTTATGATTATTATTCTTATGTGTTTAATTTAATTGAAAATGATGCTACACATGAGATTTTCTGCTAAATTGATTGTAGGTGAAATGCCGTTAAGTGGTTGCTAGTATATACACATGTGTGTAGGCGTTGAAAATTGATGCGTTGCTCATGAAATTGTGAGTGCACTAACCCACTCAATTGTTGATTTGATTTGTAGGTTTGATTACACAAAAGATTAGTGCAAATTTAAATGCAATTTGTATGTCCATGTGTAGACAAAGTGCACACTTTCGAGTGCTAATTGTAGCTTAATTGGTGCCAATTAGAATTGTGAAAGGTAATGACTTGTTTGATGATGTTATGTTCATATTTTTTGATTGCTAAAATTGCACCGTTATGCCGTCAAAATTGCGGTAGAAATTGTGTTTACCGGATTTATGCTTAATTTTGTTAGTTTTTGCACACATAATTGAACTAGTAGTTGATTGCAAATTAACGTGTAATTGATTGCATTGTAAAGTTCAAAGCAAAATAATCAAGCGTATGTGCAGAAATTTGCATAATCCCATCAATAAGTTTGTTAATTTTTGGGTCAAAATTGGGCAAAAAGGAGGCAAAAAAACGTCGGTCGCTAATCTGTGCAGTGTAGGAGACCAGACATATGCAACAGTCTTTGACTAGCACGGTTCGATTATAAAGATCGATGTGTCTGCAAAAATGTTTACTACGTTAATGCCGGGCCCAGGTAAACAGAAGAGATCTCCCGGTCTATAAGCCCAGCCTAGTGATAAAGAACGGTCAGTTTTACATCGATTTGCTTGTCACATGCATGGGAAACTGATTGAGATTGTAATATTGATATTCCAAGTGCTAGAAATCAAGTAAAACAAGCTGCATATTTTTCAAAAAAAATTCGGTTAATTTTTGGTAATTATTTCGTTATTTTTTTGGTATTTTTAGTATTTTTGTGTTAATTTAGTGCTTAAAATTGATCAATTTTTATCAAAAAATTGATAAAATTGTAAAAATCTAATGTGAAAAATCAATCCAAAATATATTTTTTGAAATGATGAACTCTCGCTAAGTTTCTGGTTCTTTTTAGCATTTTTCGGGTATTTTTAGGTAGTTTTACCTTCTCGGGCAAATTTTTTTAACTTTGTTGCGTTTGTGTATATTTTCAGCTGCCCCGCTTCCGTGACCACCGGGCTCCGCTCAACCTCGTATGCATCCACATTTGCACTTATCTTTTTCCACACTCGTTGCCCCGTGCACACACTCTCTAACCAGTCTCCACTCCTTAACCTCGTGTGACCCAACCCCTGCACACACACAAAACAAAAGCAAAACAAACAAAAGAAGAAAAGACAAGAAGGTCAACACACAAAGAAACAAAAACACAAACTTACACACACACACACACACACACACACTTTTTCTCTCTCGCGCGCACACACAAGAGACAAAAAAAAAACTTTTAAAAAAATCAAAATCTAAAAAACTTCTTTTTTTTTTTGCTTTTCTCTGTTTTGTTTCTCTTTATTGCACATGCATCAAACATCCGCACATGCCCCATTCACACGCATTTAAGCACGGATAGACGCATTTAGAGCCTCGAGAGTCAGATTTCATCTGAAATTGTCCGATTTTGTCGATTTGAGCCGTTTTTAGCATATTCGAGTCAGATCACACACGTAGACCTTGTTTGAAACGGATTTTGATTTTTTTTTTCCGAGAAAAAGATCCTTCTATTAGTTAATGAAAACTGCCCATAGGGCTACATCCACCTCTGCGAGAGAGGGCTACAACAAGCATAATGGGGAGACTCTCCCAATGAAAAAACAGCATATATACAATGAGGCTAAATCAAGAGATGGGAGGAGGGAAGAGCCACACAGGTGGACAGTAGTGCCATCTGAGCACCCCCCGGACTATGGTGTAGAAAGGCCCAGGGCGCCAGAGTCGAAAAAAAGCCTCGCGGCGCTCCCGCATGCGGTCGGAGCTGCCCTGTAGTCCCTCAAGCTGTCCTCTGAGAGTATGGATCAGCTCTAGCCAAAAGTCACGAACAGTCTCTGCTGGTGGCACAGGACGAGCCTCAAAGATGCAGAAACAGCGGGCCCGCCAGATGAACCAGAGAGCTAGGCCGCTGATGAGCTCCCAACACTCCTCTCTCTCACTGCACCACTCCTGTGGAGTAATCTCTGTAGCAGCCTGGAGTGTAGGTCGCCCCCCCTGTATCACTATCATCTTGTTGGTGGAAGATAGCTCAAACTGAAGTGCTGGGCCCGTGAGGGTGGACCAAGCCGCTGCCCCCCAAGTGTACTGTCGAGCCATGGAGAGGGCAGGCATCAGCCAAAGAACACGTAGCCACACCTACTCGGCCGAGGGACAGTCCCAAAGACAGTGATGCTTACTCTCCACCAACTGGTCACAGGCTGCACATGCGGCCGAGAGACCACTATGCACAAGCCAACTCCCTACTGTTGTGGCTCTGTGTGCAACCAGCCACTGGAACAGGGTGACTCGCCTCGGCTGTCTGGAGTCCCACAGCCTCTGCCAAAAAGTTTCCAAGAACTCGACTGTGAGGCCCTCCTCCTGCCAATGACGTGCTGCAGCGGGGCGGGACTCTCTCTGTGCTGCCAATATATGACGTCCAAGCCGAACAGTGTACTGAAAGAAGGGGCTCCTGGGTGGTCGGCAGAAGAGAAGGGGTCCCTCCATAGCCACTCACCAGGATCCCACTGTACTCGTGCCAGTGGACAACACTCCCAAGTCCATAGCCTCCAGTGTCCAGTCTCAAGAGCTGCTGGGTCAGGGTCTATGACGCAAGTCCTCCCACAGATGCCCACAACTCGGATCCTCTGGAAATAGCACTCTGCTACCTGTGGGGCCTCTACTGCAACTCGTTGTAATCGTCCCCCACCCTGAAGCTCGAAGAATAGGGTTGGGACAGTCTCTGAGCAGGCCTTGACTGAAATGAGAACCTCCAGTCGTGTGAAGGCTCCCATCCACCGGGGTGCTACAGGCTCGAGAGGCGTGAGCCACTCAGCTGGAACTGACTCTGAGATGTCCTGACACATGCTCTGCACCCCTCTCATGCCCTATAGCTGGACAGCCTGCACCTCCTCTGACAAACCTGTGAACTCTAGCCAGTCACCTAGAGAACGCGCTGGACCTGCCGCCATGGGACCCCAAGAAACATGAGGCCGACTCCCAACCAAGTGGCCTCTCTGAGTGCTAACCATGGGGTTCCAGACGAGGGACTGCCGTAGGCGCTCCTCCATGCACATCGGCTGTCTCTGCTCTAGGCCACGCCGTAAGAGCTCCCAAGATCGAAGCAAACTCACAGCGAATCTGTCCTCCAGTCTCCTGCTCAAACCAACTCGGCGCAGCTCTGAAAAGATGCATCTGGTCGAAGGTTTCCAAGGGCCTCCTAACTGAGGCACCCTGGCAGGAAGCCTCTGCAACAAGAATTCCTTCCAAGGCTCCTTGCTTGGAAGAAGTCCTCTGACGACAAACTTCCCAAGAAGGGCTCTGCTCTGCTGTGCAGGATCAATGATCCCAAGCCCTCCCTGAGAACAAGGAAGTGTGATGACCGACCAAGCCACCTTGGCTCGGGCAATCACGACCTGACCAAAGGAAGTTCCTGATCAGCCTCTCTACCTGGCTGATACAAGAACTCGAGAAGATCGAGCAAGAAGTGATGTACCACATAGTCGCCAACAACACCTGGTTGGCAACTACTACTCTACCAGCCAACGAAAGTCGTGCTGAGCTCCAATGTAACAGCTTTCTCCTGATGGAAAGGAGAAGAGGAGCAATCTGTTGCTCGGGGGACAAGTCCAGAACAACCTGACAACCCAAGTACCGAACTGCAGTCCCTGGAGGAATCCACCTGAAACCCTCTCCTGGCATCCAATCTGGCACAGGAGCACTGCCAACCGAGAAATCCACTGTCTTTCTCCAGTTGATCAATGCGCCCGATGCACAACAGAAGGTCTCCAAAGTCTGCTCACATCTGTGTAGATTGGCCTCCTAGCCCTCTAAATACAAGGCTGAGTCGTCGGCAAACTCAGCGTCCAGAAGCTCATCTCCCCGTATAGGGAGTGCTAAGCCTGTCAAACCAACCTGCTGTGACACCAAAAATCTGCTCATTGCCTCCGCATAGAACAGAAAGAGAAAAGGGGCAAGAGGACAACCCTGTCTGACCGAACGTTTGAGCATGAAGCGCTCACCTCTACCTCCTGCCAACAGCACCTGACTGTGAGCCTGACTGTACAAAGCTGACACCCCTCTGATCCAAGCATCTGAGAAGCCCATCCTGCGTAGCGTTCCCTCTAGAAAGTCCCAGTCAACTCTGTCGTATGCCTTCTCAAAATCAAGAAGAAGAATCACAAGGTCCTCCCCACGGAGCCGTGCAAGGGCAGAAGCCTCCCAAAAAGTGAAGATGTTGTCAAGGATACTGCGTTCCTTGACAAAACCTGTCTGAGTCCCATGTATAAGGCTCTCCAAAAGTGGCTGAATCCTCAAACTCAGAGCCTTGGCAAGAATTTTGTAGGCTGAGTTGAGAATGGTGATGGGGCGCCACTGTCGAATCTCATCCAAGGAGCCACCCTCCTTTGGAATGAGGTAAATCAGGCCCTCACTCATGCTATCCGGCATCACTCTTGTGTGCAAAATGTACTGAAAGGCACTACAAAGATCTGGTCGAAGCAAGTCCCAGTACTCCAAGAAGAAGCTGGGAGTCAGCCCATCCTCACCTGGACAGCTACCACGAGGGAGGGCCCTAAGAGTCGTGTGCAGCTCCTCAAGTTGAAGAGGTATCTCTAGCCTCCGGCGCATCCCCTCAGTCACAAGACAAGGCATCTGTGCCCAAACCTGCTCCCTGCATGCATCCTGTCTCTCTGACTCGGGCTCAGCCGACAGTAACTCACGATAAAAGTCAGTAGAAACTGCACGCATATCCTCTGGCTCACAAACAACTGACCCATCGGGTCTCCTCAACTGATTGACCTTGGCACGCGAGTGTCGAGGTCCCACTGTCTCAAAAAAAGCACCTGTCACTCTGTCACCCACCTGAGTCCACTGAAATGCCTGTCGGTGAAAGGCAAACTCATGGAGCCTCTCCTCTGTGCAAGCAAGCTCCTGTCGAGCGTGCTGTAACTGCTCCTCCAACCATGGACTGTCTGGATGTTGCTCCTGCATCCTCTATAGTGAAGCAATGCCTCGTCTGAGACGCTGATCCTCCTCTCTCGTTGCAGCCCGTCGAGCCAGAGACTCCTGGAGAAACAAGTGGCTAAGCTGAGCTAGGCCTAAGTCCACTCTGTTTGCACGTGGAGCCTGGCTATCCATGCCCTCTCTGTAAGTGCTGAGTCCAACAAGACCCGCTCTTGGATGCGAAGCATCGTGCTCCCACTCCTCTGCCTGTCTGCCACTGTGAGGATCACTGGTGCATGGTCCGAGAAGGATGTCCCTGCCAGGATGCCCACTGATCCCCCCAAGTCACTGAAGTGGTCACTAGTGTAGAAGCGATCTATGCGCGATAGATTCACTCCTCCCACTCTACGGTCCGATCTACAGAAGGCAAGACTCTCTGGAGGCCTCACAAAGCCAGAATGCTGCCATGTGTCCGAGACCCTCAAAGTCATACACAACCTCTCCCAAGCTACTAACTCGACTCCATGCACAGTAGCATGGCTGCCTCCGATCCTGTCAGAAGGGTCCTCCAACATGTTGAAGTCCCCTCCTACACACCACTGGTCAACCTGTGGCAAAGACTCAACAATCTATGACCAAAACTCTGCACGAGCACTCGCCACATTGGGCGCATAGATGTTCAGGAAACCCACAAGGCCACCCTGAACCTGCATAGTAATCCACTGAGCCGTGCCTGGCGGTTGAGTGATGTCGGAAGGAGTACTTTGTAGCTTACAAGCAAGAATGCTCATACTTTACAGAAAAAAAGAGTATAATGCTTTGATCATTTTGTAATGTTACTTGGGTGGCTAGCCAAGACATTGAACTCAGTGGAGGGTGATGACGGCTCGGTGCAAGGGGGGTCGACGTTGGTGGCAACCTTTTGGTTCATGCTTGACAATATGGTCATGGGAGGTTCTTTTGGTTTGTGGATTGTTGCAGGAAGGTGGGCCTTGGGCACTGTGGTCGGCAGTGGAAGGGCTTTTGCTATGGTGGTGGCAACCAAGGTCAGCTCTGGTTTTTCTATATTCGACATTATGTAGGTATTTGATGAATATTATGCTATGTATCCCACGTTTGAGGGCTCCCTGTAAAAGCCCTTGGGATGGTGCTCTTGGCTTTTTATGCTATGCTATGTATCTTGGATTTGAGGGCTCCCTATAAAAGCCCTTGGGATGGTGCTCTATGACTTGTTGTGTCTTACATGGTTGGTGGTTGTCCTCCATGGCTCGATTTGACCATGGAGTTGTATTTTTTTGGGTTGAATTATATAATCACACCCCCTGTTGGGGTGTGTTTTGCCCAAGACAAAAAAATCTTATTTGGATTTCCACAAAAAGAGATTTACAAGTTCTTTAACGATAAGGGTATGGAAAAGGAGGTACTCCTCAACCCTAGAACCAAACCAAAGCACCCGATTCTACTCTATTGAGAAAAACTAGTCTTGCTTGGTTGGCCTTGTTGTGTTATAGTAAAATACTATTCGAGAAATTTTTCCAGCAAATAGTATATAAAAAGTTTTTTTTTTTTCAAAGTAAGATTGTAATTGTTACTTTACAATCAAATACTCTATCTTTTTTTGGTGTGTAAAGCAATAGTGCAATTTATATATGGAGATAGAGCTTTCACCTTATTTGTAGTGGTTTGACTTGAACAATTAAGCACTTCAAAAAAATTTCCTTTCTGAAAAAAAGTAGAACAATAGTTAAACTTTTCATACCATGAAAATTTTAAAATTACCAAACAAGTAATTAGTGCACGGTCTATGTGAGTGCCATACAAAAGTACGGTGGATGGTCGGCACTATGTCTCTCCAAAATTTATAAGAAACGAAAGCCAAGCGTTTCTCTATAGTCCATTTCTTGTTACATAGTCATGGTATTCAAGAACAAGATAACGAACCTAGATTTCTCTTTGGTAATTTGATATGCAAGTCTGTGTCACAGCCATGTGATTTTGTCTATTTTATATTGTATTCAAGTCCTTGTCACAACAATATTAGGCAATTCGTGTATTCAACATGTTCTAAGTGCCTACATTTCGAATAGAAAGCTCGTTAAGAACTTTAGTAAAACATTAAACCAACTTTCGTCTCTCTAGTTAATGTTGTTTCAAAGAGCTAAGATTTATATAATCTCAAGCCCTCCTGCTTCATCATCATTGTTACTACCATCATATCCATTTATATCTATGCTTGCAATTATTGTGCTCTCTGCGAATCATTTGTCCACTGCCCTGTGGCAATAATCCCTTCTATATCATTTTATCTTGATTTTCATAGTCTCTTTGTCTTTCATACTTCCCTCATGTTGATCATATCTATCTTGACCTTCATCATCAAGTAGATCATGTTGAGGCTTTTGATAAACGTTTCCTACTTCTTGCTCTTCTAGGTGAGGTACATGATGACCTCTACTAATGCTTTCTCAAAAGAGTCGATGTTGGCTTCCAGGCTCTATG